>NW_028261385.1:85900179-86500179 GCF_051295495.1 Thamnophis sirtalis
AGGATGGAAGGTTGAGTCAAACTAGAGCCGGTCCAGATTCGAACTTCAGGCTGTGGGCAGAGTTTACCTGCAATGCTGCATTCTAACCATTGTGTTATCATGGCTCTATAAAAACAGCAGTATTTTTAAGGGGAAAATATTTTTCCAAATTCCCTAAACTTTCTTTTGCATTGGCTTTTCAGAAAATTAACCCAGGATCCTGAGAATTCCTAATTACAGGCAGTGAGAATTAAACTCTGCCAGGATATAAAGAAGACTGATGCTCATAATTTTCTTTTCAAGCATCTAGTGGTTTTTGAGCACCCTCCATCTTGGGAGCTTCTTGTATAGGCTGACCAAGATGAAGATTGGCATCTTAATAAGTCAGTGTGATTATTATGTTGGAAGAGTCCTGTCTGGCTAGTAACAATTATGATATAGAGACCTGTTCAATGTAACCTCTGCCCTCCTCAGGTATTGTGTACTTGTATGCTGTACACATAATGTACACACCACACACACTGTTGTTTATCTTTTTCTCTTTGTTTTCTAGTCAATAGTATAGTATAGTCAATAGTATAGGCAACTGTACTTCTGATTTTATCTTTATTCTTCTTCAGGAGAGAAGAACAATAAAGGGGCCAGAAGAAGACACTCTGGAAGGTATCCATGCATCCATCCTAATGGTGCTACTCTCTGGAATATTACTGTTTACAGTGTTTTATCCCATTTCCATTTGACTTTTAGAGAAAACAATAGGTGAGTTTCTCCAAACAAATGAACTTTGTTCATTTCTATAGGCTGGTAATGCATTTGTTCTTTAATCAGACTCAAAGGAAAAGAGTGGGTGTTCCAAACTGAACTTTGGAGTCATTAATGTACTGAATATTTATGTATCTATGCATGTTCAGTTATGACAATAGTACAAGTGAAGTATCTTCTGGGAGAATTGCAATGAACTAGAATCTGCATCAGAAGTGGAGGAAACCTAAGGAGCTTTAATGACAAAAAAATAAAGAATATGTTAAGTGGCTAAGAACATTCAAGTACAGTTAGTCCTCAACTTACAACAGTTTGTTTAGTGCCCATTTGAAGTTGCAAAGGCACTGAAAAGAAAGTGACTTATGACTGTTTTTCACATTTAATAATTGTTGAAGCATTCCTATGGTCATGTGACCAAAATGCAGATGCTTGGACACTGGTTCATATTTATAATGGTTGCAGAGTCCGGTGGTCATGTGATCACCTTTCTGTGACCCTCTGACAACCAAAGTCAATGGGGAAGCCAGATTCAATTAATAACTGTGTTAACAACTGCAGTGATCCACTTAACAACTGTAGCAAGAAAGGTTGTAAAATGGAGTAAAACTCTCTTAACAACCGTCTCACTTAGTTAGCAACAGAAATTTTGGGCTCATTTGTGTTTGTAAGTCAAGGACCACCTGTATGAGTTTTTGTGCATGTCTTTCCTGTTATTGAAAGAAGTACCCAAACCAATTTTTGAACTGCCTAAAAATATTCTGAGCAAGATTTTAGCGCTTGCTTCAATTTTATTTTAATTAGTTAGGTTGTCCCAGGCTGTGATCATTAATACATACGGGAGATAAAAGACGTGAGTTAATATTGTCATTGCCAGAACATAACCTAGTGCTCTCGAGAGCCTTGTGATGTGTTCCCATAGAAACAAAGAGAGTGTTACCAAACAGTCTCTGAAGGACCTCTGCTGAAATTGCAAGAACTCTTGGGAGGATGGCAAAATTGACATAGGTCACCGCAATTTCATGTGCAACATTGCTGGCACATTCTTCCCTTTGGTGTTATGAAGCACTGTAATTGGATCCTTTAAAGACCTTGTTACAGTCAATACAGTTTTATTAAAAAGGCAGTGCTTTCACCACTGGTTCTCCCAGCCACACAGGCCCTCTTATGCACTTTGTTGCTCTTCTGTCAAATGAACTTGACTCACAGGGAGGGAAATCCTGTTCCATTCAGATCTGGCATTTTTAATAGCTGCAAAAGATTGGGAACAGGGGAGCAAAAACAAACACTCAAGCCTCACTCACAATCTTTCTACTCTCATCAGCCACAGCTTTGGACTCCCACCTTGTCAGATCATTTGCAGCGTGACTACTATTAGAAGTCAACCCAGGAGCCAAACAGCACACAAAGACGTAGACATTTAACAGTGGTTTATATACAACACATACAGAAACATATGTGGTAGCAAATACCTGACAAGTAATCACTCCTCCTCTTCCTCCTCTTCCTCCTCTTCCTCCCCCCTCCTCCTCCTCCTCTTCTTCTTCTTCTTAACTCTACACCGAGAAATTAGTAATGGAAACTGGACACAAGGAAAAAGATACACGAAGAGAGAGAGATACACCCACTCATGGCCTCCTATATATAGACATCTCTTAAAGTTAAGGTGACCAGATTTTCAGATTGGTAAAGAGGGATACCTTTGACCGGGGGGGTGTGGGGGGGCTTGATTAAAAATTTTATATGGAAAAATTATACAGAAAAATTATGGACTGTGCCGAAATGGATAAATTAACGAAAGAAATACAGTTGGGTGAGCTCTCCAGTGCCCCGCACTTTCCTGCCTCCTTCCATCACGAACCGGATCACAGACAGTGGTCACATTGAGGAAATTGGGATTTTATAGTATCCTTCCCCTGGAGTGGGGAGGGAATGGGGATTTTATAGTATCCTTCCCCTGGAGGGGGGAGGAAATGGGGATTTTGCAGTATCCTACCCCTGGAGTGGGGAGGGAATGGGGATTTTATAGTATCCTTCCCCTGGAGGGGGGAGGAAATGGGGATTTTATAGTATCCTTCCCCTGGAGAGGGGAGGAAATGGGGATTTTGCAGTATCCTACCCCTGGAGGGGGAAGGGAATGGGGATTTTATAGTATCCTTCCCCTGGAGGGGGGAGGAAATGGGGATTTTGCAGTATCCTATCCCTGGAGTGGGGAGGGAATGGGGATTTTATAGTATCCTTCCCCTGGAGAGGGGAGGAAATGGGGATTTTGCAGTATCCTACCCCTGGAGTGGGGAGGAAATGGGGATTTTATAGTATCCTACCCCTGGAGTGGGGAGGATTTTAAGGGTGCAGAGGACGTGCCTCTTGTCGGTCGAGGCATCGGCTGCCCTCTCTTCTTCTGCCTTATCTCTCCGTCCGTCTACCTTTGCGTTGGGAAAGAGGAGCGGAGTGGGAAAGCAAGACGGATTGCCATTGTCAGTTGCCAGGCTTCCAGCAGGTTGGCTGGACGCTGCCCCTGCGCTCCCGCCCAGTAGTAGCAGCAGCAGGGCTGGCACCTGAGTTATGGCATGACACCCACAGCCTTCTCTGGCTCACTGATTCTCCCCAACCGCGCGATTTTCCTCTTTTCCAGCTGGGTGGCGGGAGTGCCTGGGATCTCCCTAGGTCAAAGCCGAGAGGAAGGGGTGAGATTCCATATGAAGGCATCCCGAGGCTCTACTTTAACCCATGTGGGAAGTTTGGGGGGGGGGGCGTTGCATCTTTTCCCTGGCTTCTCCGAGCTACGTTCCTCCTGCTTCCGCTCCTTCAGCTGGAGACAATTACACCCCCCCAAAGAATCCCAGGCACACAAACAAGCAGCTTCCCCACCGTGGGGTTTGTTCTTAACCGACAGGGGGCAAAGGGAATAGAGAGAGGTGGCGGCGGGGCTACCTTTTGCAGGGAGAGCAGGAGCTTGGCCAACCGTGGAAAGGTGCCCTGGGGCTGGGATCCAAGGTGCACTTAACTAGGCGAGGAACTTGTGTGGACCCGCCGGGGCATGGGAACTGAGGAAAAGAATAGAGAGGGGGGGGCGTGTGGAGAAGAAGAAGCATGCCGAGCTGTCATCAGGGCTGCTGAAGCTTGCGAGGGAGATCTAGAAGCAGATGGGATGGGACTTGGAGTCCTACGATCTTGATGAGTGGGGATTCCTGCGATGGGATTTGATGTCCTAAGACACTGACCATTGGGGGCTGCTGCGATGGGATTTGGAGTCCGATGCCCCTGGCGATTGGGGTTCCTGCAAGGAGATGCGGAATAGGGGGAGGGGTCTGCATAAGCCCCCCCGACCCCCTTCTTTAGAAGAGCCAGAAGCATTAGAGGAGGGGGCTTTGCACATCCCCCTCCCCCAAAGCCCAGCACCTGCTTACAGCAGCCCCAGATCGCCAGTGTCTTAGGACTCGGCATGCTTCTTCTTCTCCACATGCCCCCTCTCTATTCTTTTCCTTAGTTCCCACGCCCCGGCGGGTCCGCACAAGTTCCTCGCCTAGTTAAGCGCACCTTGGATCCCAGCCCCAGGGCACCTTTCCACGGTTGGCCAAGCTCCTGCTCTCCCCGCAAAAGGTAGCCTCGCCGCTGCCTCTCTCTATTCCCTTTGCCCGCTGTCTGTTAAGAACAAAGCCCACGGTGGGGAAGCTGCTTGTTTGTGTGCCTAGGATTCTTTGGTGTGTGTGTGTGTAATTGTCCCCAGCTGAAGGAGCGTAAGTGGGAGGAACGAAGGTCGGAGAAGCCAGGGAAAAGATGCAACCCCCCCCCCCAACTTCCCGCATGGGTTGTAGATCCCTTGTAGGGGGAGGGGAGGGAGGGGAGGGGAAGAGGCTCCGCGGGTGGGGGAGGGGAGGGGAGGAAAATGGGGGACGCTGCGGAGGTCAAGGAGATGAAGAAGACCTTCATTGTGCCAGCCATCAAACCCTTCGGATCACTATGATTTCACCGCCGCCAGTTGCAAGGAGTGGGAAGGAGAAGAAGGAAGGAGGGAGGGGGTAAGGAAAAGAAGAAGGGATCTACATGGCTCTCCGGCCGGAGGGAGCTGCGCGGGGGGGAAACCGGCATCTGTCAAAACCCCGAATCCCATCTCGGCCTCGGGTGGCTGCGGCAGAAGCAGCGAGCTTTCCCCGCTGCATAGGGATGTGGGGAAAGGGCTCGGGCACGCGGGGGGGGGGGGAAACCGGCATCTATCAAAAACCCGAATCCCGTCTCAGCCTCGGGTGGCTGCGGCAGAAGCAGCGAGCGCGGGGGCGACACTTCACCAGGAGCGACCTCTCTTTCCCCACTGCATAGGGATGTGGGGAAAGGGCTCGGGCGCCCAGTTTTCTCTCCCCCCTTCTTTCCTTCTCTCTCTCTGCTCTGGGAAAGGAGCAGCACTCTGGCAAGCCCCGAGAGATTCCCCCGTTCTCTCTCTCTCTCTCTCGCTCTCCTGGCCCTTCCAAGCCGAGGCGGCGGGGGCGGGAAGAGGAGTCCAAGGGGGAGGGAGGGAGGAAGGGGAGATGGCGGCGGCAGCTGTGCGATGGCAGGATGGTGGGAAGCGAGGTGTCGCCAGCGGTGGGAAGCGACCATGAGTCGAAAGAAGGGAAGCGACCACGAGCGAAAGAAGGCGGCGGGGGGACCCGCAGCTAGGTGGGAGTCTCCTCGCGGGACGGAACCCTCTGTCTCTTGCTCTCTCTCTCTCGCCGCAGCCCCATCCTGTGGCTGCCACCATGGATGGGGAGGAGGAGGAGGTGGAGGAAGAAGAAGAGGCGGAAGCGGGACGAATCCTTTTGAGAGGGGATGGGCGCGACCTGGGAGACACAGGGAAACTCCGCAAAGGGGGAGAAGGAGAGGAGGGCCGTCTCTTCCCCCCAGCGCCTCCCGATTCCCACCGGTAACGTTACTCACCAGTTAAGCAGCAAGCAAAAGACGAAATGAAATGGAGTGTGCTAAGCACACGGCGTGCTTAAAATTTTCCATCCCAGCCAGCTCACTGATTGGCTGGAGTCCAGTCCAATCAGTGAGCGTCAGGCTGGGCTGGCTTAGATTTTTAGTGTAGAACGGAACGAACGAGCGAGCGAGCTAGCAGCTGATGGGCGGGGGAGCGAGCGAGCTGCGAGCGCCAAAATAAAGCGGGGTTTTTCGAAAACGGCCCAGGACGTGGGAAAAATTATGGGAAGGCGTGCCTGTCCCGCCAGATGCGGGATGTCTGGTCACCCTACTTAAAGTGGTAAAGTGGAAAAGTGTGGACCCCTTCAAAGTCTTAAATTGGCTATACGAATGCTGATTCATCCTCATTGCATCAGCCTTACATTTCATCAGCTTTACATTGCATCAACTCTACATTGGCTGGTCAGCGTTAAATAATGATTATCCTGACACACGTACTAAAAGGTCAGATCTTTGAGATAGCCTACACATGAAGCACCAACCATGACTGCTAGCAGTGTCTTTATTGTAAGTAATAGAATTGTGCAGGTCTGAAAGTACCTCTCTCTTCCTTTACTTTTACTCTTCGAAAAACCAGAGATGGTTCTTTCTGAGATGCTTTCTCCACTCCTACCCCTCGTCTGGACTTAGATCTCATTTATCAGACTGTTGTCTTGTTGTTGTTAGTTGTGAAATCATGTCCGACCCATCACAACCCCATAGACAACGTTCCTCTAGGCCTTCTTGTCCTCTACTATCATCTGTAATCCATTTAAGTTCATGCCTACTGCTTCAGTGACTCCATCCAGCCACGTCATTCTCTGTCGTCCCCTTTTTCTTTTGCCTTCAATCTTTCCCAGCATTAAGCTCTTCTCCAGTGAGTCCGTCCTTCTCATTAGGTGGCCAATGTATTTCGGTTTCACCTACAGGATCTGGCCTTCTAAAGAACAGTCAGGGTTGATCTCCTCTAGGAATGACTGGTTCGATCACTTTGCAGTCCAAGGGACTTGCAGGAGTTTTCTCCAGCACCATAGCACCATTGTCTAGACTGTATCGTTTCGTCCTGTTTCCCAAGACCATTCTTAAATACCATTACAGGCAGCAGAAGGTCTCAAGAGGCTCCCCCCCGCCACAATGTTCCAAATTCTCTTGGATTTCTCAGTTTATGAGAAACAGGAAGGAAGTTCTTAAAGGAGAAATTAGCACTTACAAGGAACTCCTCTTCTTCCTTCTCTTCCTCCAAAGAGGAGGTAGAAGTATTTGGTATGTTTGCCACCCTGAGTTATTTATAAAAATAATAAAAGCTTGGTAAAAAAAAAACCTAAATCAATCAATCAATCAATCAGTCAATCATATGTCTTCATTTTTAAAAAAGGACAGAATCCTGAGCAGTATAGCAAGATCCCCAAGCTAAATCAGAAACCAGTCTGCCTTTAATTTTATTTTTTATCACTGTACGATGATCCTAAATCTAGCAGAGTCTGCATCCTTGTTCTGTAGTAAGGTAGAAAAAAAAAACACTGAAAACCTAATGGTTCGGATGGAAGAAAACACACACCTTATTGAGTGAATAATAAATAATTTGTAAATTGGAATGTGCTACTGACAGACCAGGCAGCAATTCTCTGAGATTACAAAGGAAATTAAGTTGAAGTTTTCTAAAGCAGCTGTCATCAATGTAGCAACGCAAACATGTCCCATTTGCTACCTATCCAGACCAGGTAATAAGTAATTTTTCACAACAGAACTATACAATTCCAATATCACTTGTAATGTAATTGCAGTGATACTGTTGTGATAAGATAGTAATTTTCTAGCTTGTAAGGAGATGGGAAATACTGGACTGTTATTTGGAAATGAATTAAAACAAATCAAAAACTCTATTAAGGATTCAATTTTGGTGATAACTTCACAAATTTAAATTACTTTAAGAACAATAAACACTACAAAAAATATCTTTTGTGGCCTTTTTTCACCATAACTAAAGGTAGGATCATACAGATTTAAAGACAATTTTTAAATTCAATGATAAAGTACATGGTTTTGAAAGCTGATTTGCCACCCCATAAAGAAGGTTTGGTCATAGCAGGAGATTTTATAGGATGAAATGCATGACTTCCATACACTGATTTTTCAGGTTGAGTTATTATAATTGTAATAAGTATATAACAGTATATATACAGTATATGTACAGTCTTGTTGTATTCAGGTTTTTTCCGGTGTAAGATTGAGATTGTCTTGGCAACGTTTCAGCCAGGTTTCGCTCTCCATCTTCAGGCTGGGTTTTGGGCTTAAAGTGTGATCGGAGCTGCCGCCTTTCTATAAATCTTGGTGGGAGGGTATGGAGCGCTGGCTTTGTTTCAGTAAGTGGAGTGATTGATTGTGTGGTTATATCATGATTGGTAGATTGGTGCTGATTGGTGCTGGCTGTGTGTACATTGTTGTTTTGTGTTGTAATGGCCTGGGTGGTGGGTGGGGCTCATTTGTCGACTAGGGCTGGTTTCCAGATGTTTGGAAGGCGGGAAGTATCATCACATTTATTCATGTTGGGGGGGGGGTGTTTCTCTATTTCGATAGCTTTCATAATTATTCTCTTGTTGAAGTGTTCTGTTTTGGAGATTAACCTTCAAAATTAATTTCATGTCCTGTAGCTTTAAGGTGCTGGAAAAGGGAGGAAGTTTTTTCTTTTTTTTCTTACTGCATTCTTGTGTCCTGCGATGCATGCATTTATTCTCCTATTAGTTTGTCCTATGTATGTTGCAGGGCAGATTTTGCATGGCATTTCATAGACTCCTTGGTTTTCTAGCTGGATTTTGTCTTTGGAGTTTCTTAAGATGTTGGCTATAACACATCAAGGCTATAACACATCAAAAGTGAATGGGGAAACAACCCTTCTATACAAATAATCCTTGACTGACAACAATTCATTTAGCAAACATTCAAAGTTACAATGATACTAAAAAAAGTGACTTACAACCAGTCCTCACAATTATGATCTTTGCAGCATCCCCATGGTTATGTGATCAAATATTGGGCATTGGTAACCAGCATGTATTTGGAATGATTGCAGCACCCCAGGTAGTGGCGGGATTTAACTGGTGTAATAACCAGTTAGCTGTGGACGTGCACATTGCATTTGAAATCAGCACTAAATCTTACCTTTTCCTGCAGCCTTGGTGAGTAAAACAGCTGAGACACGGCAATCCACTCTGCTATGCTGATCAGTTTAGCTTCAAACAAAGGAAATATAGGATGGAATAGAGCAGGGGCAGCTGGGTAGGCGGGCAGGGCCAACTGATCTCCAGAACGACCGGTTTGCCTGAATCGGTCTGAACCGGCTGAATCCCACCCCTGACTCCAGGGCCATGTAAATGTTACCTGTGATGTATTCAGCCAACAAACAAAGTCAATGGGGGAAGTCTGATTTGAGAGACTGACATGATGGCTAGGGAATGCTGGGAATTAAATCCAGACTTGCAAAGATTGAGTTGCACTGCTCTAATGAGAGAATTTGGTCATAGAATTTAGTTCCCTCTCCTAGAATGTAGTACATAGAAGTGGATCAAGCATGTGTACATATGTACCTGCCTTCCCATAATTGGGGGGTTCTAACAGAACCATAATGAGTGAAAGGTTAATTTATTTACATAAATAAATCATGACTCACACTTAGGATGGGAAACAATATGCTTCTGAGTTGCTGATGTAAATGCTAGCTAGAGTGCTCTGAGTTGTATTTCAGAAACGTGTGTGTGTGTGTGTGTGTGTGTGTGTGTGTGTGTAAAAATTGTATTTCAGGAACATGTGTGTATATACATGTATATGCATATATCTATGTATGTATGTATGTATGTATGTATGTATGTATGTATGCATATTTCTATGTATGTATATATGTTTGCATATCTCTCTCTCTCTCTCTCTCTCTGTGTGTGTTTGTGTGTGTGTAAAAATTGTATTTCAGGAACATGTGTGCATATACATGTATATGCATATATCTATCTATGTATGTATATATGTATGCATATTTCTATGTATGTATATATGTTTGCATATCTGTGTGTGTGTGTGTGTGTGTGTGTGTGTGTGTGTGTGTACATATATTGTATTTGTGCTGATAAATAAATAAAGGGAGACTAGTACAGATTTATTTCAAGCTATTTAGCTCTCATCAGCTAGCCATATCCTTAATGGGATTTGAACCTGGGTTGTTTTTACATGTTAGGCAGTTGTATTAGCCACTAAGCCACAAGCTCTCCTCCCTTATCAGCTGAGCCAAGGAAATAAGTAAGTGTTATGTCAAAGCACCTGGTATGCCCAAATATGGGAGGGAGCATACTGCTTCCCTTTTTGCCTTTCAGATCCATCCTAGGAGCCTTCCAGGCAGGAAACCATTTTTGTGTTGCATTCCTGCTAATTAATAAATAAATAAATAAATAAATAAATAAATAAATAAATAAATAAATAAATAAATAAATAAATAAATAAATAGAGACTAGTATAGATCTATTTCAAGCTATTTAGCTCTCATCAGCTAAACTGATGGGATTTGAACCTGGGCCTATATGTATATGTGTATATATGTATATATGAATGTATATGTGAATGTATATATGAATGCATGTTCCCAAAATACAATTTAGAGCACTCTAGCCAGCATCTAAATTAGACTGTTCTAAATAAATATATATGAAGAACAGTGCTTTGTGTTTGTGTAAGGAGAGGATATTTATGCTTTTATTTCAGATGAGTAGATATATCAATGCCAAATTTACAGTGTGACATAAATGGGATTAGGTGAACATTAAGCTCACCATAGTTTAGTTCAGGAAAATGAGCCTCAGGTGATCGATTTCGACAGGAGATATGGAGCTAGTGGAGGAAAATACATGCCATTATGACAAAATTTAGAAAAATAATAATAATGTAATTCTTGTAGTTTACTTGAGCATAAAAATTGTACATGCATTATCTGTTAGCAACGAAAACAATAGATGGTGTTACCATCTATCAGAAGCTGCTTCTGTCAGTCAGCTGCAGTGAAGAATCACTCTGGTTACTAATGAGAAGAATCTGTCTGGATACTGGCTAGCAAGGCCTGCAGTCTGTAATCAAAAGCTGCAGCCAATCATTGGATAGCTTAGAAAATTGCCAGATTGGGTGGTGCAGGGACTGAAGTATAGTAAGAAAAGGGGGAAGACAAAATCCTAGTGAAATGCTCCAGTGCAATGCTACTGGATGTTTAACCATATATTAAAATTAAGGTGACCAGATTTTCAGATTGGTAAAGAGGGACACCTTTGACCCGGGGGGGGGGGGGGGGGCTTGATTAAAAATTTTATACGGAGCAACAAAAAATTTCATACAACGCAAAAATAGTATTGTAATAAGTGTGAAAATGGTCGCTAAGTGTGAAAAATGGTCATCAGTCACTTTTTTCAATGCCATTGTAACTTTGGTCACTAAGCCCATTATACCACCTTTCTTGCCATAGTTCTTAAGTGAATAACTGCAGATGATAAGTTAGTAACATAAGTGAATCTGGTTTCCCCATTTGACTTTGTCACAAAAAGCAATTACATGACCCCAGGACACTGAAACCATCATAAATACGAATCTGTTGCCAAACATCAAAATTTGATCGCATGACCATGAGGATGCTGCAACGGTCTCTAAGTGTGAAAATGGTCGCTAAGTGTGAAAAATGGTCATCAGTCACTTTTTTCAATGCCATTGTAACTTTGGTCACTAAGCCCATTATACCACCTTTCTTGCCACAGTTCTTAAGTGAATAACTGCAGCTGATAAGTTAGTAACATAAGTGAATCTGGTTTCCCCATTTGACTTTGTCAAAAGGTGATTATATGACCCCAGGACACTGAATCCATCATAAATACGAATCTGTTGCCAAACATCAAAATTTGATTGCGTGACCATGAGGATGCTGCAACGGTCTCTAAGTGTGAAAATGGTAGCTAAGTGTGAAAAATGGTCATCAGTCACTTTTTTCAATGCCATTGTAACTTTGGTCACTAAGCCCATTATACCACCTTTCTTGCCACAGTTCTTAAGTGAATAACTGTGGCTGATAAGTTAGTAACATAAGTGAATCTGGTTTCCCCATTTGACTTTGTCAAAAGGTGATTATATGACCCCAGGACACTGAAACCATCATAAATACAAATCTGTTGCCAAACATCAAAATTTTGATCGCGTGACCATGAGGATGCTGCAACGGTCGCTAAGTGTGAAAATGGTCATCAGTCACTTTTTTCAATGCCATTGTAACTTTGGTCACTATACCACCTTTCTTGCCACAGTTCTTAAGTGAATAACTGCAGCTGGTATTTTGTATTTTGGATAGAATATTTTTTTAAATAGTCTAAGACAATTTAAAAAAAGAATCCACACAGAATAAATTGAAGTAAAACATTTCAAAGTATTGTGCATAGAATTTTTAAAAATGGTTTCACTTTTGGATAGAATCTTCTTTTAAATAGTCTAAGACAATCTAAAAAAAGAATTCACACAGAATAAAACTATTTTTAAAAATCCTATGCACAATAAATAAAATATTATTTTAAAATACATTTTAAAAAAAAGAAAAAGAAAACCCAGCTCACTTACCAGCAGGCAGGAACTCCAAGTCAATCCAGAATGATGTAAATGTTAATACAAAGAATTGAGCAAATTAAAATAGTGAAATTAGTCAGGGAAATATTTTTCAAAGAAACTTTGCCACCATTTTTTCCACACGAGCCGACCTCCAACCTCCATGCCCCTCCCCTCCAGAAAATCCAGGAAGGAACATTCGCGACCTCTCTAGCCAAGTATTTCCTGGAGCTCTATGGTACTGGGTAATTTTTTCTTATAAAATGAGGTAAAAGGGCAGGGGGGGGGGTTCCGTTTTCTTGCTTTAACATTTTATTATATTTTCAATGAAAGTACTGAGACAGAGAGAGAGGTTAGGACAGAGTGTCTTTTGTCTTGCCCCAGTTAGGATTTCTTAAGCAAATCCACTGGGCTTTCAACATGAAGCCAGAAAATCGGGACTTTTTTAAAACGCCCCGGGACACGGGACAAATTGTTAGAAATCGTAACTGTCCCGCCAAAATCGGGATGTCTGGTCACCTTAATTAAAACATGTAAATCTTAATTCTTTTCCTAAAATCTGGATCAACATGTTAAAAAAATTCTAACCAATATGGAACAACTATATTCTTGTTTAAATTAAGACAGATTATTTTTTGTAAGTATTAGTTTACCAAATGCCATTGTCTACTGGGTTGTTTTGCTTATCCACTAATCCACTGATACATATCGAAATATTGCAATGCAGCCTTCATAATTTCTGATTGAAACGGGTTTCATTGAATGAGTTCTTGCACATATCTCCCTTACTGGTCTAAATGTACTTTAGGAGCCAGGAAGGCAGCAAGGTGCTAGAGAAATTATGACACAATGAAAAATACGTTTTGAAATCACTAAGTAACTAAACCAAGAACCGGATTCTGGTTGAATAGGGGTGTCTTGCTCAGGCTTCCTGATTTGTTTTCATTGGAGGGTGTTAACTGAAGGGATCAAATTCAGGCATGACTCTTCATGAAATACAGGAATCCATACTCAATAAATTAGGATAATTCAAACTGAATAAATAAATATAAATAAAATAAAAATCAAACAAAACATATGAAGAACGGTTGCAGGTATTGGCTATGTCTAGCTTAATGAAAAAAAGGATTAGGATTGACATGATAGCAGTCTTCCAATACCTAAGTGTCTGCCAAAAGAAGACCTATTCTCCAAAGAACTTGAAAGCAGGACAAGAAGCAATGAAGGAAACTAAACAATGAGAGAATCAATCTAGAATTAAGGAGAAATTTCCTGACTTTTAGAACAATTAATCAGTGGAATGATTTGCCTCCAGAAGCTATGGGTATAAAATGGTATAGGGCCATGATGGTGAACCTATGGTACACTTGCCCTATGTGGCACACAAAGCCATGTCGCCCGGTATGCACAGCCTTCCCCGTTTGTCTTCTGGGTTTCTGGCATGTATACACAAGTGACGATCAGCTGTCCTTCGCACACGCGGCAGTGCCAAAAACCAGTGTGCACATGCACACCAGCCAGCTGATTGTCGGGTCCACATGCATGCCAGAACCCGGAAGTTTGGCTTTTCTGGAGTGTGATCCCTTCATGTGCGTGGCAGTGGCAAAAAACAGTCTGCACATGTGCACAGACCAACTGATCAATGTGTGCGCATATGCTCTAGAACTCAGAAGTTTGGCTTTTCCAGAGCGTGGCCCCAACGAGCAAGCAAACGATGTTTCCACATGATCTTTTCAGCACTCGGTGGTGAAAAGGTTCTCCATCACTGGTATAGGATCTCCTGCTTGACCAGTGAGTAGGACTAGAAGACCTCTGAGGTCCCTCTGTTATTCTGTTAAAAGGCAAAATGAATAAGGTCAGTGTAGCTCTGATGTTCCAAGAAGTCCCACAATTTGTAGGTCATGGGTTATGCCTTTTGCTATTTTCTTTTTCATATATTATTCTCCCAGAAGGAAAGTGGCAAAACTTCAATCTACCATGCTGAAAAAAGGGGAGGAAAACATCAAAGGCTCATGCACAAGGGAAACAGGATACCACCTCTACCATGGTATAATATTGAATAAAATTATTCTTAGTGTCAAATGGTTTCTGGCCATGTAAAAATCATCTGGTGATAATGCATTTCTGTTGTGTTACCATGTGATGGTGTTATACACCAGATATGAAACAAAAAGACCTTGCCTTGAAAGTTTCAATAACAAGGAGCTAGGTAGAATAAACTAAGTAGAAATAAAATCAAAATGGCAGTGGGTGGGAGGCAAATGTGTACCATTATTTTCCTCAAGTTTCCTTACTACTGTAAATATTCATGGTTAATCTGAGAATTTTAGGTGTCAAAATGCCTCTATAAAAATCAGGTTCAGCTTATCCAGGGATGAGCTTATCAAAGAGTATGTATACACTCATATTCCCTGCACGTATAAGCTCATCTGCAAATAAGCAGGCCCTCCAAATTTTAACCAAAATGCACATTTTTCATGGCATTTTGGTTTTAATAGTGGCAGTGTTACTTGGTTGCTGAATAACAGAGGCTAACAACTAAACATAGATCTATATTATGTCTTTGATTATTCAGCTTTACTATCATAATGAGTGTGTATGTGTGTGTGTGTAAACCCATATATTGTGCAACATTAATAAAAATGTATTGGGTATCCTGATATCAAAATAATATACTCTCATTCTGAAGAATTTTTTTATTACTTTATCAGCTGATTTCCCGAACTAAGGAACCTTCTTCCCTAAATTAAACTTTTTTTTTCTCTTACCACATTCATTCAAAAATATTGCCAGGCAGCAATCTCATAGCCTCCCCAGGATTAGCAGCAGGAAAAATGAAAAAAGAGGTGGAATTATGTGATGTCTGAATAATTATAATAATGTACTTATACTCTCAAAAAAGTTTTGCCTAGATGTTAAATTACATTGCTAGAACTTTGTGGTGCCATGCAGACTAAAGGCCAGGGGTCAAAGCAGTCTGTCTTCAGCCTTTTGTCCTACAGTCCGGATAGAAAATGCTGGGGATATTCTGACAGTACTAATACATTTCTCAGGTCCCTTTCAAAACCATACATTATAACCCTAAATCCAATCCAGCCAGGCAATCTAAAAAGATGCTATGATAAAAATTGATAGCTCCATCAAAAGCTGCAGAATGATTCAGGAGAACACATTTATGCACACACTGTCTATTTTCCAGCTAATATCATCCATCAGGGTGATCAATGCAGTTTCTGTTCCAAAATCAGGTTGGGCCCAACGTGGAAATAAACTCTACCTAGATTAGAAAGGTGACCCCCTCCTCTAAACTTTTGCTCCAAAATAAAAGTTGAATAATAGGGGTGCGGTTTTCACAGATACAATAAATAAAGAAAGAAAAGAAGGAAAGAAAGATGGCAAGAAAAACGGAGGAAAGGAAGAAAAGAAAACAACCTGCAAAATTCTCTGTTTTCTGAGGAATTGTTCCTCAGAGTATGTGTTTTTGATCAGAACTAATAAAGGCCTACTATAGATATTTGCTCTGTAGAACTGCTCTATTGAAACTTTATATTTATATTTATATTATTAATATTATTATTTATATTATTTATATTATTTATATTATATTATTTATATTATTTATATTATTTATATTATTTATATTATTTATATTATTTATATTATTTATATTATTTATATTATTTATATTATTTATATTATTTATATTATTTATATTATTTATATTATTTATATTATTTATATTAACATTAACATTAACATTTATATTATTTATATTTATATTATTTATATTTATATTGTGAATGCTTGGGTGCTTTAGGAGTGGGGAATTTTTGGTGTGGGGTGGGGGAGGGGATTGTCATGTGTGTTGGGCCTGGTCTCTGGATGTTATGTGAATTTTGTTGTATTGGTATACTGTGTATATACGTACAATGACAATAAAGTATTCTTATTCTTTATATTAACTCATTTTGCACCATTTGCACCTCTTCTTTTTTTTCTGTTTTTCTTTCTTTTGACATATTACTTTTATTTTTTAATCCATATGTATACAAGATATTTTAGACAGAAGGCAGTGCCAGGTGTGGGCCCTGGGAAGTCAGGAGGATTAGGGATGGGGATTTGTGGGGGTGGGGTGGGGGTGTTAACATAGTCTTAATAAGAACAAGAATGTATTTATATACGGTGGTTCTTTTTTTCTTTTTCTTTTTTTTTCCTTGGTTCATTTTACTTTTATCAGATCAAACAACACTCGAATAAAGGCATACACCAAGGAGGGAGGTAGAGGGAAAGAAGAGGGAGGAGTAAGGAAGGAGTAAGGGGAATGTAAGGAGGGTGTCTGGGGAGTAAGGGGAGAAGGAAGGTTTGAGGGGAAAGGGAAGTAGGAGGGGAGTGTTAGAGGGAGAAAGGAAAGTTGGAGGGGGTAGATGGGGTGTATGGAGGATGGAAGGGTTAGGTGGGATTGTGAATGATGAGTTGTGTTTCCTTTTTATTTGTTCGTTTTATTCCCTTTTTTTTCTCTCCTTTTCTTATAGTAAATACCCTGTATATAAGTGATTGCAAATGGAATGTGAAAAAATGAATAAAATATATTTTCAAAAAAAAAAATATTTACTCAAAACAATTTTGGACAGAAAGGAAAAAGCAGAGAAATGACAAATCTTGGTTCTGGATTTGAAAAAGAAACCAAACAATTTGAAGATTTATTCTGTTTGAACTTTTTCCAATTGATAAATCTTAACTCAAAAAAAAAAAAAAGAAGCAGTTTTTCTTACTGATAACTGATAACCTAACTTTGACTGTGCATGAAGTTTTAATTAACCAACTGCCATAAATCAGAACTTTGAAAAGTAGGAACCAAAGAAGAATACCCCAAACTCGTTGATTGCAAGCCTGTTTCAAGTGATATATTGTGAGCAGCTACAACCGACTGGACCCGGTAAGGGAAAGAATAACAACAGACTAATAATGGAATCCAAACTGGGAAATATGAAGGGTTTTTTTCTGTTTTGTTTTGCTTTCTTCTTCTTCTTTCTTCTTTTTACTCGACAAAAGAGTAAGATGGCCCCAGCTTCTCTTCCGGTTTGAATTTAAGGTGGTCCAGAGTCTCGAAGTGGGATTTGTATAACTAACTGCAATTTTGGATCTGGATATTAAGGTAGAACAAAAGACTAAGATGGCCACCATTATTTTACTCCACAGCAATTGAAGCATAAGGTGGAACAGAACTCTGAAATGAGAACGGCATAACTATAACTAACTGTAACTTTGAAACTGGACATCATGGAAAACTGGGAATTTGAAGAACTATGCGGAATTTTAAAGAATATACAAAAATCAGTAAAATCAAGCCTAATTAGAATTTTGAATCCAGAGAAGAAGATAGCTATAGAAGAACTCAAAGAAGAAGGGGGGTGAGACATTGAAGGGGTAGAAGTGAAGGGAAATAAAAAGCAGACAAAAACCTCTTTTGGTCCCGGCAATGGTGTAGGGAAAATTGTGAAAAGGGGAGGTGTCCCAACAAAAGGGAAAAGTAAGCTGACAAAAGTGGTCTTGGAGGCTGTTAGTGATATAAGGAAAATTAAAGCAGGAGGTTATTCCCCAACAAAGAGGAATATAAATTATTCCTTTGGTCACCTGGGGAAATTTGAAGGGAGTGGATGTGTTAAAATAAAGAAAAGGAGAAGACAGGAACAGAGCAGTGGGACAAAAGACTTACCAGGGAAAAACCAGATAATTAGAAACTACTATATGGGAAAATATAAAGTTAAGATAATGGCTTTATTCCTAAATATGATAATAAAATGGAGTTGCTATGGTTGAACACGATAATGGAATGATAACTAAATAAAAGTTAAAATATATGGAATATGGATAAATATGAAACTGATATGGGGAGCTTGTAAAGCAGAGGTTTGTGAGTTACCTTTTTAACATGATAATTAAATTGAATTGCAAATTAAGTGAATATGACAATAGAAGGACAACTAAGCATGGGTCAAAATCTATGTAACATGGACATATATAGAAACTTTAAGATGATGAACAAAGTGAGATGTTTACCACTTGTTACTTTATATAATACATTAAAGGAAGTATAATGAACACTGAACAGAGAAGATTGTCATCTAGAGATAACTAAGGGTAATGTAATTCAAGGTATAGAAAAATGGGGAGGGAATATGAAATATATCTACAATGGGAAACTATTGTGATAAAAAGACAGAATCACAAATTGGGGGCATGTAAGGATGTATAACTATATAAAGATAATGATGAGAATAGCTGGAAATTGTAACCATGTCTACAGCTTGACCAAAATTAGGTTGGGGAGGTTTTGTTTTTTTTAAAGTACGAGGAGGCGCTGAGGTAACTGAACAGGAACCTTTATTATAAAACAGTACTAACAGCAAGTTCAGAGCACGTGCGCTGGACAGTGCCTCCTGACAGCTATTTATACTGATAGCTGTCAGGCGGGCAGCCAATGGGGTGGCCGCAATTCTCCCTCTGGCCGGCAGCCACGCCAGGACCAATCATCCTCTTGCAAGGTGTGGCTTTGGCTGCTGGCTGTGTCAGGGGGACACAACACCCCTTCCCCCCAGATAGCACATGCGTAGTTGTCCAAGTATTTCGGTTGACTATGCAGGCGCTGAGACCGCCTCGATCTGGGTGTGTCTGCCGAGGGCATCAGAGGTGGAGGAGGAGACTTGTCAGAGTGGCGGTGCTGATTCGGAGGCCCAGCCCCTTGCCTCACACCGAGATTCAAAGGTAAGTGTGCAGCCGTGGTGGTAGCTGGTGGCGAGCCACCAGGATGGTTGTGGTGAGGTGTTTGCGGCTGGAGACCGGAGTCAGGCGGAGTGGCCGGAGCGGCGTTGGCCTATTGTCCGGGTGGCTGGGTGGCTGCGCGGTGGTGCAAATGATTTATATGGCACCGCCAAACTCATCCGTCGCCACGTTGGACCCTGTAGGAACAGGGCCCCATTAGTTCAAGCACCACAGCCGGCAACCACTTTGGTTTGCCCGAATAGTTTTGGGCGTACACCACCTCCCTCACCAAGAATGTCCATGGGGCATCTGGTCAGGGAACACACAGGGGAGTGAAGTGCGGGTGCAGCCGGTCCAGTGTGGTGCGGAGCCGGTGGCCCATTAGGATTTCGGTGGGGGATTTTCCACTGGTTGAGCATGGGGTGGAGTGTTGTGCTTGGAGGTAGGTGAAGAGCCGGGCCAGCCAGGGCAGGTGACCGAGATGGGCTAGGCCTTCCTTGGCAGAGCGAACAGCATGCTCTGCCATGCCATTGCCAGCGGGGTGATATGGTGCCACCGGGGCATGGTGAACCCCCAGGCTGGCCAGGTAGAGCCAGAATTAGGCAGAGGCAAATTGGGGATCGTTATTGGACACCAAGATGTCCGGGATGCCATGGGTCGAGAAAAGACACTCGAGAGATTGGATGGTGGCAGCAGAAGTTAGGGAACGCATGGGGATGACCTCTACCCACTTAGAAAGGGCATCCACAACGAGGAGAAAGGTGCGCCCGTCCACAGGCCCAAAGAAGTCTGCGTGGAGGCGGCTTCAGGGAGCGAAGGGGGTTTTCCACTCCCGGGAAGGTGACATGGGGGGTGGGGGGTACGCCGGACAGCTTGGCAGGGAGGACACCGCTGCACCCAGCCAGCAATGTCCGCATCCATGGAGGGCCACCAGACATACCCGCAGCTGAGGGCCTTCATGTAGACAATGCCTGGGATCAACTGGCGCAGGGAAGGCGGCACAACCAGCTGGGATCCCCAGAGGAGGCATCCCTGGATGATGGAGAGTAAGGTGCAGCGGTGGAGGAACGGCAGGAACTCGGGCCCCTGAGAATCTGCCGTCCAGCCCGGCAAGACGCGGCGAAGGAGAGGGTCGGAGGAGGTGGACTGGGCAATGTCGGAAGTGGAGAGTGGCAACTCCAAGTTGTCTACGAGGAAGACGCCAGAGGCCACGGACGGGGCAGGGTCGGTCACCTGGGCGGGCAGTGGACAGCGGCTCAAGGCATCCGCGTGACCCATATGCTTACCCGGCTGGTAGTGCATCCGGTATGAATAAGCAGCGAGGAATTCAGACCATCAGGACATACGGGGTGACAGGATGGGAGTGTGTGGCGCGATCCCCCGCTAGAATGCCTAGAAGGGGTTTGTGGTCCGTAAGGAGGGTGAACGGGCAGCCGTAGAAGTAGTGGTGAAACCTCTTCACCCCAGCTATGGCCGCTAGAGCCTCCTTGTCCAGGTGGCTGTAATTTCGTTCAGCCCTGGACAAGGTGCACGAATAGAAGGCAATGGGGGCTTCCGACCTGTCAGGAAAGGAGTGGCTCAAGATGGCCCCCACGCCATAGGGGGACGCGTCACAGGCCAGTAGGAGGGGCAAGTGCTCATCGTACTGAGCGAGCATGGGGGCAGCTGTCAACAGGCTTTTGACAGCCGCGAGCGCATGCGCCTCGCGGCTGGTCCAAGCCTAGGGAGCGGAAGAATCAAGCAAGCGGTGAAGGGGTTCCCCCACCAATGCTTTATGTGGAATGAAGGCGGCATAGAAATTAAGCAGCCCCAAAAATGCCTGAAGCTCCGCCTTGTTGGAGGGGGTGGGGCATTGGTGATGGCCTCCATTTTGGTGGGAAAGGGGTGGATGCCATCCATGTGGAAACCCAGGAAGTCAATGGAGGAAACTCCAAGTTGGCATTTGGAGCACTTCAGGTGGAGACCTGAGGCGCAGAACCTGGATAAGACAGTTCGTAGGGTGGAGATGAGTCCTGATTGGTCTGGAGCAGCAATCAGGACATCATCAAAGTATGGCATCACACTAGGGATGCCATGGAGCAGGCGCTCCATGAGTCCCTGGAAGAGACTGGGGGCAACGCTGATGCCGAATTGTAGGCGCTTGCAGCAAAACGCGCCCCAGTGCGTGACTATGGTCTGGGCGGTGGCAGTGGCATCATCCACAGGCAGTTGCTGATATGCTTGGGCCAGGTTCAATTTGGCAAAGATCTTGCCCTGGCCCAAGGAATGCAGCACCTGCTGGACAACGGGCACGGGGTAGGGGTGAGCCTGCAGTGCCTTGTTGACAGTATTTTTGCAATCAGCGCAGACCCTCAGGGAGCCATCAGACGTCAGTGGAAGGACAATAAGGCTCTCCCAAGGGGCATGATCCACTGGCTCTAGAATGCCCTGGGAGATGAGCTTGTCCAATTCAGCATCGAGTTTAGCTCGCAGTGCTAGGGGCACCCTGCGATCTTTGAGTCGAATGGGTGCCACCAGGGGATCTAAACTCAGGGAGATGGGAGTGCCATTATAACAGCCCAGGGCATCGCTGAATCATCGTCAGCGATTTCTGTGACTAGCAGGTCCAGATTGGAGGCCAGCCTGAGGGAATTGACATTGGCGATGGAGAGGCCGAAGGCATGGAACCAGTCCAGCCCCAAGAGAGAGGTCAAAGGATTCCTGACCACAATGAGAGGCAAGGGACCCTGGAATCGCCCATACTGGACTGGCAAGGTGAGGCAACCCAGGACAGGAATGGAAGTCCCCTGATAGTCCCTGAGGTGGCAAGGGGCAGAAGAAACTCGGTCCAGCCTGAAGCGGGGAAAGAGCTGTCTCAGCGTGTCCCAGGAAATGATGGAGCGCGAGGAACCCACGTCCAGCTCCATGGTGCAGGGTCGGCCGGCTAGTAAGATGCGGAGGTGCATCTTACCCCGGCCCCCTGTAGTAGTCAAAGCGGAGTCCAGCAGCCATTCGGGAGCAAGCCCCTCAGGTTCTGAGACGGCGTAGCACCCTTGGCGGGAAGACGATGGAACGGAGGCAGGCCGGCGGCCGACGGGAGCTTTGGCAGGCCATTGCGTAGAGGCAGGGGAGCGGCACACTGCGGTGATGTGCCCCTTCTTTCCACACTGGCGGCAGAGGGCAGCCCAGAATCGGCAGGACGAACGGGGATGGCGGCCACAGCAACTAAGGCAGGCCCCAGCATATTTGAAGGAGAGGGACCTGAGGCGATCCACCAAGAGGTCGAAGTTGGACCGAGGGTCTTCCGGGCCCATCTGGCAGTGGATTGAAGCAGGAGGAAGAGAAGCCATGACCGAACGAGAGAAACGGCAAAGATCCAGCGTGGACTGGCCAGCCATTTCATATGCTCGCGCCTCATCAATGGCGATCTTCATTGAGAGCTCCGAGCAGGAGAGGATACGGCGGTGGAGGTTTATATCTTGGAGACCGTATATAAACTGCTCCAAGAGTGCGTCATCCAAGTCCAAGAACTTGCAGTCGATGGCAGCGGTGTGAAGTGCCACCACATACTGGCTTATGGACTGGACCTCCCATTGGATACAGCAATGGAAGTGTTGGCGCCTGGCGTAATGGAAGGGAGCCGGCTCATAGTGAACCTTCAGGTGTCACAGGAGAACGTCGAATGGAATCGAATGGAAAGGCGAAGGAGCTGACAGGGCGCGGGTGGTGGCAAACATTTCTGCCCTGCAATAATGAAGGAAAACACCTCTTTTTCACCCCTCAGGAAGATCGGTGAGGCCGTGGGCCTGGAGAAAGATCTCGAACCTTTCAAGGAAGGCATCCCAGCTCTCCGCCTCAGGACGGAAAGGCGAGAAGAAGCAGCAGCAAGAGCCGGGACGTGCACTGGGTCAATGTTGCTCATCCTCGTTGCCAATTTAAAGTACGAGGAGGCGCTGAGGTAACTGAACAGGAACCTTTATTGTAAAACAGTACTAACAGCAAGTTCAGAACACACACGCTGGACAGCACCGCCTGACAGCTATTTATACTGATAGCTGTCAGGCATGCGGCCAATGGGGTGGCCGTAATTCTCCTGCCGGCCGGCAGCCGCGCCAGGACCAATCAGCCTCTTGCAAGGCGTGGCTTTGGCTGCCGGCTGCGTTAGGGGGATGCAACAGGTTTAAAAGCACAATGGCTATTTATGCATTATTTTCTGTTATATTAATTTTTTTTACTAAAAATGTGGAGAAAAATTAAATATGCATATTGAAAAAGAATTATAAATACCATCAACATAAAAGGGAGCTTGCTCAGAAGCTGAAATACACCAAATAAATGAGATGAAAAGTGGAAAGTAGAGGAAAAAGGTAAGGGAAGAAGAGAGGGATAGGAGAGAGGGCAAGGGTGGGAAGAGGAGAAGAGAAAAGAGAAGTGAAGGGAGGAGAAGGAGAAAGGAAGGGGAAGTTGAGAAGAGAAGGACAGAGGGAAGAAAGGAGGTAGGGAGGGGGAGGAGAGAGGGAATGACCCAGCTTGGCTGCCGCTTTCAATGACCGAACGGAGAAGCAAAGAGGCAGGAGAGACGAAGCGGGAGCCAAGCCGGGTCATTCCTTCCAAGAGGCAAGTTTCCCATCAAATGACTCGCTGCCCTAGACCCTCTGCAGTCCCTCTCGTCTGGCCAGAATGCCAGCAAGAGTGTTGGGCGGAAGGAAGGAGGGATACACACACTCGCGTTCTCCCCCTCCCTCCCTCCCTCTCTCTCTCTCAAATGGCAAATCCGAACAGCCGCTGTTGGGAGCCCGTCCCATGCCTTCTCCCAACCCCCGCACCCCTTCTCTCAGCTACATTCTGCCTTGTGATTGCTGTCTGCAGGCTGGCTCTCCTCTCAGAGTTTTATTTTTTTGGCCCTAAAAATATTGTCACTGAGGATGTCAGAAATTTCTTCATCATTGCTATTGGCCTCAAGTAGCAAATAATTAAACATGGTTTTTAGTGTACTTAGTTGTGAAGTTTCCGCTGTTCGCCCATGAAGCCAATGTTTGAGAAAAGACAGGAGACAAATTTTCTCGGGATGGAGCGACCCAGATTGGAACCTGAGAGCCCCTTTTATTGAGACAGAACAAAGGCAGGAGGAGCAATAACATGTGATAGAAAACAGCCTGTAAAAGTACAATTTCTAATCTACTGCTTCAGGAAAGTTCTCTCTATATATGGTCAAATCCTGGGCGTCATTGGTAGGGCACATCTCAGAATGTTATGTTATTCACTATCAGGATGTTATGGCTTTCTCGGAGCCAGTTGTCTCCTGTGTGATTCAGCGTGGCTCTGCAGGCCTTAATATGAACTAGGCCATGGAGGACACACACCTGCACAAGGAACTATATTACAACACTTAGTTAGCCATCTGCTTTTTAACATTACATGGTATCAGTTTCAAGAATGCATGCATTCCTGAAAACTTGTAACAAACTTGTTGAAGGGCCTATGAAATATTTTCTAGTTTAATGTAGAATAAGTATCCTTAATAAAAGAAAAAGTCATTTTTATTTAATCAATTGTATTCCTTTTTATAATGACATTTTGCTAGAGTTTTAAAATTAAAAAACCTTACATTTTGTTGCTATTATTTTAATCAGAGTTTTGCCAAGTGAAATTATATAATGGTTCCTCATGTCTCTGTAATTTTCTAAATCTCATCCAGAAGTACCACAGAATCTGGCATTTCCAGCAGAATGATGCTGATGCTAATAAAACATCCTGATTTTTGGTGAAAGGATGGAAAGAAGAAGGAAGGAGGAAGAGAGATCTAAAGAGCAGAAAGACAGAAGGCAGATAGGCAAGAGGAAGGAAGGAAGGAGAAAGAATGGAAAGGAAGGAAGGCTAGAAGGAAGAAAGAGGGAGGGAGGGAAGGAAGGAAGGAAGGAAGGAAGGAAGGAAGGAAGGAAGGAAGGAAGGTGAAAGGAGGAAGGAAGGAAGGAAGGAAGGGGTGCTTCCACTTGTAGGCCTGGGACTGAATGCAGGAGGAGTCTCTCCATAGGATCACCTGCTCCTCTGATCATGGTCTATGAAAATGTTACTGCCTGCCTGATGCAAATTTAGACAGATGGTGCTTTGGGCTGCCCCTCAAATCCCCCCTTTACTCCTCCCCCTGTAGAATTCAGCCCCCTGCGTTTTGCCTTTGAGAGGCATGTGTGGTTATGGTGGATGGCAGAGTCAGCTGGAGGTTGAGAGGGGATTGGGGGCTTTTGTCCGCCTGTGGAGTTCTCCCCATGGACAGGATGGGATGTTGGCATGAAAGAGATCCGGGCACAATCTCACCTGTTCCAAGTAAAGTTGCCTTTTGCAATTGGCTACTGGTAATCCTCGACTTACGACCAGGATTGATCCCCCAATTTCTGTTGCTTAGGGAGACGTTTGTTAAATGATTTTTGCCTCATTTTGCGACCTTTTATTGCCACGTTAAGTGAATCATGGTGGTTGTTAAGTCAGGAACATGGCTGTTTAGTGACCAAAGTTACAATGGCATTGAAAAAAGTGACTGATGACCATTTTTCACACTTAGTGACCATTTTCACACTTAGCGACTGTTGCAGTACCCTCATGGTCACGCGATCAAAATTTTGATGTTTGGCAACAGATTCGTATTTATGATGGTTTCAGTGTCCTGGGGTCATGTAATTGCTTTTTGTGACAAAGTCAAATGGGGAAACCAGATTCACTTATGTTACTAACTTATCAGCTGCAGTTATTCACTTAAGAACTGTGGCAAGAAAGGTGGTATAATGGGCTTAGTGACCAAAGTTACAATGGCATTGAAAAAAGTGACTGATGACCATTTTTCACACTTAGCGACCATTTTCACACTTAGCGACCGTTGCAGCATTCTTATGGTCACGTGATCAAAATTTTGATGTTTGCCAACAGTTACAATTTATATATGTAAATTGTAGCTATGTTGAAATTAAAAAATATTACAATACTATTTTTGCGTTGTATGAAAATTTTTGTTGCTCCGTATAAATTTTTGAATCAAGCCCCCCCCCCCCCCCCCCGGTCAAAGGTGTCCCTCTTTACCAATCTGAAAATCTGGTTCACCTTATACAGAGGCCTTTAACTGAGCATGCTCCCACACACAGTAGGCCTACTAAGTGTTCGTGTATAAAGCACCTTGAATTTCAGATGGAAAGGTGGACTATAACATCTAATAAATAAAATAAAACATGTTCATTAAGCTTTGAGGCTGCCACATTTTTGCATAGAAAAATTTTACACATGACTGGTAGAAAATTCTCCCTAGAGAAATATTTTAAAAATCACTTGGATTCAACCATTTTCTAAAGACAAAATATACATAAATCTCTCCTTTTGCTTACTCCTGTCTAATTTGAGTGGCAATACCTTTTATGGTTTGAATTAATTGAATTAATCTCTGGTTTATCTTTACTTCTCTTTTCCTCTAAAAATAGGTATATTTGGGAAACACCACTGAAAAAGACTCAACAACATGAAGCAGTCACTTTTTCCTATTTTCTCAACGCTTATACACAGAGCATAATACTGGCAAGAAGCAGTAGTAATTATTTTAGACAAAGTTACAGTAATTCCTAAAATAGTTTATGTTTCAAATCTAGGGCTCAGATGGTTAACATAATAATGAGCAAGCAGACAAAGACTGTTTAGAAAGTTTAAAAATCATATCTAATGAATTATGTGAATCATATCAATGTGCCCTTGTTATTACTCAGAATTAATCAGGTTTTAATTAAAAGCAAAGACAATAACTCTTTGCACACTACTGAATTATACCTTTCCACAACCTTAATTAATCCAGCCTATGAAGGATGCTGGGAGCTGTAGTCTTATCACTGCTGGCATAAATATGCCATGCCTAAATCAAAGGGAACCCATAGTTCAGCTACCCCTGACTGCTACCCTTCAAATATTTTGAACCACAAGTCCCACATCTCCAGATGTTATCATTAATTACTCAAGTTATCCTTAAGAGTATGGTGTTATTCTGCATGCTCATATTAAAAAAAAAAAACCTCATTACATGTCAAATGAAAGACAAAAACTTGGCTTAAAACACAGTTGTATACCACTTTCATTTCTAACCATTATACAATTGCAAAAAAATATAAAAATAAAAATAAAGTATTTATAGCCGTATTAACTTTAGCCAGGAAAGCAATGGGGTACCCTTCGGCCAGTTATTTTTTTCAGTCAAACTCACCTCACAGGGTTATTGTTGTGGAGAAAATTGGAAGAGGAAGGTGTGTTGAATATGTTCACTGTCTTGAGTTATTTGTAAAATAAAGGTGGGTTACAACTAAATAAATAATAATAATATTTCTACCTGCACAATATTGACAAAGGCAGATTACCTTACTGGATCTGCTATGTTTCCAGGACTCACTCTGGCCCAAGAAAGTCTAGACATGAGCCACAAATGAGCACACATGTTACCATTCCAAATGGGACACCATCAGAAAAAGTTAACTAGATGACCAGAGAACAAAAAATGTTAACTCATCTCATTTTAATTCAGTTTTAGTATGAACAAAATGAAATCCAGCGTGGCTTCGTCTAGGCCCCACCTGTTCAATTGGAGAGTGCAGTTCAGATAGAGCTGCTGAAAGGCTTAAAGCAGCCCTCGGGCCAAGCAAAGAAATGCAGGAATAAACATTTGTGATATATAAAGCTAAACAAATCTCCATTCCAAAAAGCCAACAGGAGGTTTCTTCTCAAGTATCCCACAGCCATTGATTGGACAGTCTTCTTTCCAGATTCATCTCCTCTCCTAGATGCTGTCTCGTTTCTTGTTGAAGGAAGGGATGATTGTGAAGGCCCCTCATAATTCTACATGCATTCTCAACATTTGGTATTCTACCCAGGGGTGAAATGCTCTGAAGTCTGCTACTGGTTCACTTCACACATGCATGCACACCACAGGTGCTACGGCACAGCACTGAAAAAAGAAAGATTAAAAAGCCTTTTCTAAGACTGCAAAGGTAAGTATAACAGCAAGGGGGGGGGACAGCTGTGCTGCGGGATTTAGATTTGCTAGAAACAGGATTTCCTGCTTTCTAGTGAATATGAATCATGTGGCATAGCTGATTGTCACATAGCTGATGATCAAAGCTACTGATTCATTTGAACCAGTAGCATCTTTTTACTACTGGTTCGAGTGAATTGGTAGCATTTTTTAATACTGGTTCAAGTGAACCGGTAGCATGTTTTTACTACTGGTTTGAGTAAACTGGTAGCATTTTTTTTACTACTGGTTCGAGTGAACTGGTAGCATTTTTTTACTATTGGTTCGGGTGAATCAATAGCATTTTTTTTACTATTGGTTCGAGTGAACCGGTAGCATGTTTTTACTACTGGTTTGAGTGAACTGGTAGCATTTTTTTACTACTGGTTCGAGTGAACTGGTAGCATTTTTTTACTACTGGTTCAAGTGAATCGGAAGCATTTTTTACTACTGGTTTGAGTGAATCGGTAGCATTTTTTTACTACTGGTTCGAGTGAACTGGTAGCATTTTTTTACTACTGGTTCGAGTGAACCGGTAGCATTTTTTTACTACTGGTTCGAGTGAATCGGTAGCATTTTTTTACTACTGGTTCGAGTGAATCGGTAGCATTTTTTTACTACTGGTTCGAGTGAACCAGTAGCATTTTTTTACTATTGGTTTAGGTGAATCGTTAGCATTTTTTTACTACTGGTTTGACTGAACTGGTAGCATTTTTACTACTGGTTCAAGTGAACTGGTAGCATTTTTTTACTACTGTTTCGAATGAATCAGTAGCATTTTTTTACTACTGGTTCGGGTGAACCGGTAGCATTTTTTTACCACCGGTTCGGGTGAACTGGTAGCATTTTTTACTACCGGTTCGAGTGAACTGATCCGAACCAGTAGCATTTTACCCGTGATTCTACCTTGTATAGGGGCCATACTTTTGACACACCTTCCTGTGATGGAGCAGAATAAAAACAAAGGAAATGCTGAGTCATTTAGATTCCTTTTCCTCAGTTTGAGACTCCCTGGTTCAGGCATTTAGACTTTTCACGCAGGGTATCTCTAATTCTGTCAATCTCAGCTTCCTTGAATAGTCTTTCTGACAGTATATAAAACTGATAGATTCACCCCTGCCCCATTTAAGCTCTCAGGGACAGATAAATACAGTCTTCTTTGAAGCTTCAGTTTATCAAATTGCTAAATCAAATTATAACATCTTTCTCTAAGGGAGATAGACTGTTTAGAAATACAAAATATAAATAAATCTAAATCATGTTTGTTCTGGTTTTTTTTTACAGTTTTTTTATGATTAGTAAATGATTTTAAATATTTATTGTTTTTAGTTTTGTTGTACTCCAACAGATATACTGTTGGGGAGGAGGGGCTGTACTAGATAATTAGATAAATAAGGAAATAAATAAAGCAATGTTTCTCAGTCTCAGCAATTTTGACATATATGCACTTTGACTCTCATGCTGGCTGGGGAGTTGAAGTCCACATATCTTAAAGTTGCTCAAAATAAGAAATGTTAGCATCTACTTTAGCTGAAGAAATTGAGATTTTTTTGAGATTCCCTTACCCAACAGTATATCTGGAGTATCAATCTCAGCTGTGGAAATTTAAACAGTCTTTTCCCAGTTCAGTAGCCAACTGCCTTTTGCTTCCCAGCTGGCTACTATCCTCCTTTTTCCCAACTTCCCTTCTTTTGATTAGTTTTTCCTTAAGGAAGCCAGCCATTTCAAGGCCAGGCTAATTTAAATGTTTAAGACAGTGGTTCTCAACCTGTGGGTCAGGACCCTTTTGGGGTTGAACAACCTTTTCACAGGGGTCGCCTAAGACCATAGGAAAACACATATTTTCAAAAAAAAAAAAAAGGAAAACATAAAATAATTTTATGGTTGAGGGTCACCACAACATGAGAAACTGTATTAAAGGGCCGCGGCATTAGGAAGGTTGAGACCCACTGGCTTAAGGGAATTTGCAAACCTAAACAGTAAAGGCCAGCTGCAGTTTTAGTCACCTTTTCTCTATGATCTGCTTTCAGAGGTGCCCATGGAAGTTGGTTGAAAAAGTCAAGAGGCAGAAGACCTGCCTCCAGTGATGCATGTAAAAAAGCAATGGGGTTTTGGTTGTGCAGTTGCAGCTACCATCTTGATTTTTTTTACGGTTTATTAGGATTTGTATGCCGCCTACTCTCGAGAGACTCAGGGCAGCTTACAGATAAAACAGGGAGGGGGGACATATAAAAATTAAAAAGAACAGACATTAAAATTGCACAACATTCATATAGCTTAGAGTGGGACTAGATAAATCAACAGCCCCAGGCCTGCCGGAACAACCAGGTCTTAATCGGTTTGCGGAAGGCCGGAAGAGTAGTAAGGGTCCAGATCTTCATGGGGAGATCATTCCATAGGGCCGGAGCAGCTACAGAGAAGGCCCTCCCCCGGGGAGTCGCCAGCCGACATTGACCGGCAGATGGAATCCGGAGGAGGCCTAATCTGTGTGATCTTATAGGTCTCTGTGAAGTAAATGGCAGGAGGCGGTCTCTCAGGTAGCCAGGTCCTAAACCATGTAGGGCTTTAAAAGTAATGACTAGCACCTTGAAACGTATCCGGAGACCAATGGGAAGCCAGTGCAGCTCGGGGAGGATAGGTGTAATGTGGGTGTACCTAGGTACCCCCACTATCGCTCTCGCGGCTGCATTCTGGACCAACTGAAGTCTTTGAACACTCTTCAAGGGCAGCCCCATGTAGAGCGTGTTACAGTAATCCAGTCTTGAGGTGACGAGGGCGTGAGTGACCATCCGAAGGGCCTCCCAGTCCAGATAGGGTCACAACTGGTGCACCAGGCGAACCTGGGCAAAGGCCCCCCTAGTTACAGCCGACAAGTGATGTTCTAACGTCAGCTGTGGATCCAGGAGGACTCCCAAATTGCGAACCCTCTCTGAGGGGCGTATAATTTCACCCCCCACGCTAAGAGATAGGATAGCTGAACCATCCTTGGGAGGGAGCATCAATAGCCACTCAGTCTTGTCGGGATTGAGTGCAAGCTTGTTCACTCCCATCCAGACCCTGACAGCCTCCAGGCACTGGCACATCACTTCTACCACTTCGCTTAGTTGGCATGGGGCGGACAGATACAATTGAGTATCGTCCGCATATTGGTGGTATTTAATCCCATGCCGGCGTATGATCTCACCCAGCGGCTTCATGTAGATGTTAAATAGTAGGGGGGACAGGACCGAGCCCTGCGGCACCCCATAATTGAGGGGTCTAGGGGTCGATCTCTGGCCTCCAACCAACACCGACTGTGACCTGTCCAAGAGGTAGGAGGAGAACTACCGTAAGACGGTGCCTCCCACTCCCACCTCTCGCAACCGTCGCAGAAGGATACCATGGTCGATGGTATCGAAGGCTGCTGAGAGGTCAAGAAGCACTAGGATAGAGGAGTGACCCCTATCCCTGGCTCGCCAAAGATCATTGATCAGCGCGACCAAAGCAGTTTCCATGCTGTAACCAGGCCTGAAACCCGACTGACAGGGATCCAGATAATCAGTTTCATCCAAGGCCCATCGGAGTGGAAAGGCCACCACCAGACTAAGCTGAGCACAAAACCCCAACCAGTCAGAACACACCTCTACCCAATCAGAACACAACCAAGCTCCCACCCAATCAGATCATACCCCCACTGGCAGTTAAAAGGAAGAAACAGCTGCGATCTCACATTGCTCCTGGAAGCACCAAACCGAGTAAACCAGCATGAAGATGACGAATGAGACTTCGTCAAAATGTCACCAAGACACTTCCAATTTTACGTGGGAGAAAACCCGAATAACCAAAGAGAGAGACACACACACACACACACACACACACACACACACACACACACACACACACACACACACACATATATATATATATATATATATATATATATATATATATATATATATATATATATATATATATATATATATTTTTTCCTGAGGTTTCCAGGAGTAACTCCTGGAAACACCAAGCCTAAAGTAGCCTGAAGCAGCCTGAAGATGACGAATGAGACTTCGTCGAAACGTCGCCAAGACATCTCCAATTCTACGCGGGAGAAAACCCGAACAACTAGAGACCTACATATACATTTATTTATCAGCACAAATAAAAGAACACAAATATAACAAAGGCAACAGTAAAAATATTGGGTTTCTGTCGTGATGGACTCTTGTGACGAGCCGATTGACAGATGATGGAAGCAGTTAGCTTACTCCCATAATTGGGGCTTACCAGGGGTTGTAAAAATCTAATAGATACCTTTCACCCTGGCTTCGCTGATAACGGATAGAGCCTCGGCCTAATGGCTAAGATCTCTGCCTGGTATGCCTAGTATGCCATATAGCCCAGGTTCAAATCCCAGTAAGGGTATGGCTAGCTGATGAGAGCTAAATATATATAATGCCCAGTGGTTAGAGTGCAGTGCTTCAGGCTACTCTTGCTGATCACCAGCTGCCAGCAGTTTAGCAGATCAAATCTCACCAGGAACAAGGTTGACTCAGACTTCCATCTTTCCGAGGTCAGTAAAATCAGAATCCAGATTGCTGGGGGCAATAGGCTGACTCTGTAAACCGCTTAGAGAAGGCTGTAAAGCACTATGAAGTGGTATATAAATCTAAGTGCTATTGCTATAAGCTGGTCCTTGATTCCCTGATTTTTTTCCTAGAGGAAACCATAGCTGTCTTTTGAATCTCACTAACAAAGGTCATCCTCAACCCCGAAAGATCAAGCTGATCCTTATAGGAGTGATGATGTTTGTAATACAATGGTGGAAGAGAAAGTATTAGGCAGAGCTAATAAATTTTCCATTTTGTTTTCACTTTAGATAAATTCAATCAGTATCAAAATCACTACCACCCTGGAATATTTGACTTCCTTTGACATTTTCAGAGTGTTTATCAAAAAAGGAACCTTCAGTGTAATATCTATTGATGTTTGGTGGCAACTCAGACATTATCCAATATCTTTTTCTGCCAAAAGCTGATTCTAGCCACCTATCAAAATGTTCAACCTCAAGTCAAGTTGCTGCCTCTTTTGCAGCTGGAAGTGACATCTGTTTTTAGTTAGTTACTATGGGAGAAAAAAAGGGGGGGAGCTGGGAATCTGTTCCCACAACTGCATACAACTGCTGTGAATGGAATTGTAGATTTACAACTAAAAATCAAAACACCAGATGGCCTCATAATTGGATCTTCCAATTTCCCCTAAGAGTGTGGATGAAAAAGATGGATGTTATAAATAGATCCATACTTATTGGCAGTCACTCCTGTTACCTGAGTAAAACAGCCTTTTTTTTTTAAATTAAATGTTTTTTAATTTTAGTTTGAAACAGGTATAGCATCTTTCTTAATATATCAATCAATTACAAATAAGTTTTGGTACATCTCCTCCACAGTCAACCAACGTAACTCATATTAACTCAAGCATTATTATATATCCATTTTCATTTAACTGTAATTATTATTTAGGAGTATTGGTAGGAGTAATAATCTTGAACAATATCTACCCACACCGATGGGAAGGGAGAGAAATCAAAAAAAAGAAAAAGAAAAAAGAACAGATATAAAGTAAAAATTAAGATAAAAAATAGTAGATAATACAAAAAAGACAAAAACAATAATCAGGAAAACAAAACAAAACACAGGTGTCTGTTATGAAAAGAAAAAAAGAAGTATATCAACTGGTTACAACATGTTTTGGTGCTTCTCTTCCATTAATTCATATTAATTCAGATATCTTAACTCAAATATTTACCATATCAACATCATTATACCTCCAGTTTCAATTATTATGGTTATTTAAACATCCTTCATCCTTAGCTATACTAAAGAATTAATCCATAGCACATGCTGACAATTCATTTACGTATTTGTAAAATCCTCTATTGTCATCAAATCCTCATATCCTATTTTAGCTAAACCTCCATAATATTCAGTTATATCATATATCATAACATTTTCCCGGTATTGATTAACATTTGATTGTATGAATTTTATTTAGTTTTTTTTTATATAGTGCTAATTATTATAGTTAATACTCTTTATGTATAATCTAAAGGCGTTTTTTCATATCCAATTGTCAGTTATCATATCAACTCCACATTATATACATTACTATCAGTATCCATTATTATTCAGCAATATCTGTTACAAGAGCGAGCAATTGTGTTTAACTAGTTTTCAATTGTATTCATCAATCTATCAGCCAGTTCCAAATTATATATATTGTTATCCATATCAGTCATTATTCAGCTATATCTATTACAAATTGAAGTAATCCGATTTAGCTAATTTTTGGATGTATTGTCCCATCTGTCAGCCTGTGTCCCTCCAATCACGAGACTTCCTCAGCCCAGTAGCCATTCGTTGGATAGATTTACCAAGTGTTTCCATAAGCAAATCCAAACAAAAATACTTCGGCACCTTTGGATTCTGAATGTCGGTGATGAAATAATAGTGTTGTCTTAGGCTTATAAAATTTCCCAAATTAACTTTAATTCGCAAGGGTGGATTCTCCATTCCTCCTGCACTTTGTCTCTTTAAATGAATCTTCTTTATAGCTTCCCCCTCCCTTTCTTCCTCTGAGATAGACCAGACACCATTTCTCACATTTTCCATTTGTGTTTCAGGAACATTTAAGCATTCAACGATCTCAGTTTTAGCTTCAGATTTTAGAATCAGTTGATCCAGGGTTCTTTCCAATTTTTGGTAAGAATCAAAGAGTCCTTTACACGCAGAGAAAAGAGCCTGAAATGAAATCTTGGAGGTATTTTGGGACGCCATGATGTGTCGTAGTTAAATATTAGAAGCTCTCTTCCCCCCCCCCCCCCGCAGGCTTCGAAGCACTTTTTTTTTGTCTCTTACAGGCTGTCAATCTTATCTAGTTGTAAACAGAACTAGGTAGTAAAGTAGTAAAAATGTCGAATCGTGATGGGCTAATTAGAAGGAGATAAGTTTTACGATCCACTTAGGGAGATTCAGAGGGGGGAGGATGTCGCGGAGTTTCTTGAAGCATTTAAGAAGTAAAGTAACCACCAGTCATAAATCCATTAGAAAAGCCAATTCGCCGCTAAATCTTCTTGTTGTTTGGTTTTCAATTAGCTTAATTTTTAACACGAACAGTCTCTCTTGGATAATAAAATCAGCTTACCAGATGACATCACTTCTTCCATTCTTAGGGGCAACCTGCAGTTTCAGTTAGCACGCAGCTAATCCAAAAAGGAATTGGCACGGGGAGTTAATACCCTCCCCCAGAGATTTGCGGATATCTCTGGAGTCCTGGGTCTCTCCCCACCTTCACTGTCGTCTACGGGACAGCTAGAGTTCAAAGAACCCGTCCAAAAATCCTTTGGTATAGAGGAATTTCAGGAGTAGCCTGAAACTCCATCTTCTCACTGCTAAGCCCCGCCTTCTTCCAGTAAAACAGCCTTATATGTTTGGGAGAATAATCTCAAATTAGTTTGCCAACTGACCTAAATTCTGTCTGCATGTTGAAAGGAGAACACTTTAAAAAAACCAACACCCTGTAATTGTACTCAGTTATTTGTTTATAGATGAGTTCCACAGTGTTCCACAGTGAATACTGCTAAAAATATTTAACCATGTGTAATTGTCTCTTAATAAAGACTCATCTCTTGTAACCTCAGAAGTTACTAAGTTGTATTATTATTAATAATAGAAGATACTACTGTTAATAGTTCATATACAGCTAAGGATACTAGAGATTTTTTTTTCTGTTCAAGTTTTTGTATCTCATTTCCATTTCCTGAATCAGAATACAGTTATCCTGTTGATGCAGTACAGCGTAATGGAGGGAATAAATACAAAGATGTGTATTTTATGAGTGATGCATATAGAATGAGTTTTTTAAAGGGAAAAATGGATATCAAATAGGTACTTAAGGGAAATGTTTTAAATTAAGTACAATTTTCCATGGTTTTTCTTTTAATTGCAGGAAATGGGACAGAATGAATTTATGATTGAATGCATGTAAAACTGACACAGAACAGCAATAAAAGTATCCATTCATCATTATGTCTTTGCTTATTCAGAAGTTTCTCCATTTCTATTTCATGCTGCTTATGCCCCAAGTTTAGCTTTAGGTAGTAAATAACTCAATGCATATATACCTGGAATAACATCACCCCAATCCTTTGAAGAACTGATTTGAAATAAAGTATATAGAATTCTATTTTAATTTTTTATATATTAGAAATACACAGACACAGCCATTCGTCTTATAGCAAATGACTCTGTGGCATACAAAGATTAAAAATTCATAACAAAATAAACATTTGATACACCAGTTAAACAGTAACCCCAAAACAAAAGCTGCATCACCATCATGAGATGTTTACTTAGACCAGGGGTCAACAACCTGCAGCTCAGGAGCAGCATGTGGCCCTTTCATCTCTCTGCTGCAGGATGCCACACTAGGAGGAGACTCTATGGTGTCCGGACTTCCGGTCGGCTCCAGAATTGAACGGGGGGAATCCAGTAAGGCTCTTTGTGGCTCTTGGAGTGTTTAAGGTTGCTGAGCCCTGACTTAGACAATGGTCTATGAGGAATTGTCACATTTCTGACATGTAACAATGTCAGAAAAAAAAAAGTGGCCACTGCTGCTTGATGTGATCCAAACACATGTATGATGTATGGCTTGGGTGGGAAAAAGTGAGTCAAGAATTAAGTTTTCCTTCTATACCAAATAGGTCTTACAATTTCTATTTGATGGTTGCTGTGTTACTTCATTTTTGCATTAAATGTATTCGGGCAGCTGCATCCTTGAATCTCTGCAAAATAGTATCCTTTGTAAGGAATGAAGTTGGTGAGACTGGAAGCAATTCCAAAATAAAGTCCAACCTTTCTGTTAATAGAGTTCACGGGTTTAGCAAAACCACCAACAATCTGATCAAGTATCCATTGATTCATTAATATCTACAATACATGCAAAAATACAGTGAGTAGCTGCTATTTGAAAGCTTATACAGGATAGAAAAAACCGATTTTCTTCAGCTAATAAATACTGTGCTTAATTGGATAAATATCCTAGATATTAATAAGTAGAATACTTATTCTATTATTATCAACCAGTGTGCTTCAAAATATAACCTATAACATATAACTTCTTTAATCCCTCATACCTTACAAAATTGACACATATTTCATCATGCATGTACCATATGTTCATAATTTTTATACATCCTTTTATATATCTATAGAAGCGTTTTGATTCTTGTACCACACAGTGAAGAAATCTTCACTTTGTAGATAGCTTCATTCTTGTCTGCAAAACTAAGTCAAGTCTGAAAGCAATAAGCTAATTCCTGAATAAACAGTTAAATTTGGGGGAATGCTAAGCTTGCAGCTGAGCATAGTATGAAGCATGATGCACAGTATCATTCAAAGTGGGGCCTCTGCCCACATTCAATCCCGTGTTTAAAATAGCAGCAGTTGAATTCTAGGTATGTCAGGTAATTGCTCATCCTATTTGATATTGTGTTCCTTCAATGTATGTGTTATTGTCCCTTGTTTCATTATAAGAAATGTGACACATATGCAATTTCTAGCTTTATTTTCCCCAGTAAGATGTTTGTCTTATTTATCAGATTTTTTTTATCCTGCCTTCCTTTATTACTTTGTAAGTAATTCAATGCAATAAATATACTTAAAACCAATTCTTCCTCTTATCTTCTTCACAAGAACAACCTTGTGAGTTGGCTGGGCTGAGAGAGAGTGACTGGCCCTAAACCACTCAGTCCGGATTTCATACCTAAGGCAGAGGTAGAACTCACAGTCTCCTGGTTTATTCACCACTACACACTGACTCTTATGAAAACATTTGCTACTAGAACTAAGGTTTTTTTTTTCACTGTTAATTTTTGAGGACTTAAGATATTGCTTTCAACTCCCAGGTAGCTCACTTTCCTGGAATATAGCTGCATTTTATTAAAACTGTAGATGTTTTGTGGTGTTTCTTGTTGTATGTCCATAGTAGAATCTTAATGCCATAGTGGTGACAATGTATAAAGTAGAAGGGTAAATATTGCATGGAAGCAGTTGTGGAATTGCACAGCAAATATACAGTAGCAGAGAACTGAATTAATAGACTGGTGGCACTTAAGGAGCTACGTCTACTAGATAACTAAAAAGAGCATTAATCAAAATCTATCAGCATCAGTGCTCTTAATGAAAGATGGCCGTTATTTTACAAAGCCTCTGAGGCAACTAGAACAACTTATCTGAATGTTTCAAGAACATTGTTAGTGTTTGTTTCTGTAAGATTTGTGTGCTTTCTAGAATTCATTATGATTAAAGATCTACCTGAGCTATTTACAGATGTGAAAGAAGAGATATTTTATCTGGAAGCATACTTTTTCCCCTGGTAAACAGATCTTTCTTCTTTGGCTTACTCACTATACAAGAGAGTTTCATATAACATTTATTTATCAAGTGTATACATTGCCCATCTCATTATCACACGAGTCTGTCTTAGGTCATATCTTTTGTGCTACTAATTATTTGATTATTCTAATATTTGCCAAATTCTTTTTAAATGTAATTTGCTTCTACAATATAAACCAGGGATGTCAAACTAAAGGCCCATGGGGGCTTCATCTGGCTCACGGGGCCACCTGGAAACAGCAAAGAACCGGCCCACAGTGTCTCTGCCAGCGGAAATGGAGCTCAGGGCGGCCACGTGCCACCCTCTTGAGTTTTGTTTTTGCAGGGTTGCAGGAGGCCATTGCAGACAAAAATGGACCTCATAAGGGATGTGACTCTCCCAAGCTCTGTTTTCACTGGCAAAGGGTTGCAGGAGGCTGTTGTAGTCGAAAATGGAGCTCAGGAGTCCGTTTTCAATGGTAGAGCACTTGGGCTTCCACAGGCACCCCCAACATGAGTAACATTGTACTGGTCATGCCACTCTGCACACACTAAGGTCAAACACAACTCTGATGTGGCCCTCAATGAAATCAAGTTTGACACCACTGATATAGACTGTTGTTTTCTTTACTCAGTTTTAGGATGAATTGTCAATGAAAAGGCCAGGAAAAAGACACTCAGTATGAACTTAGAGAATGAAGCTGGTCAAAACCTATTACTCCATTTTCCACCATCCAATCACAACTAATGAAGCTTCTTGTATGAGAAGCGAACATCATCTTCTTCCACAAGGAAAAGCAATCTAATTTTGAAAAACCACCTTTGACACAATATGACCTGGATATCTGAGAATCTCCATAGACATGAAGTTAGCGAACTTACTATTTTTAATTTTGTTGCAAATTTAACTCAGAAACAATCTGTCAAATAGATCAAGCAATCATTGCTGGAGGTATTGATTCTCACAAATAAAAATAGCTAAATTTATTTATTTACTCATTTAATTTCAGCTTTCAAGTTGTGGCCCCTATTCAGAATGAAAATAATTTGAAAAATACTTAGCTCAGGTTCCTTTGGCAGTATTATTCTATTAGCTGAGCTAAATACACACCTGAATCAGGAGCAATGCTTCGCAATCATCTGTGTAATATATTAAGCACTTTTTAAATTGCTGTTTCCTTAAAAGAAAAAAATAGAGAAAAGAAACATATTCAATGTGTTTTGGCAGCTGTCAAAACTAAACGTCAAAACATCAGCTGTAAATAGGTTGGAAAATAATTCAGTCTCTATTAGAGTAAATCTAGACTCGAGATTCAAATATTTTATTTTCTCAAGATGTTCCGTACAGCGTAGGAAGTTTTGATTATATGAATATCCAGTGAGCAAATAAAAGATGCCATATAGACTTGAGAAAAATATCAAGGTTCTTAAATTAGACTTGCCCACCAGTGCAGAAAGCTTTCTTGATGTGTTGTTGATACAAGGCAAAGATATAGGATATATATCGAACTATACTAAAAATACGAGCTCCAGATATGGCTATAAAAGAAGAAACAGACATTGCAATCTCTGGAACTTAAAATATATTATCCACTTAGCTTTTGTTAGCCTCCGCTAACATCACCAGAGTATAAAAACTACCATTGAAAAGATATTTGCCTTTATGCATCATTGATCAATTTGGCCATTGCGCGTGTGATAGGCCCATCCAATGAGGAATGAGACAGGCTGGTTACATGATCATTGGTAAAACAACAAATGAATCTGCTTGATATATCAAATGTGCCTGTGAGGCGGAGGAGTGGTGGTGTGTGGAGTGTGGGAGTGGCCCAGAGACAACACCATTAAAGCAACATCGGACAGCTCAGCGTCATTCCCTGGGGAGAAAACAACAGGAGCTAAGCTTCCATCGATTAACATGTCTGAAGCAAAAACAATAGAGCTAATTACAGGTTGGAGGCAGATGGATGGGTGGCTGGATGGGTGGATACACACACACACACACACACACACACACACACACACACAGACAAACACGTATATGTATATATCCATCCAATATAGATAGATAGATAGATAGATAGATAGATAGATAGATAGATAGATAGATAGATAGATAGATAGATAGATAGAATGCCAATACTCATAATGCAATGCACATATGACACCCCCCTGTGCCTGGACCCCATTGCATATGACCTCCTATGCTCCTCCCTTCCCCCCATGCATGCACAGGTGACCTCCACCCCGCACCCTGTTTTGGGTCTAGCAGGCCTCCCTGAGCCTTCTGAGCCTTCTGGGATCAAAAATGGGCTATGGGGGAAGGGCACTGCACACATGCATATCTCCTGCATGTGCTCCGCCACCCGTGCATGCATGGCAGAGACCTGAAAATCACCTGGCTGGCAGAAAGCACGCACGCAATGTGTGGTGGAGCTGAGCCTGGGGCAATGGCTTGCGTGCCCACAGAGAGGACTCTGCATGCCACCTGTGCCATGCATGCCATAGGTTTGCAACACAGCATAGGGATTGGTGGAAAGAGTTTTTCCATGCCAAGCAGATAACCTTTTTGCTGAGCCTCAGTCTTCCTGGAAGCCTCTCCTAGGTGGAGAAGACATAATCTATGCACATGAGAATTTCATGAAGATAAAGAAATTACTTAGTTTTAAGGGTTATAGAAAGTTTGAAGAATGAATTGAACGTCTTCATAGTTCATATATTAACAGAGCCAGTCAGGGATTCTATTAACATGACAGCTTCACAAATGATTTGGAAAGGGCCCCTTGGAAACAAGGAGCCTTCAAGGCGAATAGGTGAAGGATACCTTGTACAACTGCTGAATTGGGGAAGAAAAAAACTAAATAGCTAAGTGCTTGAACTTCTAAGGGATATATATATTTGGAGCTGAAGCCCAAAATACAGCTTGAAGATGGCGAGTGAGATCTCACTGAAACGTTGCCAAAACAATCTTAATCTTACATGGGAAAAGACCCGAATACAACAAGACCAGCATACCTACACCCGTGAAAATCTACGAAAACGTATGTATGTATGTATGTATGTATGTATGTATGTATGTATGTATGTACGTACGTACGTACGTACGTACACACACACACACACACACACACACACACACACACACACACCAATAGATTGATTCTATTTTTTGGAGACATGAGGACTGGAGGAAATATTTGGTTTTGAGCAAATACTGCTTTGTTTTTAAATGAAGTCAGATTAAAGGTGGTGGTGATGTCCAGTCGTTTGGCTTTGGGAGGTTGAAATTAGAAACTGCTTTGAAAATATAGGCCAGCAATTTGCAAACTTTTATGAGCTGGGCAACTAAGAATGAAAGCCATCCAAGTCTCATGAGATTTTAATGAGAATTTAGAGATGTTGACATAAGAGCCAAGGTGGCGCAGTGATTAAATGCAGCACTGCAGGCTACTTCAGCTGACTGCAGTTCAACAGTTCAGCTGTTCAAATCTCACCAGGCTCAAGGTTGACTCAGCCTTCCATCCTTCCGAGGTGGGTAAAATGAGGACCCGGATTGTTGTTGGGGGCGATATGCTGACTCTGTAAACCGCTTAGAGAGGGCTGAAAGCCCTATGAAGCGGTATATAAGTCTAACTGCTATTGCTATTGCTTGTGAGATGTTGAAAAAAAATACCACTTTCTAAAACTTTGCAACCTTATGTGGTATGCCCAAAATTTGGTATTGCAGCATTTTAAAAATATTATTTCATTTTATTTTGGAGGGAATGTGTTTGTGTTTCGTGAGCGTTCTTTAAGCGATGAACTTGTATATGCTGACCTGATGGCTCCTGACAGGAGAAAGAAATGTTTATGATGTAGCATTCTAGTCTAGAAAGTATGATTAATTCACAGTCAATTGGCATAGATAAGATTCCTCAAAATTTCTTCCCGTTGTGTTTTTATGTGCACATTCCTTTCCATCAGTTGACACTGTCTTATTACATATCTGGAATGACATGGGATTATTAATCTGAGCATGTCAATCCCAATGGGTCATTATCCTGCTTAGATTTATTCATGACTTGATTGGACGCCTAAATACAGGAAACTTTCATTCAACTTTATTCCTAATCAACCTTCAGACATAAGAGCTGTAGGTAATCAACGCTCTTAAATTCCTTTACGAAACAAGACAAAACAAAAATATCAAGTTTACATGTCTTCTGTGCTTCTATATGTCTATATTAAGCAGGTCTCTATCTATGTTTTCCTGCTATCATTTGAGAGTGTGTGTGTGTGTGTGTGTGTGTGTGTGTGTGTGTGTATCTATCATTATCTACCTATCATCTATTATATTTTGTCAGAGAGGAAATAGTATACATAACACTTGAATTCCCCACCCCATTTCTAATGCTGTTTTACAATGACAAAGTAAATTAAGATTTTTAGATTTGGTTGGCCACAGATTATCTCATTCTAAGTGTCCCTTTCTCGATAGAATGAACAAATATAATCTCCTTACTGCCATATTTAAACCGAATAAAGAACTGAGAAGTGAATTAACCATCCCTCCCCAAATTTCTGTCTTATCAACTCAGGGAAAGAATGTTTGTGTGTTAGAATATAAAGTTGGTTGCAGCCTTGGAATGTTTTACACAATTTTTGTCTACTTCGTCAGAAAACATAAAACACACAGGAATGGAGCCACAACCTTGGCAGTCAATGACTGAAGGTGGGAAATTGCCTTCAAGTCAATGTTTATAATGTCCCCTTTTTCCTTGTAAACCTAGTATTGCTAGGGTGGTTTAAGAACTGCAAAATATATCTTTGGCCAAAGGGAGATGATGAATGAGCTGCCATATGAAAAGAGATGGGGACTAGAAAAGTATATAAGTAAAGTTGAACTTGAAATTCTTTTCTTTCTTAATATTATACAGGCCCTTAAAAAAAAAGCAAACATGATCTTCTTAGAAATCACAATTGCCTTTTTGGAAAGGTGTTCTGATCATGACACCCAAACTGATTTAGCTTCCATTATGGTGATGTTTCATTGAAATGTCAGCTGTTTGTAAAACTCTTCCTATGTGAGACTGATGGCCTGGCTATAATAAATGAAATGCAGATGTAGGAATATAACAATACTGTTAAAGACTACAACTGGCATATGTTAATAATGTATCTTTTCATGTCTTTTTATGTACACTGAGAGCATATTCACCAAAGTCAAATTCCAATAAAGAATTCTATTCTATTCTATTCTATCCTATTCTATTCAGTCAGAATAGCTAGACCTTAATTATTATCAGAGAGAAAGAGAGGAATAGCCATTTACCCATATACCATTCTATATGAGAAAATAAAATTTGAACAAGCCTCATAATGTACTTCATAAGTACTGCGATACCATTCATCACTGGGTAGCCCCAGGAATGAATGAATCATAGGAAAGTTATGAAAAAGTATCTTGCTCAGCTGCTGATCCAAGTTGGTTATATGGTACGTAAATTAAAGCCCTCTTGAGATTCTGCAGTAGTATTTCTGGATAGGGGATACAAAGTTTGTTCTGAACTGATTCTGAACTGATCCTTTTTTGATTGAAATTTTACGCAGGGGTTTTTTCCTAAATCTTGGTGCAGACAGGTGACTAATTGTGCAATTGACATTATTCGGGGATTGTGGAATTTGACACAGGGTATGGAGGATTGTTCAAATAGTTTCCCTTCGTTCTCCACTACCAACTTGACTTGTTAGTCACCCAAGGAATTGCAAAGGTTGATGCCCATATATATATATAATTAAGAAGTGACAGATTTATAAAGAATTAAAACAGAGTTTGGAATGGATGAATCTGACCATGTGATACTTTATTTTTCAAATCTATTCTTTTCTTCTTCCTAGGGTTGTGAAATATACAGGCAGTTTGTCACACCACTAGTGAGGTGCTGAATGCTCCTGTTTATCTGATTTTTTAAGACTTTTTTTTTTTTTTAAAAAAAGGGAGGGTGCTTATAGATTGTCCAATCCTGGTACTCCTTTTGAAATTTTGAATTCTTACTTTTGAATCCCAATTAAACAAAACACCAAAGGAAGTTTGAAAAAGGCTTAGTAAGCTTACTGAAAACAAAACAGATTTTTTTAAAAATCCCCTGCACTTTATCTCTTAAATTGTCATCATCTAGCACTGAAAACAAAATTGCTTGTAAAGTTTCTCCAGTGCTTTTATGGGGAAGAACAGGCTTGAATGGCACTGTAGGCATTTTATTTCAGAAAGGGTTGGAAACATTGGTATCTTCCTGAATGACATGTTCTAGCTTAGGGATCAGCAATTGGGATAGCCAGATGATTTATATTACAGCTGCTGTAATCCCTGACAAATTGTCCATTGAGTGGGATGAGCATCAACATGTGTTTTCGGTACATTCTAGGTATTTGCAGAGAATCGGGATGGTTGGGGGGGGGAAGTAAAGTAGCAAATAGAAAATGTAAGGCTGAGCAGAGGTTTCTGAGAATTTAAAGACATGTCATTTTATGGACCTCCATGAGATAGTGAATAGCTTCTGCTAACTTTTCTTACACAGAAGGGAGCTTTGTTACTCCTTGATCCTTACCAAACCCACACAGTGCTAAACATTTTGATAAAGCCCAAATCCCTGCTGTGACAACGGAAATCCCCCCCCCCATGATTTGGATAGTGTGGAGACAGCTGGATTGATATTAGAGAATTATATACAGGGACAGGTTAGAAGAAAAGGAAAGAAAGGTAGACAATACCACCTTTTGTAACAAGGACAGCATTTTCTGAAGTTTTACTTCCAGCTTCAACTTGAAGACTGACTCTTACTTGATTTTGATCCACTGTGGTTCTAATGGCAAAGGATGCTTTTTCATGCTCTGTTCTGGGATACTTCAATAAATCATAAGTGTTTTGTTGATGTATTTTATGCCACACCTTAATGAAGCAACTATGCCTCTACGAATTCTAAGTGTCCATCCACACCTGAGATTATTACCCGGGTTTCCATATGATGTGTTGTTCTTCCCTTGTCTCTTTCCAATTAGCTTTTGTTTGGTTAGAAGAATTCAGCTACAGTTGTAACTGGCATGATTGAATTCTTCAAGGCATTCATGTCACACAGAACATTGCTGCATGATTAGCCTTCTTAAAAAAATACACAGTTGGATAGTGAGAGAAATATTGGGATTTCTTTTAAAGACTAAAAGAAATTAAAGAAGATATAAGGCTGATTAATGAGCCTGTCTATGCTGTTAAGAGTGGGTAATAGATGTTTCAGGTTTTGTGTGTGACCGCTTATCATAGAATGAGCAAACAATTAAGCTATTGTTGGACACAATTTCTTTCTTTGATGTGATTGCTATTTACCAGAAGCATTTTTAAATAGTAATAATTCAAATAGGATTTGCAATTTTAACTTTGAATTTGTTAAAGTTCATTGTTACACATGCAACATATACAAAAATGAAAACATTTGCAGGTAGACCAGATTAGGAAACTAAAGTTATGCATGCTAATACTAATGTCAGGTTATCTCCTACAACTACTTTTATTATAAGACAATAGTAACAGAATCCTGCAAGTCTGGATGTGCTTCTTCTCTCCTTCTCTTTATCTTCATGTGAACTAGGGAGAAGTTGATCTGAGGCTCTTACTTGGCTTACAGTTCTAGTCAGAACTTGGATTTCTTTTATCTGACTGTTGTCTTGGTTACAGCTTTTCCTTCTGTTCCTCAAGGTTATTCTTTCTGTCCATTACATGAAAGAGAAAAAATCACCCTCAGGAAAAAAAAAAGTGATTTGCTTCTCTGCATGAATCATTGCTCTGAGTTTTCTGCTTCTAATAAATCTTCGATTTATTCATAGAACATGGCTCTTCTATATAAGCTCTTCCCTATTACAAAGGATTTCCTTAATTTCTTTTCATTTCAAAAAACCCTGTCCTAAATAGTTTCACACTATATTTTTTCAAATAACAATGTTTTGAAGCTTGCTTGCAAAATGATATTGTTTAAAATTAAATAAAATGCTAATTCATTGTAATGATTTAGCACTGATTGTTTGTTACATATAGTTGGATGTCAAATACAATTTCTACCATACTGTGATAAGCAGACATAACTAATGAGGCAAATAGAAGTGATATGAAATTATTATATTATCACTATATAAATGAAGATAATCAAGAAATAGATACTATAGCTTTGAAAATAATTATGACTAGGAAGATCTAATGTATGAAATAGTGCAACTCCCTAAAAATCCATAAAAAGTAGAATAAGAATTTGCTGGCAACCCAAATCTATAGCTCAAAACTATGTCAGAGTTTTGACATACTGACTGACTCATAACAGTTCTCTAGGACTTAAAGATAGCAATATTTCCAAATCTACCTTTAAAAAGGTCAAGGATTGGGCCTGGAAATAAACTATTCACACTGAACTGCAATTCTATCATCTGTTTGTATATCATATCCCTCCCTCCCTCCTCTCTCTTATTTATATCTATCATTTATCTAATCCAAGGATGTCAAACTTGCATCGTCATGGTGGCATCACCCTTCCCTAAACCAGGAATGAGCGTGGCCAGCATGTGACACATCTGCCTCGGGGGCTACAAGTTTGACAGCCCTGATCTAATCTATCATTGTTTAGTTACCTAGCTATCTCACTCACTCATCACTCACTCAGTCCCCTTTTAATCAGTTTTTGGATTCCTGGCAACTGCCTGGAAAGTTCCTGAAGTTTTCTTCACAATTTTTTGGGGAAAAAATTGGAGAAATAGTTTACCACTGCCTTCTTCTTAGGGTTGAGAAAGAGTGGTTTACCAAGAATGGCTTCATAACTAAGGTGGAACTTCAACTGGGTCTTTCAGATTCTAGACTGATGTCCTAACTTTCTCCTTAATATGATGCTAACTACTTTAGTATGTTTCAAAAAATAGTGACCCTCAAGAAAGGACAGCCAATTGCTTAGTTAAATATATAAACATATCTTCATATACAGGCAGTTTTTCTATCAGGATTCTTCTTGAATTGGCCTGTGACATTTTTCATTTTTAAAAAATAATTGGGCAGCATACATTGGCCAAGTTGATAGCACAATAACATCTAGCAGTTTTGTAAACTAGTCTCAATTTTTACTACAATATCCTTCTGGCCAGTTGTTGACTTAATTAATTTTATAATTTAAAAACATTATTTACTGCTTCTTATTACAATAAATCTCCCCCCTCTGCAATTCTATACTCATTTGCAAGGGAATAAACCCATTGAACTAAAAATAACTTAAATCTGTTTGCAGAGATATATGTAGTAAATGTAGTTTTAACAGCTGTTGTGATCCAGTGGGCATAATTTTGCTAGATTTTCCAATTATTTTTTTGAATTTTTGTAAGTTTGTGTTTATATTACCCTGTTTCACCAAAAATAAGACCTCCCTGGATGATAAGCCCAATCGGGCTTTTGAGTGCATGCACTAAATAAGCCCTCCCCTGAAGATAAGCTTTCCCCGAAAATATTGCAGCACAGCAGCAGCCATGAGGTGACCGCACTCGTTGCCTCCTGCACCTCAAAAATAATAAGACCTCCCCCAAAATAAGGCCAAACGCTTATTTTGTGCAGCAAAAGAAAATAAGACCCTGTCTTATTTTCGGGGAAACACGGTAGTAATAGTATCTAGTCATCCTTAATTGTTTCTCATACTTTTTTTGTAAATTTTTTAATATAATTTTTTATTTAATTTTCAAAACAGACACAACACAAAGAATCCTCCTTCTTTACATACTGTAGAAAGTGTATCAGTTGGTTACAAAAGACTTTCGTGCATCTCTTCTACAGTCATCAACCATAATTCATATTAACTCAAGTATTTTAACTCATATATATTTATACATATCACCATTATCATACCTCCATTTTCATTTGACTATAATTGTTTAAATGCCCTTCATCATAAAATATAACAAGATTTAAAACATAACCACATACTGGCATTTCATTTGCTATTTCTAATATCCTCCAATAACACTAAATCCTTATGTCCTATTCTAGCTAAACATCCATAATATTTGGTAACAAAGATTTCTAATCCTCCTTTCCAAATCATGGTTTACAATTTACATTCATTTTCCTTATGTTGTACCCATTATATATATATATATATATATATATATATATATATATATATATATATATATATATATATATATATATATATATATATATATATATATATATATATATATATATATATATATATATATATATATATATATTGTTATCATTATCCCTCCTTTATTTGACTGTGTCCTTTATCATAACATTTTACCCCAATAAACAAAACTTAATTAAATTTAACTTACTTCTTTTTTATTAACCTTTATATATAACCCCAAAAAATCTCTAATCTTCCTTTCATAGGTACCATTCAATATTCATATCCAATTATTACTTATCATAGCAATACATATGTATACATTATTATCATTATCAATTATTTATTTAACTATATCTATTATCACTAAATTTCACTAAGTTTAACTAGTTTTAGATTATACCCTTTCATCTATCAACCTGTATCTTTCCAGTAGCAAAACAATCTCATGTCTTCTGCCATTTGTGGTATCAGTCCTCTAATCATCTCCATAATCAAATTTGTATGGACTCCTCTTTGCAACTCATTGCTTATTAAATCTCTCATGTAATTTCGATGGCCTTCTTCTGTTTCCTTAATCAGCTTATCTTTAATTTTCAGTAGTGTTTTCAATGATATTGCTAACAAAATTTCTCTCTTTAAATCCATAAAGTGTGCAACTGTACACTTATTTTCATAAGAATATGCCCCACTGAACGTAATGTATTTTGCTTTTAAATACACAAAAGTCAGTATGAAAGATGTAACCCCATTTAAATGAAGGTAGGCCAGACAAAGAAATTCAAATTCAAACTGCATGAAATAAGAAATGTATAATTTGCTCTTTGAACTGCTTTAATAGCATTAATTAATTAATTTTTTCCCCAAAATATAATCATATGCCTGGTGTGGAAAAAAAAACCATGAGTGTCCAAAGGAATATACCGGTATTCCTGGAAAAATGACCAAACTCAGTAAATGATGAGAAAAAAAAATCAGCTGAACACAAACTGAAGCAATGGTTAAAATTTTACTTTCAATAATATTAAGAGGTCTTATTAAACTATTTAAGACAAGGGCTATGGAAATGAGTGAGGCCATCTGGGGTAGAATTCCACTCCATTTGATTCCTCTTTCTGTATTCCACTCTTTCCATTTCTACATAGAAACCAAACACCATAGATATCAGTGGATTTAATTTCTTCGTGATCATTTTTCTCTTCGGTTTTTAGAACTTTAACCTCCCCTTTTTCCACTTGATAAACATCTCCAACTTCTTCATCATATTTTAGATGCTCTAAATTTTCCAACGTCTTCTCCATCCTCTCAGATGTGTTTGATAATTTCTGAATTGCTAACATCTTTTGCAAACAAAGTTTCTTTCTGCTGTTGAGATTGTGCCATTATCTCCAGCTGACAAACACTGTTGCTCTGGCTTGGAAGGTTTTTACAAAATTAAGCATAAATTCACAATAAGGTCTTATTTTCACTTTTCTCTGGTTAAAGATATACTTCAAAGGAACATCTGTATGCTTTTCTTCTTATCACTCTCCATAGACAAAACAGTGAGACCTTGAAGTGCCAAGCCAGAATAATCAGTGAGGAAAGCAAAAGTGTTTTGTTTCCAATACACAAACCCCCAGCCTCCGAATAGCAGTGTCATCTTTCCCTCTGTTGTTACAATTTTCTTTGTTGCTTTTTGTATCTTTTTTATTCCAAGTTTTTAAAAAAGTCAAATTCTTGAATGAAATAGAGACGAAAAATGGAAAAACACACACACAGTAATCAAGAAGGTTACATAGGTTACAAAAAATAATAATGAAAAAAGACGAAGAAGAAAACTTAATCCATTCATTTTAAAGGGCTTGAATAAATTCCACCCATGAAAATAAAATTTAAAAAGTGAGATAACCCACTGTCCAAAACCATTTCAAGCTTAATTCTGCAGCTTATTTCTTCTGTTCTCAAATTTAAATTAACTCCAAGTTTTTTATAGGCAGTCTTTTTTAAAATGGTAAAAATTCCTCACCAGCTGGAAATACTTTCTCTTTCCGTGTCTTTCCATTTCGGAGCTGCCCCGACTTCATCAGCCTGGTGGCTGGACTTTTTGTCACCGGCTTGAAGAACTTCTCTTGGATCGATCAGGGACTTTGCGGTGTCCCTGAGATCAGCAAGACGTATTCTTCCTGTTCACCATCTTTGTGGGACGGTTTAGGTCTGATTGGACCATCCAGTGGCAAAAGTATCGGCTGCGGTCTCAGAGCATCGAGACCGCACGTCTGTATCGTTGTGACATTGGATCCTCCTCCATTTTTTCTGTAATTTTTATCTTTGTCCCTCCCTTAGTGGTAAATCACCTTGGAAAATCTAAAAAAAAAACAACCCTAAGCAAGGTTGGATATGGTGGTACTTACGCGGGGGAGACTGGATATAGAAAAGTTAAACTGGTAAGTTAAAATAACACTTATGGAAAAAAGTAACATAAGGGAACCTTAATAGTTCTATTGGTAAAAGAGTCATGGAAAGGAATTGGAAATTGTAAACAACTGGAGGCTGGAAAACTTGTATTAACTTGTATTAACATTATCCAATTTAAGGGTAACTCTAAATCTTTGAAAGGGCAAGTAAGAAGAAGACGCATTCCCTTTTAAATAAATATTCTTGCTAGCACTCTTGGGAATCCTTGGCATGGAATACAACGTGTGGTGATGCGTAGGACACATCTCCTTTGTGTCTCCTCAGATGTGAGCATCCACTTCCTCTCCCCAATTGGATTGCCTCCCAGAGTAAGAATTTATATCTCCCTCCTGATGCTTAGAATAATTAATAATGGAAAATTCCAAATTAGCAAATAGCACATTTTTGAAATCCCCTTTTGCCAAAGCATCCATTGTAAAGAGATCACTAGAGTCTTGTTTGTGTGTGTGTACCACATCATTTTATGCCAAGGAAAAGCAAGCAAATAAGGTAGGCAAGAGCACAGGATATTAAAAGGACTTTTTGTAACATGATTTATATTTTCACTATGGACACTATTTCATTGTCTTCAGTAAATCTGGAGCATTACAGCAAACTGATTGAATGTGTTGGATTACCAGAAGAGCATAGGTCTCTTCCTATCTTGGCAAACCAGGAGGATATTATAAAATAGAGATTAAGTGCTGCAGGAAAGGTCTCATCAGAAGAAGAAAAAAAAGAACTATGTGCACACTTACTTTATTTTAGGTGGTTGAAAGAAAAGGGAACAAGAAGTGCTTTTATTTTATGCACGTGTTCCCCTTTTGCTTCTACGATCATATGAAGGAAGTTGTTAATATTAATGTCTAAGAATTGGTCAATCATGGAAGGGTTTTCTCTCTATTCAGTTCTCAATGCAAGTTGATCAGCAGTTGAATGAGTGAAATTGCTTTACTGAAAAGCAATTCAGGTTCAAGATCCATCAGTTTCCAACCTTATAGAATTTTTGTTGAACCACTTCTACATAAATGGCGGAGGATATAAGGATTTTGTTTTTTATCAACTCTTATTGATCATCTATGTACTAATAAAGCTCTCACTGTCATGACCTTTAACTGGGTGAAGCAGTGCATCATAGGGCAACATTTTTTTAAACCTAATGGGTTCTTGTACAGAATGTGCCAGAAATTCAGAATGTACCCAATTTCACCTTGGATGATATTTAGGGAAATTGTGGCTGCTGGTAACATGACCTTCATTCTCAATATTAGGAGACAGTTTCCCATTCAGTTATAAAAATCCCTCCCTCCCTACCTGTAGCACATCGACTTAAGCGCCTGTTGGAAAGAGAAGAGAAGAGAAGGGGAAGAAGGAAGGGAGAAAGGGAGGAAAGAAGGAACCCTAGCACATTTTTCCCAGGCCATGCTGGCCCCCATGCACTCCCCATTATCTGCCAGCCTCCATGACTTCCAACTTGTGCCACCTCTGCGTGTCCTCCCAGACTCAAGCAGCACAGTGGTGGGATTATTATTATGTTTTACTACTGGTATTGCTTGATGGGCATGGCATGGCTTGTGGGTGTGGCAGGGGAAGGATGTTGTAAAATCTCCATTCCCACCCCATTCCATGGGAAGGTTACTGCAAAATCCCCATTTCCTCCCGATCAGCTGGGACTCGGGAGGCAGAGAATAGATGGGGGTGGGGCCAGACAGAGGTGGTCTTTACTGATTCTCCAAACTACTCAGAATTTCTGCTACCGGTTCTCCAGAACTGGTCAGAAGCTGCTGAATACCACCTCTTGCGCACCCTATGCACTATCTGTCATAGTTCTGAGCATTGTACCCAATTGAATCAGGACTTGGAAGCTCCATTCAGGCTTGAAAGACCTTTTATTAAGTACATCGTATTGACACTTAGAAAGGTGAAGCTAGCTCTGAGTATTTCTCATGCTTCAGAGTAATAAAAAGAATAGAAACTTCCCACCCGCCTCAGGTCTCCGGGGCACATTAACCATTCAGTCCAGTAGTAGGAACTTCCTCCTCAGTTTCGACAGATGTTCGTTGCCATGCCCTTGGTTCTCATACTGTTTCTGGTCAATGTTTTGTCTAGCAGATTAGGGCACAACATTCTAGTCCATCCTAACTCCCCCTCCCCCCAATAAGTGGCAACTAAGAAATGAAGCAAAAGTAAACATGGCTTTGGCCGAAGTCATTTCAAAGTTGACACCATCCCCAACTTGGACCTTTCCCACACTCCTTCCCTAACCCATTCCACACCTCAGGGGGAATCACACACAAACTCCTTGAATTGGGCTGTCTCTGTTGCAAACTGCATGGCACATCTTGCAAACTCCCAAGCACTCCCAGGCACCCTTACCAATCCATGTCCCTCCCATGTGCCTTCCTAAACCCAGGTGGCATCTCCTGGGCACCCCCCGCCACACACCCTTCCCTCCTTATTGCAGCTCTCCAAATGCCATCCCTAATCTGCCCTCCCAAGCATCCCCAGGCACCCTTCCCAACCCATGCTATCTGTTAGGCCTCAAAAAAGACACACAGTAAATCTTCCAAGCTTGTTTCTTTATTGTTCTATAACCTTACATAAAATCTTATCTACATCAATCATACTGTCTGGGAACTATGAGGAAAGGTGTTTTCACTCTGTTTCTTTCATACAAACTATCTGAAATTATCTGGAATGCACCCTTTTCTCTTGGAAATTTGGCCTATTCTATTCACCCTGCACTGCCATAGGCCATCTCCAACCTGGGGGATACAGTTCTTTTCACATATCCTTGCAATCCCCATGAATGCTTCTTGACTAGTGCCTACTTCTACATGCCCTTCTTGACCCTCACTGTCCCCTGTGTGCCCTAGCTGCTCCTTGTAATACATTTTGTGCACCTTCAGGCACCCTTCCAGATCTACATTGCCCACCTGCATCTCCTTCCCAACCCATACAGCATCACACTACACTTCAGTGAGCTACATCTCTGCCATACATCTACATACATTTCCCGACCCGCATGGTACCTCTCATACATACCCACATGCCATTCTTGATCTTCAATCCTGTTTCCTCCCCACCTAGCAACAGTGATCTACCTGCCTGCTGATCTTGGCCTTGCAACTTTCTACTGGCTTCCCCACTGACTTTCTCCCTACAAGCTTCCAACATGCAAAGTAAATAGGGAAACTAGCAAGAATTTGAGGGTGGGGGGGACAGGGAGAGGAAGGAAGGAAGGAAGGAAGGAAGGAAGGAAGGAAGGAAGGAAGGAAGGAAGGAAGGAAGGAGAAAAAAAGGAAGGAGGGTGGGTAGATTTCTGATGCTCTCTTAGGAAGCTCATTGGGGAAGTTGGCAGAAAGTTGGAAGTCATTTGTTCCACCTGCTTTTTTGCCCACCCATGGCTATTCTGTTTCTCTCAGCACATAAGGATGTATCTATGTATGTAAGGATATATTTCAGGACACAGATTGTCTAATATTATGCAATGTTGTACTGCCATGCTTGTGTGTATGTGTTAAGTTTCTCAAAAGTGCTATTCATTTTACTCTGTATCCATTTGAAATCAACTACAGAGTTTTCCCACTATTGAATGAGATATGGAGTCTGCCTATTGTATAAAACATTTGGGAGAATAGAGATGGCAAAGAATGTTTCTGTGTGCTATACATGTTGCAAAGCATAAGAGCTGTCTTCTGATTCTGGTTAGGATGATGATGTTTATATTTAAGTTTATAAAGCTGGCAAGCTCTTCAATCATTCTCAGAGGATATATTGGCAGGATATCTTGTTTATATTAAAGAGATCCATTGGTTTGTTCATATACTGTAGTAAAAAGTGATATGATTTTTGAAAAAAGTTTATACAAATTCTCATTTATGATTTAGTACTTTGGAACTTCTCAGTCAATAGTAGTTTATTTAAGCTATTTATCCAATCTAAAGTCTCCTGGAGATCATTGTGAAGTGGGAGCATTTTTCTTTTTTCTTTCTTTCTTTTTGTTCATTAGGTAAAACAAAGAACAACAACAAAGAACAAGAAAATGAAAGAGGAAAGGAACACACATGCACACACACATAGAGGGAGGGAAACTACTCTAGAGTGAAGGTTGAAGTGAAAGTAAAATAATTACTTAAAAAGGCAAAACAAATAAGAAAAGAAAACAGGAAAAACAAAGGAAACTGCCTTCTAGTAACTTCCTCCCCTTTCTTTTCTTTTTCCCAGCTGCTAATTGCTACTTAAATATTTTTATACTAACCTTCGAACATTGTAGTTATGGCTTCTTTCAACTTGGATTGTTTTAATTATTTTACAATAGTTTTTGTTTTCTTAAAAAAAAAACATTCTAAGTCGCTTACTTTGCTTTGCTGTGTAATATGTTGAACTACCCTTGCTTAGATATAGTCGGACGTCTGCTATTTCTCCTTGCCATGTATCCTTTTATTTTAAAGGAAGTCCTTGACTGGCAACCATTCATTCAGCAACTGCTCAAATTGTATGACAATGCTGAATAGACACCTCTGTACCTGAGGTTATGGCCATTGTTGTGGTCCACCAGTGGAGGTGGCAGCAGATTCAGACAGTGAGGAGATTGGGGAAGAACATGGGCCAGTCCTGGAGTCTGGGGAAGGCTCTGATGAGGGCTCTGCATTGGAGGCAGAGGTGGGGCCAGGGCCATCTGACAGTTATCAGCTGTATTTGGAATCTGACATCCAGTGGGGGATTAAGGCTCACTGGTGCCCTAAGCACTGACAAATCTTGGTGCCCCTCTCATTTGTACATACTGTACAAATATTCATTGTTGTTTTTTTTTTTACTTTCTCAACTTTGTGGTGCCCCCTTGGGCCTGGTGCCCTAAGCATGTGCTTAGTCTGCTTAATGGTTAATACACCACTGCAGACATCAGTGAGGGAGATGAACAGCTGGAGCCTGTTCCCAGTATGCACATGTGCAGAGTTGCCAGATGAAGGAAACAGTTAAGGAACAAGGCAACTTGGGAGTAAGGCCACAGGTGGACGGTGAATGGCTCCTCCCAAAGGAAATGAAAGGGGAGCAAAAGGGGAGGGGTGTTTGCAGGAGACCATTTGGTCATTCCTGCATTGTTGCCAAGTATTGTGGTATCTGAAAGATATCCACTCTCCAAGCCTGATAAAGGTTGGTAATTGTGAACGACTGTGGGCCGGGACTTTGCTGGAGAGGAATTCACTGTAAATTAAATAAAAGGGGTTTATCAGGATGAGGACTCGGCTTCGTGCTGCTGGGGAAGCCTAGTCAGAACAGCCATTGCAACACCCCTCTGGTCACAGGATGAAAATTCAGGCACTTGACAATCCATCCACCCAACCTTACAACTGACCATAGGGGTGCCGCCCCATCTGTCTATCTTCCCACCTCTTGTCTCACTGTGTCCCAGAGGACGTTCCTCCCTGCCTCATCATGCCTTTTTCCAAAGATCACTGTTTTAAAAGATCTCCTAGCCAATGCCATAGTGGGCCTTCCTACAGAACCAAGTGTATGTGGGGCATTCTGGAAGTGGGCGTCATTCATGGGCTATGACAGAAGGGCACAATTTTCAAAAGTGCAATTGTTGCAAAAGGCCTAAAATAGAGTGCAGCCCAGGAGGCCTGGGCCGATATCAGCTTTTCCTGGGCCACCCTCACCCCCCCCCCCTGAGGCCACTTAATGGCCTGCACCATTGCCAAACAATTGCAGTGTGGAAATATGGGACTGTGGTCATTGAGAAAGACAGTTACATGGGTGCCTCATGTAATGACTATAATGATTTACAATCGTAATTCAGTTGTGGTCGTCAGTTGAGGACTACCTGTAATCGGTCAGATGATCAAACCAGTCAGTCCTAGAGGAGATCAACCCTGACTGCTCTTTAGAAGGCCAGATTCTGAAGATGAAACTCAAATACTTTGGCCACCAAATGAGAAGGAAGGACTCACTGGAGAAGAGCCTAATGCTGGGAAAGATTGAGTCCATTTAAGCTCATGCCTACTGCTTCAGTGACTCCATCCAGCCACCTCATTAATTGATGGCAAAAGAAGAAGGGGACGACAGAGAATGGGGTGGCTGGATGGAGTCACTGAAGCAGTAGGCATGAGATTAAATGGACTCCAGAGGATTGTAGAGGACAGGAAAGCCTGGAGGAACATTGCCCATGGGGTTGCAATGGGTTGGACATGACTTTGCAACTAACAACAACAACAACAACAACAACAACAACAACCTCTAATCACCCAATTTTGTATTGTTGGCAAGATTTCTCTTTTCCAATGATGTGCCAAATTGATTCTTGCCACTGGCAGCATTACCTTAATCAATAGTAATGCTGAATGAGAGCATTTTCCAATCAACATTGAACAAGAGACTTTCACTTACCTTAATGTTGACAATTGTTATGGATTTCCTATCTATTCAAATTTGCAAATTTGAAACTGTCATGTGCATTCTTCTATAAGGAAGCTACATCAATCATAGATGATATCAGTGGTGGATCATACATGTAAATAATCCCAAATTTAATCTCTTCACATAAAAATGGAAATTCCACATAAAGATGGAAATTCTCTTGGGGATTTGCTAAAAATTTATGTTGACTATGTCTGCTGTCTGCTGATAACAAGCCTGTGTCCCTGGACTTCCTCCAAATCATAATTTTTAATGGGGCATGGCAGGAAGTGATTAAATTATTGTGAACTAATTATGCAAAGAGCAACGCACACACACACATAAATATTTGCATTCTTTTATTTTTGGTTCAGTAAAAGTTGACCAAAATGTTTCAGTTAAATCAAAAATCATTTTTTTCTGGGTTGCCAACATCCTTGTCCTAGTTCCATCCACTGCCAAGTGTAGCCCTATATGTCTCCTAACTTTGATACAATTAACATTGGACCCATGTGCAGGACAGATATACGACAGCTTCCTAAAATAGGGAGCTCTGTTTGTTCTCTAGATCACCTCTTGATCCAAAGTTGGAAGAGACAAGTGCCTGCATACTCTCAAATGAAAGTTATCACACATTTTCATTGGTGTGTTTCATCCACCAAATAACATGAGAAAAACATGTCCAAAAGAATCAGGAACTATTTGAGTTTGTCAGTCACACAACAAAACAAAAAGATATAATTACAGCTCAATCCTGGCCAAATTGAATAACCTTACTGCTTTATGTTTCCAGGAATTTAATTATTAGAATAATCGGGCAATAATGCTTCTATTGTGATGAGCAAGAGTGGCAAGCTTGGGTAGCATATACACGCTGTTATCCACTTCAAACTAATTTGTTGCCATAAGGATTTTAAGTTAATTATGACTGTCCTTTTTTATTGGTAAAATGACTTCCAAAGCCTAGGGAAAAGTCTAACAGTCTAATATAATATTCTTCACAGCAAAAGCAATGCGTAACAATGAATAAGAAAACAGGAACCTGTTATATCTAAAGTTTTGCTTTGAGATTTGCTTTTGCTTGTTATATGTGCTGAATTATCCTTCTAACACAGCAGCAGCGCCTAGAGCAAATAGAAAAGATGCCAAAATGACAATACACATCATCATGCAAATACTTGACACTTGATCCAAGTATATTAACTGTGGCACTTGCGTGATGCTGTTGTTGCACAACATTTATCATTTACCCCACTTCTATGCACTCAGCCTACAATTCCACATACACACACTTTGTCAAAACAGACTCAGTTTTTTTTAAAATGGGGATCAGAACAACCCCAACAGCAGAATTGCAGAAGATGCTGTGGGTCAGAACTAAGGGGCAATCTGGGTCTGACAGCAAGTCAGGAGTAGCAAAGAAGCAAGGAAGAACAACTTTAAAAATAAGTACATACGTATTTGTGTTGTTCTCAGCTGCAACATGAAATTTGTAGTTCTTCTAATTTCTGACATGGCTAGACAGAGTCAGTCTAGCTCTGGAAAGCTGCCACCATTTTAACAGCTTTGCCACAAGGCAGTAGTTGTACTCCCTGACATTTGAATCACAGCATTTGAAGATGGACTTCACCTCATGGAGGCAGTAGTCTACAATTTGTAATGTATTTTTTTCAAAAAATGGCAAAACAACTCTATGATTTTCCATTTGTTTCAGTTATTTCTTGGAAAAATTACAGTATTCTACAATTTCACACTAAAGTTTCCTTCCTTCCTTCCTCCCTTCTTCTGTCATAGGAGTTGGGTATAGGGTCAGAGCAGGGTGAAATCTACTTACCTTCACTACTGGTTCTCAAATGTGAGCGCATGTGCAGATCATCAAAAACTCATGTGATTATGTCTGGGCAGATGGATGGAGCCTGCTACCATGCGGACCTGAAAGGTAAGCAGAACAGCGAGGGGGGGGGGGATTAGCTGTGCCACACAATTTAGATTAGCTAGAAAGCAGGAAATCCTGCTTTCTAGCTAATATAAATTGCGCATCACAGCTGATCGTTGGAAATAGCTGTTCTCTCAAACCAGTAGCATTTTTTTACTACCAGTTCAAGCGAACCAGTAGCATTTCACCTCTGGGTCAGAGTTCCTTTTTCTGTTTTTTGCTGTTGTCATATCCATAAAATGGACCATGCCAAAAAATAAAAAATAAAAGAATAGTCAACCTGTTAAATATATCAAATTAGGCTTAAGTAAATCCTAACAAGATCTCATATAAAACAATCCCATTTCAAATGCTGCCTTTCTGGGACACTTGATGTTTTTTTCTTCAGCCTTCTCTCATCTTTTTTTAATAATGAGTTCTGCTTCCAAAAATGTTAATACTTCTTATATTGTCAGGTTTCTTTTTTTAAAAAAAAATCTTGTCTTTTGAATTATTGATATTGTTTACCAAAAGCAACATATTGCAAAAACAAGGAAATACCAACTTGAAAGCATAATGTAATATTAAGAGAGATAAATGAAAAGCAAACATTTTTGAAGGAAAGAAATATCCTTAAACTATAGAGTCTATATATTATTAATTTAATATGATACAATAAAAGTGAATCTTTCATAGTGAAACAGAGAATTCCTGTGAAGCTGATGGAAAGAAAGGAGCTGACTCTACCTCTTTATTTCTGGGCTTGTGTCAACCAATAGTTAAAATTTAAAATTGGCAAGATTTTCTCTCTGTTTGTTTGTTGGTCGGTGTGTATTTGTGTGTAAACAGACCAGATGTCATTTTATTGTAAGCATGGAGAGCAAAGACTATTCCAAGTCACAACCATTTAACTAGCAGCATGGATTGTTGCCATCTGGAGAAATTGACAAGTTTATATAAAGCCAATTCATAACCAGTCTTTCCTCACTACAGAAGAGGAATATCTAGATCAGCTGCATATTGTAATTGCACTTGACTGGAATTAAATAAGGATCAGTAAGCAGAAGTGGTTGCAAATGAGGCAAATGTTATGGTCTGCCAGCAGAACTGGTAGCAGATTTGGACAGTGAGGAGGTTGGGGAGGAACATGGGCCAGTCCTGGAGTCTGGGGAAGGCTCTGATGAGGGCTCTGCATTGGAGGCAGAGATGGGGCCAGGGCCATTTGACAGTTATCAGCTGCCTTCGGAGTCAGACATCAGTGAGGCAGACAAACAGCTGGAGCCTGTTCCCAGTGTGTGCATGTGCAGAGTTGCTAGATGAAGGGAACAGCTAAGGAACAAGGGTTACTTGGGAGTAAAGCGACAGGTAGATGGTGAATGGCCCCTACCATAGGAAATAAGAGAGGAGGAAAAGGGAAGGGGTGTTTGCAGGAGACAATTAGTTCATTCCTGCATTCTTACCAAGTATTGCAGCGTCTGAAAGATATTGGTCTGGCCATTCTCCAAGCCTGATAAAGGTTGGTAATTGTGCACTATCTTGAAAGACTGTGGGCCAGAACTATGTTGGAGATGAATTCACTGTAAATTAAATAAAAGGAATTTATTGGGATGAGAATTCGGCTTCGTGCTGCTGGGGAAGCCTAGGTCAGAACAGCAAATGCAGTGTTAAGCTTCATCAATAGGACTATAGTTCCCGAATCATAATTTTACTTTGTTCTTCTTAGGTCAAATATTTTATACGATTCTGGGCAGAGGAAAGGAATGAGGACACTTCAGAGATACAGGGAAAAAAACTGAACAAGTTGCTTTAGCCTTGAGAAAATATGCCTGAAGGAGGCATGATAGATTCCTCAAATACCATAAAGGATGTCACAAAGAATATCAAGATGTTTTATTGTAGAATACAGGATGGGGAATAATAGGTTTAACTTACAGGTATCCAGGATCTGAATTAAAGTTAGGGGGGAAAAACTTTCTAGCAATGAAAGCAGTAAAAAGATGGAGTATATTCTATAGATAGATGATACATTCCTTGGATGTAAACAGTAACAGAATTGGAAGGGACCTTGGAGGCCTTCTAGTCCAATCCCCTGCTCACGCAGAAGACCAGTACTAGGGATTCGAACTGCCAAACTGCTGACCTTTCTGATCAACAAGCTCAGTGTCTTAGCCACTGAGCCACCTAGTCAGGTTTGTGTTCAAGTGGGGAATGAAGATATATACATCTCTATCCTTGCATTGAGCAGGAGGTTGGATTCAATGATTTAAAACACCTCTTCTGTCTATGTCATGCCATGGTCCCTGGTGGCACAGTGGCTAGAATACAGAATTGCAGGCAAACTCTGCCCACAGTCTGGAGTTCGATTCTGACCAGCTCAAGGTTGGCTCAGGCTTTCAACATTCCGAGGTTGGTAAAATGAGGACTTAGATTGTTGGAGGCAAAATGCCTTTTGTCAAAATAGCTAGTCTCTCTTAACATCTAGACATTTTTGGAATTGTTAACCCAGTGAAAGACAAATTTAGAGCTGTCAAATTTAGGCAGGAAAAGTCCAGGCAATGATCTGATGGCAGCAAAGAGTTAAGAATTATTTTCTTTGTCGTCATTGCCATATAATGGCAATGGATTTTTCTAGCCCAAATATTACATACAATAAATATCAAACACACAAACCTTGATCCATGGTGATGCAATGCTTAGAATGCAATATTGCAGACTGACTGCCCACAGCCAGGAGTTTGATCTTTTTGGCCTCAAAGTTGACTCAACCTCCCATCCTTCAGAGATCGATAAATGAGAATCCAAATGGTTGTGGGCAATATGCGGACCAGTGGTGGGTTGCCAATTTTGTTACTATTGGTTTGGGTGCATTCCTGCATGTGCAGCACTTCTATGCATGTGCAGAAGCTTCTGGGCAGGTGGGTGGAGCCTCCCACTGCTGCTAATACTGATTTGGCCAATCCTGACCGAACCGGCAGCAACCCACCTCTGAATCTGACATTATAAACAATCCAGAGAGTGCTGTAAAGCACTATGGGGCAATAGACAGTATAAATTTGTCTATTGACAGTATAAATCAAAACAATGCTATTGGTATTTAGATTGGCACACCGATGGCAGGATCTTTAATGAAACATCCTAAGTAGATGTGCTTTCATTTATTTAGAAATGAGAACCATCCTTTCCTTTTGAAGCTTTGTAAGGTAGCACATACTCTTGGCTCTTATTTTCATTAAAGCAAAAAGCCCTACCCTCCCATACAAAGCAGACACTTTTCTTTGGTCATAAAACTCAAATGCTTGATGGAAACAACCTGAATACAAAATACTGGTGGTTACGTGATTAGTTATAGCCACAGAAGTACTTTAAAGGAGACCCAGTCTTTAAGGATAACCTTATCTTCTTGTACGAGTAGATAAGTCCTTTTAACTGGACAAAAAAACAAAAAACAAAAAAAAACAAGCAGAGTTTTCCAACTTTATCTTATATTTTTAGAATGAAGGAAATTATCTTCATCTTTCTGTCTCTTTGAAAAAAAGGTGAGCGTAGCAATAGCTGGGCTCATTTTTACTAGCATTTTTCCCACCATTAATCTCTTGGGAATTAAAAATAAGGTACTGTGGTTTCTTTTTATAGCTCTTACAGAATACTCCAATTGGGAGTTTTCTTGGTGTCCGGATATGCACTAAATATCACAGAGACCTTATCAAATGGTGCCCCTTCTTATTGGAGAGTGTCATACAGAGTGGGGGTGGAGGAAAATCATGCACAAATTTGGCACCTGTATTAGATTTTTAATTTTAGCATGTCAGAAGATTTATATTTATTTTACTTATTTAACTGATTATGTAACTGCCCGCTTGAGTAAACAACTAGGTAGCTCATAATTCAAATTCATATGATATTTAGGTCTTGAGGAAGGAACAAAATATTAATCAAATATATAATTTGCTTCCAATGTAAAGGTTTGAAATACTTTGGGAGCTTAATACAAATCATAAAATTAAAAATAAAGAGACATTATGCTAACCTACAAGAGTAATTTTTTATAATGATAACAATATCCAATAGTCATTATTCTTCTGCCAGGAATAACAGAGGCCTGTTTTGTATATACATGCAAAAGATTTAGAATATTTTTTTGATAAAGTTCTAGTCGTTCTCTTTCCACTGCCTGCATTGCTGCCTAAAGAGGGTTAATTATATCAAACTGATGTAATAGAATAAATCACAAAATTGGAGTCCCAGCAGCTGATATTTCCTTGAAATAGTTCTGCAGGGAGGTAATCATAATCAAATTAGTCTTGTGTGCTTAGGGTTCTTTAAAATAAAGAGTACATTTTGCCAAAGCTAACATAATACACAAAGAGTCAGAGTAGAAAGGTAGAAAAGAGTAAATATGGCCCAGGAGAAAATTGTTAACAAGCAGTAATAGAAAAATGATCGCCTGCTGATCACATTCCCCTCCTTCTATCCCATTTTACAGTTTAGAACAAGTGTGTCAAACTCATTTTCATTGAGGGCTACATTAGGGTTGTGTTTGAACTTGTGTGTGTGTGTGTGTGTGTGTGTGCGTGTGTTGAGCTTGACGTCACTCATGTTAGAGGTGCTTGAGGTGACCCAACCTCTCTGCCAACGAAAACAGAGCTCAGGAGAGCCATGTGTGGTTCTCCCGGCTCCGTTTTCACTGTCAGAGGCACCTCAGTCCAGTCCTTCGGTGTTTCCAGAGCAGCCCCGTTGGCCAGATCTAAACACTCCACACCCCACAACCTGAATCTGCCCACAGGCCTTGAGTTTGACACCCCTGATTTAGAACATAGAACATATAGTAGTATATAGAACATAGAATATCGAAGTTGGAAGGGACCTTGGAGATCTTCTAGTCCAATCCCCTGCTCAAGCAGAGGCCCTATTCCATTTCAGACAAGTAGACATTGCAAAAACATTTCAGGGATAAAAAGCAAAGAGAAGTGTTTTAGGAAAAATAAGATGTAGCACTTGGCACATTTTGTTTTTCTAAATTGTTTGAGAAAACTAGCCAAATTTGGGAAATGTTCGAAATAAGAAGGTAATCAAGAGGCCCTAAACCAAAAGGTGTATTATATGTAGCTGGATTTTGATAAATAGTAATCATGTTGTTATTTGTTGTTCAAAGAACAGCAAGAAAGGAGATGATCCAATCTTCCTCTTCTTTGGTTCAGTAACAAGAGAACTATTTACATGGAAACCCAACTTTGGAATCTGAAACTGAAAATGTAGTAATTCTTGTACACATGGCTTTCTGTTCAGTTCAGAACAGACATAGTTGAACAATATAAAGAGGCAAATTGGATTAAGACAATTCACTCCCCAAACCAGTGTTTTCCAAAGTGGTCAACACAGGGTTGATAGACTATCAAAAAGTTGTTGTTGCTATCATTATTTGTAGTACTATTAATTAAAATAATGTTTATTAAATTATTTTCATATTTATTTGTTTGGAGAATTTATATGGATGCCCATTCACTTTCAACGACGCTAGGCAACTTACAAAAAATAAAAGAGTAAAAATTAACCCCTGACCTCCTGGTGACAACAAACAATCAAATATATACCCTGTTTCCCTGAAAAAGACCTCCTCTGATAATAAGCCCAATTGGGCATGTGCTAAAATAAGCCCTCCCCAAAAATAAGCCCTCCCTGAAAATATTACAACACAGCAGCAGCCATGAAGTGACCACGCTCACCACTTCCTGCACCTCCTCGAAAATAAGCCCAAATGCTTATTTCAAGGGTCAAAGCAAAATAAGACCCTGTCCCTTAAACATAAATAAGACCTCCCCTTAAACATTTATTACCATGTTTCCCAAAAAATAAGACCCTGCCTTATTTTGGGGGGGGGGGAACAGTAACAAATGTTTAAGGGGGGTGTTGTCAATGAATAATCTAAAACTTTAGAAAGGGGTTGGTGCGCTGTTGAGTTTAGGGATCCCTCTTGGACTGGTGGAATTCAGGTTAAACAACTTTAAATCTCACTTTTAGAAGAAGATGCTAAACTAAGTACTGAATTTCATTATCAAAATTTCTGATTTGGATACATATTTACTTATACATAGAGTACTGTAAATCTATACAAATTAGGAACATTTTAATTCTGGCAAATATATATTCTATTATTTTAGTAGGCCTGCTCTAAGAGGAATTAAATCTGAATTCAGCATGTTTGATTTTATAACTGGTATGTGCAATCTGTGGTCTGTGTACTTATGCTGAACTAAAATTATAAGCATAGCTAATTTTAGGCGTGCTAGGAGTTGTAGTTCAGTTGCATTTATGGTGCAATAAATTACAGGTAGTCCTTGACTTATGATCATTCATTTAGTGACTGTTTGAAGTTACAACAGCACTGAAAGAAGTGAATTATGACTGTTTTTCACACTTATGACCATTGCAGCATCCCAGTGGTCCTATGATCAAAATTTAGATGCTTGGCAAATGATTCATATTTATGACAATTGTAGTGTCCTGGGTTTTGTGATCACCTTTTGTGACCTTCTGACAAGCAAAGTCAATGGGGAAGCCAGATTCACTTACCAACCATGTTACTAAGTTAATTGCAGTGATTTAGTTAACAAGTGTGGCAGTTATAAAATGGTGCAAAACAGAATTTAACAGTTGTCTTGCGAAGAGAGCTGACACCGCAACAGCACAACGGGCAATCTTGGTGCTCCGAGATCGCAGTTGACATTTCGGCCGCTGGATGGTCCATTTGCACCTAAACCGTCCCGTAGAGACGGTGATTGAGAAGGGCACCTCCTGCTGATCTCAGGGACACCACAGGGTCCCCAAAAGATCCAGGAATAGCCTTTTTTTCTGGCAACAGAAACATAGCTAATGAAGCTGCTGAAGTTGGGACAGCTCCGGAACAGGAAGAAAGTGGAAATAGAAAGTGTGTCAAATTGGTGAGGAAATTTTATTATTAGAAAAAGAGACTACCCCAAAAAAATTAAGTTAAATTAAAATTGAAGACAGAAGACTGAAAGTGGCAAAATTAATCTACATTAAACTTAGTGTGTTCTAATGTTTTTTTTTCACAGATGGAACTTTTGCAAAGGCTCCCTAGTTTTTAAACTGAATGGATTAATTTTTTCTTCTTCTTTTTTCACCTTTGCTTACACCTATGGATTAAAATTCTAATATATATTCTATATATATTTGATTGGATTGATTGGATTGTTTTTTATCTCCATTTAAGGGTTTTTTCTTTCTTAAGCTTGGAATATAAAGAAGATAATAAGAAGGATTATAAAGAGGGTTGTAACAACAGGAGGAAAAGCAGTTATGCTGCCACTTAGAGGCTGGAGGCTGGATACATTGTTTTTTCTTCTTTCTCTTTGATCACTTGAGATTCAAGGTTCTTTCAGCTTGTTTATTGAGAGTGATAGTAGGAAGAGCACAAGTTGTTTATACAGGTGCCTTTTGGGAGTTCTATATTGGAGGGAAGACAACATTTTGACTTGAAAGATAATAAACGAACCTGTTTGAAGTTTATTAAAATAGCCTTGAACCCTATAGTGGCAGTGTCTGCAAAATTGAAAGAATGGCTCAGCAGGAAAAAGAAACTGTAACATTGCAAATTATCATGTTTGAAATTCAAAATCTATTAGTTGTGACAGAGAGAATAGAAAAGAGATTGGAGAATATGGAATACAAAACAGAAAAATTTGATGGAGAAACTGAGGATGTTTACCAAATGAAGAAAGTGGAGGACAGAGTTCAAAAGGTGGAAGAAAAAATGAGCAATGAGATAAGAAAACTGTGGATACTGACAACAAAGTGAGCGTGGTTGGTAATGGCAAGAGCAGAATATGGAAAGGGGAGCTAGATGGATTGGAATTCTACTCCAGACTTCAAAGCACAGAAAAAGAAAAGAGAGAACAATTGACAGAGATAAGGAGAGAAATCTTGACAGAAGCACTAATGATAACCAAAGATAAGCTGACGGAAAGAACAGATGCTGGGTTTCAAGCTTTTAGGAGATACGAAAGGAACAACATGTTGCGAAAAGAAGTTTATACAAGATTTATTAAGAAAGTAACTAGAACATTAATGCTACAAATGGCAAGAGATATAAGATCGTACTATTACTGGAAAGATACAGGTTGATGCAATGAAAGTGTATAATAAAAACTAAGCTCAATTTAGTTTACTAGATTATGAGAGGAGGTTTAAAAGCTTTATCTAGAATATGTTATAAAGATTTATTGTGATTGGATGATTTTAGGATGATTTAATAGAATGTTATCATATAATCCTATTCTAGATTTTGAATATTATATATAAAAGGATGTAAAAACACTTATAGTCAAATTAAGGTTGAGATAAAATAATCGTGATATACATGAATATAGGTTAATTTAAAATATGCAATTTGATATGAAAAGCTGGTGATGACTATGGAAGAGATGCATGGAAATACTGTAATCAACTGACACACTTTCTACAATTTGTAATGGAAGATGGTTTTTTATTTTTATTTTTATGTTTGTTTGTCCTTGTTCAAAAATAAGTAAGAATTGTTTTTTTTTAAAAAAAACAGTTGTCTTGCTTAGCAAAGAAAATTGGGGGCTTAATTGTGGTCAGAAATTGTGGGCTACCTTTATGTACCACTGTTCTGGGAAGTTAACCTTGGTTGGAACTTGTTAGTACTCTGGATAAATAAAGAATAGCATATGATCTTGGATGCAGAATGAAAATATCAGCTAGGAAACAGAATGATTCTTATTTCATGATACAAAAAAGAATATGGTGGAATTCAATATCTATACTCTCAGCTGAACAGTGATTCCTATAGCAGCTGTAATACCAAGGAGCATAGGCAATATCTTCATTTTTGTGAAGCAGAGAAAGATACAAGCTTTAGTATTTATCTTCAGTGTGGAATAATACTATCACAGCTGGAGAAAAAAAAAAGAATTCTTAACCTGGCTATAGAAAATCCATTCCCAAGAGATGATTTCTCAAATAGATGGAAAGGGATTGTTTTTAACCAAACCAGTATTTCCAAGGAAGCAGAAATAATTTATTGGGATTATTTGGGAGAAAATAAATTCAAATACAGCTAGTTGTAATAAAGGAGGTGAGGAAAAGATGGATTCTAAACCACCTTAGTAGTTTGTAACTATTTTTTCCTTACCCCTCCCTTTTTAAACAAATATCAGATAAATCAGGGATGAAATGCTATCGGTTCACCTGAAATGCTACCAGGTTGCCTGAACTGGTAGTAAAAATGCTACCAGTTCAGGTGAACTGGTAGCATTTTTTTTTACTACTGGTTTGGTTCCGACGATCAGCTGTGCGACAATTAGCTATGCTGCGTGATTTAGAAATCACATGGCACAGCTGATTGCCGCACAGCTGATCGTCAGAAGTATTGGTTCACCAGAACTGGTAGCATTTTTTTACTACCGGTTTGGTTCCGACGATCAACTATGCAACAATCAGCTATGTTGCACGATTTAGAAATCATGCGACACAGCTGATTGTTGCACAGCTGATTGTTGGAACTACCAGTTCACCCAAACTGGTAGCATTTTTTACTTTCACTACTGTGAACAGAACCAATAGCAGGCTTCAGAGCATTTCACCCCTGATGTAAATCATTAACTATCTTATGAGCATGGTATGTTCAGACACCTTATTTGAAGATCAGACTCCCTGGAAAAGCCTCTAATACTGGAAAAATGGAAGGAAAGAGAAGAAGAGGATGACTCGCAACAATGGTGATGACTGCACCAGTGAGAGACTTAGGGAAAAAAGAAAAACAGATTATATCACTAATTAGTGATAGATCATTATAGAAACAATGTGTTTATGAGGTCGCTGAATTGGCATATGATCAATCAAGGTTACCCTGAGACAGATTTGCATTATATTACTGATGTGGTGATGATGCTAAATACAAGTTCCAAATTCAACCATGGGACTCCAAGTTATTGTTCAATGCTGTATTAGAATCAGATGTTATATTCCATGTCGTATCAGTCATTCATGAAGTAGGTCCTTTGTTACAGTCTAGCTGTCAATGTTCCAAGTAATGCATCTGATCCCCTATGTTCCAGAGTTGTTTTGACAGAAGGGGGCTAGTGCCATCCTATTGCCCAAACCCTGAGAAAGTACGGGATCAGATGTTTCTTGGGGTGTTTCTGGGAATAATCCGAGAATGCAGCTGACATTTCACATTCATATTACTGGAAACTACCTAAAATTATTCAATTGTATTTTGAGACATAATATTTCCGTGCAAACAAAACAGAACTCTGAGGCAGATTCCTCAAGAAATGATTTATTGGATACTTTATATTGGCACAACATATTGGTGAAAACTGACTCTGAAGCTTCCCATGGTTTTCACCTAATTAAAAAATAAAAGTTCCCCCTTCTCCCAAGTCATCAGTCACAGTCACATTGTCCAATCGAGGCACTGGCCAGTTGCGTGGTTACTTCACTCCTCCTTTCCCCAGCCATCTGTTGGAATGTCCTTGGTTCCCAAAAGAAAACTATTTGTTTTAACTAAAAAAAAACCCAGCTAGTTATTTCCCAACCTCCCTGTCCCTTCTTCTCCCTTATGGCAACCCTGAAGCCTCCAAGATAGCCTCAGCCATGTTCACTTCAGGGTTGATACTAGCATTCCATTTAAAAAGCATGAAGGTGAAAATATTCCAGATGAAATGAAATATTACAAAATAAAACGTAATCATAGTAAAATAAAACAAACTATAATCATTTTAATGATATTTTTTATTAATTGCTGAAATGTTCAAGCTGATGGTGACAAATAGTATAGGCAATAAAACCAAATTTGGCCATTTTCAAAAAACCAAATCAACGGTGCAAGAAATACGAATTATTTCTAAAAAAAAAAGACAGAGCAATGGTAACACCATATTTAGCCCCAAAGTAATCTAAGATACTTTACTGAAATATTAAGTAAGGCATTGTGTAAGAATGTTCTCTGTAGTTACAATAACAAAACTGTTTTGCACATTCTGGTTAAAGATAGTTGGCAGGTCACAAGAAAATAGTTGGCTGGTCACAGAAGATAGCTGCCAGGTCAGGCTGTCTAGTTGTCATGCTAAAAGTAATAATACTGACTATCATGTCTAGTTGTCATGCTAAAAGTAATAATACTGACTATCATAGTAGCTGCCAAACAGGTTGGAGAATATGCCAAAAGGGATGTAGATTACTGGAAATGAGTAAATAGATGACATGGAAGAGGGGCCTTCCACCCAGAATTTAGTCAATAGGATGAGTGGGCAGTAACAAGGCTGATCTTCTGAAAATGTATATAACAATCCTGTATTTCTATGGAAGAGGTCCTCCTTGGCTTCGCCATAAGAGCATGGAGGTCCCTTTTGCAAAAGTTCAATAAAGCTCTAATTATAGTTCAGCTGTCTCTTGGTAATTTCGCACCTAAAGGGTAAACCATTAAGGGTTAATTTCACAAACGGCATATAAAATATATTTCTACAACATGGAAGTTTAGTTAGTAAAGGGGCTATGAAACCTAACCATGCATTTTTCAATATCGTCAATAGGCCCTCTGAAGAGCACATTGAGCGGGAAGTGTTGTTCAGCGGTTTCGATCATTCACTCATATTTATGGATTGCTTTGCTTCCAATAGATCATTCACCATCCCAGTTCCCACCCCCCGCCCCTCCAACATGCTTCATATTTTCAGTCACTGAAACAGCATGGAAAGCTGTATAAGAAAAGAGAAATCTTGTTTCAGGCTTCTTTCTTTCTTTCTTTTTAATAAGAAAAAAAAGAGAAAGCACAAGCATGATTTATAGAGGAGGAGGAGGAAGAGGAGGAGGAGGAGGAGGAGGAGGAGGAGGAGGAAGAAGAAGAAGAAGAAGAAGAAGAAGAAGAAGAAGAAGAAGAAGAAGAAGAAGAAGAAATAATAATAATATAGCCTGTGTGCTATCTGTATGGCAAAGAAGTTAGAGTGTCAAATCCAAACATTTTATTTAAATTGGCTGAAGTGACTTCTTCAGGTAGCAGATTGTTAGTGTTATGAAAAGACAACAATGTCTTAATATGTTCAGAGGTTTTTAATTTATTTATTAACTTATCGTTAGGAAGAAAGAAAAATATATGTTGGATTTTCTGCCTGAGATGCAAAAAATCACAAGTTTACATTTGAGTTATGTAGCTCTTGAGTTGAAGGGTTGAAGGTCCAATATTTTCTCCTCTTCCCCCAATGTGATCTTGGGTCCCTCATTCTCTCTCAGCTAAATCCATCACTCAAGGACAAACCCATGGATGATATATGATCTTGTCAATGAAAGGGTAGCACAGAAAGGTGAATTTGGGGAAAGGAAACAAGCAAACGGCTCCACTTCCCCCATCAACTCAAGATCCATAGTATCCAAATCTGGCCAGATTTTGTGATTTTGTGGCTGGAAACAGAAAATCCTACAACATTCTTGAGTGCAAATGCCCTGAATGCTCCCACTTATTATGCACTCACAAGATTATCATCTGCTCTGTTCACCTTTCTCACAAAACTACTATCCAGGGAGCAACAACAGCTTCAATTCTTCTTCCCCTTCCAAGAAAACTTGGTAACTATACATAAAGCGAAAAATTAGTTTGGGATTCCTGGTGAATTTATTTTCTTTTACTCTTCCAACTTGTTTTAAACAAGCATGATCTCAAAGCAAATAATTCCCACTGTCATCCAAAAAGGGAACGATCTAAAGTCTGCACTTGCCCCGTGAAGACAAACTGAAACTTGGATGCATTATCCTCTTAAAAGGGAGACATCTAGTAATAGGAATCTCTTTCCCTCCTTTTACAGCCCTTCAGGGAAGGGATTATTCATTATTGTTGCTTGGCACATAGCAAGCTTCACCATTTCCAATTAAGGGCTTTTTCCATTTCTTTAGCAGCTTTGCAGCCACTTTTCAGAACATGTGAAATGAAATGAAGCTATTTGTTGTCAGCAACTCCTTTACAAATTTGAGCATTGGTACAAACTACCAAAGTCAGTTCTTTTGTCCCCGGTGCATGAAATGATGCTAGAAGTTTTAATTAGCTTCATAGAAAAAGTGCAATCTGAGAAAATAATTAAGTCAGAAGCTAATGGTCTCAGGGCCCAATCTGCCACTCCTAAAAGTAGCATTTTCTTATGTTTTTAATAGTAATATTAAAATAATAATATATTTATATATTTAATATATAGGCGATATATTTAAAGGGACGCAGTGGCTAAGAGGCTAAGATGCTGAACTTGCCGATCAGAAAGGTTGCAATTCGGCAGTTCGAATCCCTAGTGCCGTGTAACGGAGTGAGCTACTGTTACTTCTCCTAGCTTCTGCCAACCTAGCAGTTCGAAAGCATGTAAAAATGCAAGTAGAAAAAGAGAGACCACGTTGGTGGGAAGGTAACAGTGTTCTGTGTGCCTTTGGCATTTAGTCATGCTGGCCAAATCACCACGCAGATGTCTTTGGACAATGCTGGGTCTTCGGCTTTGAAATGGAGATGAGCACTGCCCCCTAGAGTTGGGAACAACTAGCACATATATGCAAGGGGAACCTTTACCTTTAATATATTTAAAATTACAAGTAATGGCAAAAAACTAACATTAAGTATGAAGGTAATATTAAGTAAGAAAAAGAAAAATACATAAAGAAGCAACTTTCCCCTTCATTACAACAAATATTTTTAAAAATAGTAATTAATCATCGCCTAAAACACAACAAATAAGTTACCTTAAAGTAATATAGGCAGCCTGTAAATTTTACAAATAAAATAAAATAAGTGAATGAATAATCTTTATCCCATAATCCATCTCTTACCTGTAATAAATCCTTAAAAAGTTCATGATTTCAGTCCCCAAAACATATTAAGCATAACCAAAGATAACATCAGATCTATTTTAACCTTGATCAAACAAATCAACTTTATATCTCTTCCTTTTACTTTTAACAATCTTGATCTTGTCCCTTCAAACTCTGTCCTAAAAGTTGATTCCTTTTTCATGTTTTCTTTGCCTTTCTAACAAAATTCTTCAAAGCTTTAACAAATCTTTTTTGTAAAGCCAATATAGGAAGATTATGCAGATCACTCTCTTGATTTATGATTTGTATATTCCTTTTAATTATTAAAATATCAGGTGGTTTCTTTTGTATGCAGCACCTTGTGCCATATCATTCTTGTAGCCTATCATCTTTAAATCCACTTTCAGGTCAGTTTCAGTCTTGTCCAATAAACAGGTTCTTCATAACATTTTTTAAACCCAGTCTATCTATAGAGACAGACACTAATAAAATTAATTTATGAGACCATTGTTCTAAAATATTTGACATAATGAAGAATAGTTCTTGTCTTGCAGCAATTGTAAGGAGTACTTTGGGGCAATCTCTGATCTTTTATTTGTGTGGAGAGAAACTAGAAAAACTTCATCTACTTGCTGGCTCTTTATTTTACCATGGTTGTTGCTGAAAACAAAGCCATCTTTAGTTTGCCATTTCTTCTCAGAAGGCAGTAATGCATTTTCTTCATCATTAGATGAAGAAAATGCATTTCTTCATCATAAGAGCCGAGGTGGCGCAGTGGTTAAATGCAGCACTGCAGGCTGACTGCTAGATCAGCAGCTCAGCGGTTCAAATCTCACCGGCTCAGGGTTGACTCAGCCTTCCATCCTTCCGAGGTGGGTAAAATGAGGACCCAGATTGTTGTTGGGGGCAATATGCTGACTCTGTAAACCGCTTAGAGAGGGCTGAAAGCCCTATGAAGCGGTATATAAGCCTAACTGCTATTGCTATTATTTTATTAGCAAGCACCAAACTGGATGAGCAGCCTTCATGTTGATGAAGTTAATTTGGAAAGCCTTGGGCTGACTCTTTTGGGAAGGGTATTGGAGATGGATCAATAAAATACAGTCTCTCAATTGGTTTGCACAAAGGGGCACACATTTCTTTCATTTTCTTCTTTATCTTCTCATAATGTCAACCTTCTATTTCTATAACTAGAACACACATTTTGTTTGAATTCTGAAGACAGAATCTGAATTGGAAGAATATGCGGGGATTCTCAGTTTTAATGCTGCTGTCTGTACTATGTTGCCCCTGTATTAGGTACTCAAGCTTGGCTATTCTTTTTTATTTTTTTTTTATTATTGGGATTTATATGCCGCCCTTTTCCCTGAGGGGACTCAGGGCGGCTTACAACCACAGGGGAGGGGAAGTGCAAGGTCAAAACAAACACTTTGTGAACAAAAGAAAAATAATAAAACACAACTTTCATTCAACAATCAAACACTCGGGCGGGTAATTGAAGCCTATCCCCAGGCCTGCTGGGAGAGCCAGATCTTGAGGGCTGCGCGGAAGGTCTGGATCGTGGTGAGGGTGCGGATCTCCATGGGGAGCTCGTTCCATAGGGTCGGGGCAGCAACAGAAAAGGCTCTCCTCCGTGTGGTCGCCAGTCGACATTGACTGGCAGATGGAATTCGGAGGAGGCCTAGTCTGTGCGATCTGATTGGTCGATTTAGGGAGGTAATCGGCAGAAGGCGGTCTCTCAAGTACCCAGATCCACTACCATGGAGTGCTTTAAAGATGGTCATCATTATCCTGAAGCGCACCCGGAGACCAACAGGCAGCCAGTGCAGCTCGCGGAGGACAGGTGTAACGTGGGCGAACCGAGGTGCGCCCACTATCACTCGCGCGGCTGCATTTTGGACTAGCTGTAGTCGCCGGATGCACTTCAGGGGCAACCCCATGTAGAGCCCATTGCAGTATTCCAGTCTAGAGATCACAAGGGCTCGAGTGACTGTTGTGAGGGCCCCCCGATCTAGGTAGGGCCGCAACTGGCGGACCAGGCGAACCTGGGCAAATGCCCCCCTGGTCACAGCTGACAGCTGATGGTCAAAAGTCAGCTGTGGATCCAGGAGGACTCCTAAGTTGCGGACCCTATCTGAGGGGTATAAAATTTGACCCCCCAGCCTAAGCGTTGGTGTATTAGCCAAATTATTAGGAGGGAAACACAACAGCCACTCGGTCTTATCCGGGTTGAGCACCAGTTTGTTAGCACTCATCCAGTTCTTAACGGCCTCCAGACCCCGGTTCATCACGTCCACCGCTTCATTGAGTTGGCACGGGGCGGACAGATACAATTGCGTATCGTCCGCATATTGATGGTATTTTATCCCGTGCCTCCGAATGATCTCGCCCAGCGGTTTCATGTATATGTTAAATAGTAGGGGGGATAGGACCGAACCCTGAGGTACTCCACATGTTAGGGGCCTCAGGGACGATCTCTGCCCCCCTACTAACACCGACTGCGACCTGTCCGAGAGGTAGGAGGAGAACCACCGCAAAACAGTGCCTCCCACTCCCACCTCCCGCAGTCGTCGCAGAAGGATACCATGGTCGATGGTATCGAAAGCCGCTGAGAGGTCAAGGAGAACCAGGATGGACGCATAGCCTCCATCTCTGGCCCTCCAGAGATCATCGGTCAATGCGACCAAAGCGGTTTCTGTGCTGTAACCAGGTCTGAAGCCGGACTGGAAGGGGTCAAGATAGCTAGCTTCCTCCAAGGCCCGTCGAAGCTGAAAGGCCACCACCTTCTCAACAACCTTCCCGATAAAGGGAAGGTTGGAGACAGGACGAAAGTTGTTTAAGATGGCTGGATCTAACGATGGTTTCTTTAGGAGGGGTCTTACCACCGCCGTTTTGAGTGCGGCGGGGAAGTGCCCCTCCCGAAGGGAGGCGGTGACAACCGCCTGGATCCAGCCATGTGTCACCTCCCTGCTGTTAGCCACCAGCCAGGAGGGACACAGGTCCAGAATACAAGTGGAGGCACTTACAGCTCGGATGGCCTTGTCCACATCCCCAGAGGCAACTTCCTGGAACTCAACCCAGAACTGATGTGGCAAATGATCCTCCTGTGTCTCAGCTGGATCTACTGCGGTGGAGTCCAAGTCCGATCGAAACCGAGCTACTTTGTCCGCCAAGAATTGAGCATAATCCTCAGCCCTACCCTGCAAGGGGTCTCCCGCATCCCTCCTATTAAGGAGGGAGCGGGTTATCCTGAACAGGGCGGCTGGGCGTGACTCGGCGGACGCAACCAAGGAAGAAATATATGATCTTTTTGCAGTTCTTAATGCTCGGACATAGTCCTTGGTGCACATAGTCCTTGGTGCATTCTGAGATCTTTTGCCATTTGTCCTGGGCATGTCACCCAAACTGGATATTTTTTTAGTCCTTCAGTTTTCCATTCCTCTTCAGCAACATTCTTTGATGCTCTTTCACAAGCACTAATGATTGTGAAACTGATACCTTTTATCAGATTGAACTTCTCCAGTGCATTAACATTCTTGGCTTGGGGTGCTTCAATGAATGTTAAAAAGCAGTTGTATTTCCACAAATGTCTTCAATTCTTCCAAGCTCTCATATGGATAAAATATTTAGAGGATAAAAATGATTGTCACAATCTCTAAATAAATGGCACAGCAGCTTTTGAATGTGATTAAGCACCCTAGCTAAAAAAGTATGGTCAATTACTTTCCTAGCTATTTCTCAGTTATTTTAGCATGACAAATATTTCACCTATCCTGAAACTGTTCTGGGTAGAAAAATGTAGGAAGTGAGTTAAGAAATGATCAGTTTTGAATCTCAGTTTCAGGAGGTTTCAGCTTCACCAGTGCTGATACTACTACTACATTTACGTTGGGAACACCGAAGTGCTTCCGGGTTGAAAGGATTGAACGGTGCCATCACCATTGCCCAAGGACGCCCAGTTGAGAGCTCATTTCATGTCCCTGTTAAGTTGCCCACTTAAGTGGTATCCATCTATCTACTCATGGTTGCCTGCTTTCAAACTGCTGAGTTGGAAAGATCTGGATCGTGTGACAGAAGCTCATCTGGTCCCATGGCAGGGTCTCAAACACAAGCCTGCTGATTATTAGCCCCAGCATCCTAATCATGTGAGTCACCATGGTCTATGTGTCAGTGCTGATCAATTAGCTATTTTTTTTTTGACACATATTATTCCCATAACAGCAACCTTATGACTGAATCAACTCCCTACCATTGATAATCTCCTTTATCCCAAACTGGGATTGTTTCTGCTAGTCTCATCAGAACTGAGAGAGTGAGCACAAAACCAACAAGCAAAATCACCTTGTTGTACCCAGAAGAAATTGGGCCTTCTCTGTGAAAGCATCCGTCCAATGGAACAACACCTCTCTGAAAATCCAAATAGTCCTGATCCTGCAAACTTTTATGCAAGGCACTGAAGATCAGCTACTCCCTAGTGCATTTGGGTTGCCTGGTTAAGCAACTCTGCTGGTTGATTGGATTTATTGCTGCTTTATTTCTTTGTAAATAGGGAAGGATTCTTTTCAACCTCAGACATTTGTTATATGGATTGTTGGTTTAATTTTATTGTAAGGAGGGAAGGTTAAGTTGATTTAACTCTTTGTATACAGCCCACAGTCATTGCTATGAGATGGGCAGCCATATAAAATAGATACCATTACAGCATTTGCACAAAATGTATATCAAGAAAACCTACGGTGTGTCATGAATATTTTTTTTTTTTAAACAGAACTTTTTTATTTTTCTTTTAAGAAAAAAAACACAAATATGTCATCATTTGTCAATCATTAAGACATTGAAGTACAATTTTTTTTGTGTGTGTGCCCCTCCCTCCCTCCACCCCCCACCCCCCCTCCTCCTTCCCCCCCCCGACTTCCCAGAACCCGTACACGGTATGGATTTTTAACTAACACAGTCTAAAATCTATTGAGAAAAAAGTAATAAAGAAATTAATGACATTCTGCATTGACCTTAGCTTCTTCTTACTGAACTGACTTTTAACAGTTTAAATCATTTCTGATCTTAAGCATAGGCTAACTGGAATTTCTTAGTCCCGTATTTATTTTGTATATAGTCAATCCATTTTTTCCAGTCTCGTTTATATCTCTCATTTGAATGATCTTTGAGATATGCCGATATTTTAGCCATCTCGGCTAAGTTTGTTACTTTCAATGTCCATTCTTGGATTGTAGGCAAGTCTTCCTTCTTCCAATATTGCGCCACCAACAGTCTTGCTGAAGTTATCAGGTGCAGAATCAAATTGGTCTCTACCACTGTAAAGTCAGTACATATACCTAGTAAAAATAACTGAGGAATAAACTTTATCCTTCTTTTAAAAACATTTTGCGTGACCCACCATATTTTTATCCAAAATGCCTTAACCTTTTGGCAGGTCCACCATATATGATAATATGTAGCATCGAGAGAACCACACCTCCAACATTTAGGCTGTACATTCGGATACATAGAAGCCAACTTTTTAGGATCTAAATGCCATCTATAGAACATCTTGTAAAAATTTTCTCTCAGATTTTGAGCTTGTGTAAATTTCACATTTCTTACCCAGATTCTTTCCCATGTATCCAACATTATTGGTTCCTCAATATTTTGAGCCCATTTTATCATACAATCTTTAACTAATTCTGTTTCCGAATCCATCTGTATTAATACATTATATATCCTCTTTATATGCATTAAGCTTTGATCTCTTATTTGTTTAAACAGATTATCCTCAACTTGGATAAAACCAATTTTTTGATCTATTTTCCACCTAGCCTGTAATTGCCCATACTGGAACCATGTTTGAACTACCTTCTCCTCTTTTAATACCTCTAAAGATTTTAATTGTAATACCCCCCTTTCCGAGGTAAGAAGCTGTCTGTAAGTAATTCTGTCCTGTTTTTGTGCTGTATTCATATTTTCAATTGCGTGTCTAGGAATTGCCCACATGGGTATCTTGTCATTTAATTTATATTGGTATTTCTTCCAAACCCGCAATAAAGCATTTCTTAAAATATGACTTTTAAAATTCTTATCCAATTTTTTGTTGAATAACAGGTAAGCATGCCAACCAAATACCAGATCGTGTCCCTCAATATTCAATATTCTATCATTGGTTAAATGAGTCCAATCACTAATTACAGATAATGCCACTGCATCATAATATAGTTTTAAATTAGGTAGTTTCAATCCTCCTCTCTCACGTACATCTTGCATTATTTTCATCTTTACCCTCGGCTTCTTTCCTGCCCACACAAATTTGTTGATACCCTTCTGCCATTCTAAAAGGTTCGCATCTTTTTTAAGTATAGGTAACATTTGAAAAAGAAATAAAAATTTTGGTAAAATGTTCATTTTCACTGCCGCTATCCTACCCAGCAAAGATAAGTGCAATTTCTCCCATTTTTTCATCTCTGTCTGTATGCTATGCCAAAGTGGTTCATAATTATGCTTATATAATTTCCCATTTGAAGTTAAAATGTTAACTCCAAGATATTTGACTTTTTTAACTACCTCACATCCTAGCATCACTCCTAATTCTTCCTTTTGTTTAATGTTCATATTTATAGCTAATATTTTGGTTTTTCCTAAGTTTATTTTAAAACCCGACACTTGACCATATTGATTAATCGTATTCATTAAAACCATACTGGATTCCTGCGGTTGTTCCAATATTATGACCAAATCATCCGCAAAAGCGCGGACTCTATATTCTTGCTGCCTAATCTTGATCCCTTTTAAACCATCCAAGCCCCGTATTTTATTCAACAATACTTCCAAAGTTATAATAAACAATAATGGGGACAAAGGACAGCCCTGTCTTGTACCTTTTCCAATTTGAAAAGAGTCTGTTAAACTTCCATTGACTATGATTTGTGCTGTTTGCTGTTGGTATATTGCTTTAATTGACTGTAAAAAATTATCTCCTATCTGCATTTTTTGCAGTATCTTCAGCAGAAATTGCCAGTTAACTCGATCAAAGGCCTTCTCAGCATCCAAAAATATAAACGCAGCAGGGATCTGGTTGTTCTTTCCCAAATATTCTAATGCATTAATAATTAATCTAACATTACTTTTCATCTGTCTCCCTTGTATAAAACCTGTTTGGTCCGTATGTATCAATTGTTGAATGACCAACATTAACCTATTTGCTAATATTTTAGTAAAAATTTTATAATCTACATTCAGTAATGAAATAGGTCTATAATTTTTGGGTTGAGTAGTATCTTGATCTTCTTTGGGTATCAAAGATATAAACGCTGTCTTCCAAGATGGAGGGACTTTGCCTTCCGTTTGAATCATATTAAATAATTCTCTAAGAGGTTCTACCATTTCTAACTGTAAGTTTTTATAGTAAACCGCTGTCAAGCCATCTGTACCTGGTGCTTTCCCTGACTTTAATTGCTTAATTACCTGCAGGATTTCCCCCGAGGTTATTGGTTGATTCAATTTTTGCCTGTGTTCTTCTCTAACTGAAGGTATTTTCTCTTTGTCTAAATATTTGTCTATGTCTAAACCATTAATTTTATCCCCTTTATACAGTTCTGTAAAAAATTCCCAGAAAGCCTTTTGAATCTCTTCCTGTTGAAACACCTCCTTCCCTCTGTAAATCAGTTTAGATATATTTCGAGTTTTCCTTTTTTTCCTAATCTGATAAGCTAACCATCTGCCAGGTTTGTTTGCATTACAAAAAGTATTGTGTTTTGCATATAATAAATTAGTAGCTACCTGGTCAGAGATCAACATGTCAAATTGAGATTTTAATATGTTAATAGCTTCCTTAACCTTTGTATCGTCTGGGTTCATTGTTAACTCCAGCTCTTTTCTCTTAATTTCCTCTTCCAGTTCTGTTCGTTTTAACCCTTGCTTATTTCTATGTGTTTTATTTATATTCATCAAAACTCCTCTCATATACGCTTTGCTTGCGTCCCATACAAATTCCATAGATGTACCCTTATTCATATTCAAAACAAAATATTCAGATAGTAATTTTTTACAATCATTAATATACTTTTCATATCTAAATAAGTTTTCATTCAATCTCCAAGACCTTCTTGCCTGCACTACCCTTCCCAACTCCATCCAAACTGGGTTATGGTCCGAAAGGACCCTAGCTGCAATCTTTGTTTTCTTGACCCTAGAAAGCAAATCATTAGTGGTTAGGATAAAATCAATCCTTGAAAGGGATTGATGCCTGTCCGAGAAGAAAGTGAAGTCATATTCCTCTGCATTTCTTTCTCGCCAAATATCTCTCAATTCAAAATCATCCATAATGTCAAAGAAAGATTTGGGTAACTTTGCTCGCATCTTGGTATTTAGGCGGGAAATCTTCTTATCTCTCTTAGTGTCTATCACTCCATTCCAGTCACCCAATAGTATACAGGAACTATAGTCCCACTGTACTAATTTAGCATGAAGATTTCTATAGAATCTATCTTGCTGTTGATTGGGAGCATAAATTCCCAAAAGTAATGTCTTTTTCCCTTCTAAGATTAAGTCTAAAGCAATATATCTTCCGAAGGGGTCTGCTTCTATTAATTCAGCTTTCATATCTTTTCTTAAGTATACAACTATACCATTCTTCTTTTCCATAGCAGAAGCTGCAAAATGTTGACCAAGTTTTGAATTGATCAAATATTTTTGATCAGTTGACTTGATATGAGTTTCTTGCAAACAAATTACATCGTTCTTAAACTGTTTGAGATAATGAAATATTTTCTTCCTCTTCTGTGGAGAATTCAGTCCGTTGACATTCCATGTTAAAATCTTAGTTGTCATCTTTTGTTGGTTGAAGCATTTTTAGAGCTTCCTGCATGGCCTGTTTAACCTTAGGTCTAGCTCCTCCCACTGCTTCCAGATTTGTTATTGTAGTTCCTTGATCGATGGCCGATGATTGTTGATGCTGTTGCTTTTTAGCTTGTTTCTCCATACGTCTAGTAGTCATGCGGCTAGGTCTTGGTTCCATAGCACCTTGCACTTCTAGAGAAGAGAGATGCTCCATCTTGTCTGGTGGTTGTGTAGTTTGCTGTCTATCCTGTCCTTCTTGTGGTCTTTCTCTAGGTCCAGATGGTGCAGGGTGTCCAGCCTTCAATATATTATAATAAAAATCTCGGGCTTTCCATACAGAGTTGAGGCGGTACCTTTGCTTATCAAATGTAAATATGATGCCAAATGGCGCATCCCATCTATACTGTATCTGACGATTTCTGAGTTCTTCGACCAAAAAAGCGTAGTCTCTCCTGGCTCTTAGCATTTGAGGTGGTATCTCTTTCAAAACAGCCAGGTCTTGACCGCCAATTTGAAGCTTAGTGTTATAAGACGCTTGCAGTACCATATTTCTAAGCTCTCTTGTAGTAAAATATATAACGATGTCTCGAGGAAGCTGCTTCTGCTTTGCCAGCCAGGAGTTAACGCGGTAAGCTTTGTCAATTTGCCAGTCTTGGTTGGTCCCTGGTCTTCCCATCAGGCGATCAAAAGCTTCCGATAGGATCTGTTTCAGGTTCTCCTGTTTCTCCTCACGCAGCCCCCTTACTCTTAATGCGAACTCCATTTGTCGGTACTGTATCATAATAATTTCTTTTTCAGCATTTTCCACTTTTTGTTCCACCACCTCTGTTTTCAATGTCAAGTTAGCATTGGCATCATTAAGAACCTCTAGAGTATCTTCCATTCCAGAAATATGTTCTGTTAATACAGTTACAAGACTCAGCATGTCGTCTCTAATTTTATCAACCTTAGCGTCAAATTTCTCATACAGCTCCTGTTTAAGTCCTTTTATTTCACTTTTAATTTCTTCTTTCATTTCTTTTATTTCCTCTTTTCTCTCCTCTCTATTATCTCTGAACTTATCTTCCATTTTAATTGTCTGTGCATTAAGAGCCTCGCTTAAATTACTCAGGAAAAATTCTTTCGTTAACACATCCCCAGCAGGGGGCGTAGGAAGCGGAGGCTGCAGCTTTGTGCCAGGCACTGAGGATGTGCCCCTGGAAGTAGAGGGTGACGACTTCAAGTTAATATTTGGTTTTGAGGCCATTTCAAAATTTATCTGCCTGCAGTTAGTAGAACTCTATTGCCTGAATATGCAGCTTTAAGTAAAGAGGCTTTTATTTTGAAGTTTAAGGCTTGGCAAAACTTTCAGTGAGTAAACATTGTAACAAAACCGTTCAGCAGATTCATCACCATTTAACTTCCAAATAAGCAAAGTTAATGAAGGAGTAAAATTCTTCTATTGTGAAACCAAAACATATGATAAGCTATCTCTTTTGTTTTGAATTCTTGTGAAGATTAGCAGAAAGTGTTCGTTATTACCGGAGAAACCAGCCTGCTCGGCGCCATTTTAAAAACCTCTAAGTAAATAATTTTTCGGAGGAGAAAAAGAAAAGAAGCTAAAATGTTGATAAACAATTATTGTTCACGCAGTAAACGGATTCAGCTCGTGATAAGATTAAATCAAACAAAACTTTGAGCAGAGTGGGGGAGTCTTACTTTGTCCTGCACAAGGCAGTTTGAAGTTCCCAGCATGGACAGCCGTTCTGCCTTGGGCTAGCCCCCCTTTCCTTGCAAGCACAAAAGCTGCAAAAATCGAAGAGCATTTGCCAGCAAAACAGTTTCTTCTTTCCTTCTTGCCTGAAGGATAAGAAAACCTGATAAGACGTCAGATGGAAGATCCTCTAAACAGGTACGTAGCCAGGAATTCGGAGGCAGCTGATTTTTTGCTGCCACCACCAGCAAGCTCCTCCCAGGAAGTCTGTCATGAATATTTTTATATCTTTTCTTGCCCCCCTGGGATTTTTGTGTTTGCGTGTACACCCCCCCCCAAACCCATTTCTCTCAATATACAGGTGGATAAAATTTGGCTTGTAGGCAACACAAAGATGTCATGTAGATAAATCTCTTCAGGATTATGCATTAACTTTGGGTGGTGGCTTTCAGTGCTGAGTTTATTTATTTATTTGTAAAATTTATTAGCCCCTATCTTACCACATGCTAACTCTGGACAGCTTACAATATTAAAAGATACAGTTGTATAAAATCTAATGATATAATACAATACTATAAAAACCAACAGAGCTGAAAAGATGAGGAGGGAGGGAGCATGATGAGAAGGGCGGGTGGTTGGGTGGGTTAATGGACAAATTAAAACCAAATACAGTATATGTACATGCTGTTCCTCAAGGCTTCACATCTCCAAAAATGAGGTAGAAAAGACTACAGACCCCAAAATAATGTCTACAATTGGCTGGGTTATTTGAGGGATAGCCTTTCTGGAATTAAATCTTCTCGTCCCATCAGATTTGACAGAAGGGGTGAACTATGGATACTTTCTACAAGTAGAAAAGTCAAAGGGAATGGGTCTTCTCTGCCATTGTACCTGCCTTTGGGACATTCTTCCCCTTTAAGTGAGGCCATCTCTATCTCTCCTTATTTCCCAGACATTCCTGAAGACCTGACTTTGTCATGACATTTTGGGGGGGGAGTTGTCTCAGGGGACCAGTGAGGTCTTAAGATGGCTCTATTGCTGATCAATTCTCTTGTGTGTGTTTGTATGTATGTGTGTCTTTACTATGACTCTGTTTGACATGTTTATTTTTTTTATTTTTTTTGCTGTACGCTGAGACCAGAGTAATTTCTTGTGAGGTGGGCCATATAAACTTGATAGAATAAATAAATACTAGAATAAATAAATTTATCTGTAGCTCCCAGATGAAAAAAAATAGACCCATCCCTGCCTTAGGAGGTTTAAATAATTGCAAAAGCCATCTTAGTTTTTCAGACCAGATCTACATATTTTGTACACAACTCTTCTTCTTCTTTAAATAAATACTTTATTCCATATTTCTCTTAAAAATCTTCAGAGTGGCTTAGATAGGCCTTTGTAAGCATTTTCCTTCTACACAGTGATGTGACTGAAGCTCCTTAGGTCATTTAACAATATAATAATATCATCAATCTTTATTCTATTCTTTGTGGAGTTAATTCAGTTTCCATCACAAGACTAATGCTGCTGTCCTTAAAGAGATGGAGCGCCAAGTAATACAGGACTGAACTGGATATATCAACTGTAGTGTCACACTAAAGCTTTACCATTATGCCAAAACTGAGAAACAATTACAAATGTTGAAGATCTCAGTGAAAAAAAGACCAGGTTTCAGCAGTTTCTGGGGAGAGTGTTTCCTTGAATTGTATATTTTATTCCATTACAGTAAAAAGACAAAGCCTTTTATATATAGAGAGAGAAAAAAATATTATTGCATCCTTTCAGCATTTCACTGTTTCCATAATGGAGAGAAAATGGTTCTAATGTGGTCAAAAGTGCACTAACAATATAGAAGAGAGAAGAATTCTCAACACATAAAAGAGATATAGGTTGGAAAAATATTTGCCCATTCTCACTGTTAACACTTTATGATACAAACATTTTCTAGAAAACTGTCTCCATGTAAGTGCTGCAGAAGTAGAATCTCCCCTCTGACAGATCAAATATTATTGATATAAATCCAGGGAATTTAAGTTGTTATAAATTTAACAATCTTGTTTTATTTTTCCCTCAGAATTTATCCATACTCCGTTTAGGAAAATATTCTAAAGTGTGAAAAACAAACACTGTGCTTTGCTTGCAGATTCAGAAAAATAGTCTGATGGAATAATTGAAGATAAGACTACGATCATGAAAATCTGAGTTTTAATCTCATCAACTATGATGTTTGCTGACAATTTTGGATCTGTTGTTGAGGGACACAGTGGCACAGTGGCTAAGACACTGAACTTGTCAATCAGAAAGTTTGGCAGTTCGGTGGTTTGAATCCCTAGTGCCACAGAATGGGATGAGCTCCCGTTCCTTGTCCCAGCTTCTGCCAACCTAGCAGTTTGAAAGCATGTAAAATGCAAGTAGAAAAATAGGAACCACCTTTGGTGGGAAGGTAACAAGAGTTTAGTCATGTTGTCCACATGACCATGGAGATGTCTTCGGACAGTGTTGGCTCTTCAACTTTGAAACGGAGATGAGCACCACCCCCTAGATTCGGGAATTACTAGCACATATGTGCAAGGGGAACCTTTACCTTTACCTTGGATCTGTTGTTATTGTTCAGTGTAGTCTTTTCCACAGTTTTTTCTTCATCCATTGGAACAAAAGAATGAAAGAGTTGTGTGATATTTTAAAATAAGGATCTCATGACAGATGAAGATTTATTTCAGTTTCACTTCTCTGGTGTTCTCATAACTGAGCTGCAAACCTCTGATGAGAATTTTGCCACCATCTAGTGATCACCTGGCTTTCTGCAGTCAGAATGTGATAGTCCCCGTCCTTACACACAAATGTCCCGGTAAGTATTTATTTCTTGCATTGTTTTCATTTAAATTGTCATTTGTAGATTGCTCTACATCTTTAAAACTGGAATGACATGCTGCAGTTGTTATTGTTGTTACTATTATTACATGAACAATTTTGTTATGGCATAAATGCTTTGAAAACCATAAGCTTCTATAAAAAGTCCATAAGTCCCTTGATATCATTAATCCATGAAAGCATCTATTTTAATGAATGGATTAGCTTTCAATACCGCAAGGATTGTATCTCACAGAATTGTTATGAAAATACAATGAGTCTAAGCTCAAATAGCCAATATTGGGAATTGGTGAAAAAGCTGAGAAATTATGAATCGAATGGTTGAAACAACAATTATGGAACATTATTTCTAGAATTCAGGCCAGCTATATACTGACACATAATTTATTAATTGTCAATGTCAATGCTCCAACTAATGAACACAAGCAAATCAAAACTCTGAGACTAGAATCCTCCTCAAAGAACTTCTTTATTGGGTACATCACAGTAACTACCAGTTCAGGAGTGGGAGCATGCACAAAAGATCCATGATGATGTCTGGGTGGGTGGGCAGAGCCTCGTGCGGCCATCTCTACCAGTTCACCACAACTGGTGTGAACTGGCAGAATACCACCTCTGGTACATCGTATTGGCATGATCAAGGGTAAAACCAACTCTCAATATTTCCCACAGTTTCAATAATATTAAAATAGTAAATGAGCACCTCCCCAAGTGTCACTAGTCCAATTGTGTTAAATGGTGGGCTCCTTAGGCACTCCCTCCTTCTCCATCCAATACCTGTGGAGATACCTTGGTTCCCACAAGATAGATCAGTGTTGTGTCTGGCAAAGCATTCCAACCCCTTTCCCCACAAACAATACTGTGTAGCAACTGAGAAACAAGAAAATGGCTTCTGCCAGGTTCAATTCAAAGTTGACAGGCAGTTTTGTTGACTTGTACACTTAGTTACATAAACCTGAGCTCTCTGCAAATGCACGTTCTTAGTTTGGGGGGAGATAATGGAATGGAATACATTTCTCAACAATATAAAAATAATAAATTAACTTGCAGAATTCATCAGTCTTTCAAAACTCAGAAGTGACTTGCAGAATTCCTCAGTCTTTCAAAACTCAGAAGTGAAATACACACACATTTCTATCAGGGCATCTAAAAGATGACAAAAACAAGGCTAAGATACATATGCAGCACTGTACATGGTGGCAATCAACTTTTTTTTTGTAACTCACTCCTCATAAATACATGATTTACAGCATCTCAGATGTGCTGGACTATACCTCACCTAAATCCCAACCAGTGTCACTTTCTTCTATCTTATTTCTTGTTCCCCCTCTTTGTCCTCCCATGAATTAGAGCAGTTGCATTATCTGTATGGTTCCTATAAAATATATATATGATGCCTGTATGCTAGCTACAGTCCACTGCATATTCAATACACCCCTGCCTGTGGAGTCCTTGGTGCTGTCTGAGTTTGGTTGTTTGCTCAAGATGTTTCATTAGGTAACATCATCATCAATGTGTGTGAGTGTGAGATTGTGTCCCTGTTTATATACAGTAGCTTGTCCTGCCCATTTTGATAGAGATGTAGTTTTGTCCTTGATAGTTTCTTGATTGGGCTACTGTTTTATGCTTGATTGATTGCCTGGTGTTAAAACAATGAAGCCAAAAACAATACAATCACTTGCACTGAGGATGTTATGAACCAAACTCAGAGAGTAGCAAGAACTCCATAATTTAGCTCTGAGCTACATACCATATATAACAGCATAACAGAGTTGGAAGGGATCTTGTAGGTCTTCTAGTCTAACCCGCTGCTCAAGCAGGAGACCCTATACCATTCCAAACAAATGGCTGTCCAGTCTCTTCTTTAAAGCCTCCAGTGATGGAGCACCCACAACTTCTGGAGGCAAGTTGTTCCACTGGTTAATTGTACTCAATGTTAGAAAAGTTCTTCTTTGTTCTAGGTTGCTGCTCTCCTTAGAAGAAAGAAAGGCTTTATATATTTTCTGATACTGGAATCCCTGCTTGGCATGGACTTTGTTCAGAGTTTTAAAAATATTGGTGTGAAGGATTCTTAACAGAAATGTTTTCCAATCCCAAAATTATATTGAGTTGCAGGAAAAATGTTTGAAATGCAACTGTCAGGGTTCCAAGTAACACCCCTAACGAAAGAAGACTCCGAGGCTTGAGGTTCCTCAAAGTTCCATTTTATTAGCACATCTGGGAAAACCCGAATCTTGAAAGCTTCCAGGTTTTCCCCACCCAACCAAAAGTCCAAATTCCTGCCCAGAACCCAGATGTCCATCATATGCTCCAATCAGGCACCGTCCCAACTGGAGATGCCTCTCAGTCACATCACTCCAGGTATCACATCCATCTCTCTCCCTCCCTCCCTCCCTCCCTCCCTCCCTCCCCTCTCTCAAATCCCAGGTAAGAGTGGCTTTAAAACATTTTTTTCATAGAACTTCTATGTATATTCAGTTATGTAGAAACAGATAGCTCTTAGCAAAACAAAATACAAGTTATCTTGTTGTGGGTCACATAAATACCTTTTAAGAGAGTGGGGGAATCATACACCTAACACTTAATTACCGTTCAGTGGGGGGGGAGCCATTTACTCTTATTCATGCAAACCAAAAGCATGTAGCCAATGTAACCCTTGAAATACAGGAATAAAATAATTTAAAGGGTCATTTGTGAGGGGTAAATAATGTGCAACCTAGTTTTATTTGGAAATGTTTATGTTTCCCAAAAGATCCTCTTCCCCTTTCTTCAGTGTATGTCAAAATGCACCTGAGAAGTTTTCTACATCAAGGTAAGCCTTTTCTACATCAAGGTAATACATTTCTCTTCTGGGTCAACTTCTTAAAATATAGACAAATAAAGATCCTCAAAAAACTCAAGACAGATTTTTTCCCTCTATTTTTACTCAAAGGGATGTGGATATTCTGGGATATTTTTTGTGGAAATCTGTGTGTATATTATGGGAGCCAGTTTGGGGTAGTGGTTAAGTCTCCAGCTGGAAAGCAGGAGACCCTGAGTTCACGTTTTGCCCCAGCCACGGAAGCTCTCTCATCCCAATTCACCTCACAGGGGTAGGGAAAGAAAGAGGAAGGTGTGTGTTCACCACCTTGAGTTATTTGTAAAAATAATAAAGGTGGTACACAACTTAAATAAATAATAATAAATATATGATGTAGGAGTACAGTGCAATAACATCTAGCTTTTGAAAATCAAGGACACATTATTGAAAAGGCTTGTTATGCAGAAGTATTGATGAGAGAGAATTTTGTTTCATCCATCATTTCTCTGCTAAATCTGTTTAGTCTAGAATTGTATAGATTTCCTGTATGTATCTATATTTATCATCTATATAGCAGGATCAGTTGTGTGTGTGTGTATATATATATATATATACACTCCTGGAAACACCAAACCTGAAGTAGTCAGCAGCAGCCTGAAGATGACGAATGTGACTTCGTCGAAACGTCGCAAAGACATATCCAATTCTACGCGGGAGAAAACCCGAACAACTAGAGACCTACATAGTAACTGCCTGCACACATACTTTTTAATTTATATGCATGTTTTAACAATTGTCAGATCATAGGACTAAAATGCATATCACTAACTATAATCAATAAATACATGATTAGCATCTGGTAGGAAACCAAATGTATGGTGTTTGTGGCAAAGAGTTTTTGTTCTAGAGCCTCCTTCCCCAGAGGCCAAAAACTGATGGAGCTGCATGCTTTTCTTGGTTTGTTTGTGTGTGTGCCTTCAAGTCAGCGTTGATCCTTGTGACTGTGTGGAAAAGTCCCTGCAGTTTTCTTGACAAGATTTCATTTGCCATTGCCTGCTTTATAGAGTAGGAGGAGAGAGAGAGACTGGCCCAAGGCCACCCAGCTGGCTTTATATTTAAAGCACAGCTAGAATTCATAGTTCTCTTGGTTTCTAGATTGGTCTGGCACCCTAACCATTGCACCAAAATGGCTCTCAGTTGAATGTTAGGATATCTTAAATTAACCATCTCAATTCTTTATGTTGAATGTAAATATCTTCCTAGAGATAAGGCATTATAATTGAGCTTGATCTCCTCAGACCTCTTCCCTTCCCTTCTCTTCCCTCCCCTCTCTACCTCTCCTCTACCTCACCTCACCTCTCCTGTCCTCTCCCCTCTCTACTTCTCCTCTCACTCCTCTCCTCTCCCCTCCCCTCCGCTCCCCATTCCTCTCCTCTCTGCTCTACCTCTCTACTTCACCTCACCTCTTCTCTTCCTCTCCCTTTCCTTCAACTCTCTAGGAATTGAACTATTGATCTGACTACATTCACAGTTACAGTTAATCATACAGTTCCTAATAAGATAATCTTCTCTCTTTGGGTTAATGTTAAAAGCTAAGTGTAATCAAAATCTTTAATCTCCCAAAGTACATACACATTCATAAATGATGAAAAAATGTTTTTTTAAACCCAGTAGATCTAGAGATAGCCTTTATTAATTTTTTCTCCTTTCTGAATGATTATTCATTAAACATTGAATCTCATTTTAGTGGAGAGGAAGTCAGTCCCCACGCATTTTGTTCTGGGGAGGGGGAACATTTATCTGCAAATGTGGACTCAATCCACATCTATGGCTTAATCAATCAATGGACAAATCAGTTAATTTTCTTTCCATATCACCTATGTTAGATTGATCAGTAAGGCAGCTAGGCATAAGTAACCCTTCAGTCTAGAACCTTCTAAACCTGGAATAACTAATTCAAATTTTTCTCTTCAAAATCCAGGAAAAGATCTGGAGTTTTGTTCTAAGCCTGGAATAAAATGGGAACATTTCCAACCATTTTGTTTCATGTGTTCTATTGTAAAAAAAAATCCATATTCAAAGGGAACTTATAGAGTGTGTTAATCAATAAAATAGCAGAGATTCATCCTCTCTTATCACAAGTAGGAAAAATATAGGATAGAGATGATGCAAAGTCAGTCAAATATGTCCTTTAAAATATTATTTTAAAAGGGATTTGCTAAGGTAAATTTACCTGCCTTACCAATGCTTTCATACTTTTTGTTATGGGAAAATTAGAATTCATGTACAGTATTCTAATATAATAGCTAGTTTTTATTTAACTCAATAATTGTGTTCCCAGCAGCTATCATGCAATGCAAAATAACAGAATATGAATAACAGGGATTATGAGAAAAATAGGGTTAGGGAGAGGCTATTCAAAAAATGGGAACACATTTGTAACCAAAACTTTACCAAACACAATCATCCTAATAAATATTAGAACAGTTTAAGAGGATATTTTTCAGGACTTCCAGCTTTTTCCCCATAGATCTTCATATATTGCTAAATCATTTCTCTCTTATTGTGAGAAAGGTGTCCCTAATCCCTTCTTTGTCTTCAGTTCAAATGTTTAATAGATGCTCCTATCTCTTCAGTTCCAATTCTTTATGTCTTATACTAATGGGCATTGTAGTACTTTATTTTGTCCTTGCCAAAATATTTGTTTTTGCAGAATAGCAGAGTTAGAAGGGACCTTGGAGGTCTTTTAGTCCAGGCCCCTGCTTTGGCATGAAACTCTATACTATTTCAGACAACGGGCTGTCTAATGTCTTCTTCAAAACTTCCAGTATTGGAGCATTCAAAGCTTCTGGAGGCAAGTTGTTCTACTGATTACTGTAATTGTTCTAACTGTCAGAAAATTTGTCTTTAGTTCTAAGTTAGATCTCTCCTTGAATAGTTTCCATCCATTGTTTCTTATTCTGCCTTCAGGTGTTTTGGAGAATATGTTGACCTCCTCTTCTTTGTGACAGCCTCTTAAATATTAGAACACTTCTATATGTCATTTAGTCCTTCATTTCTCAGCATTTATTCTGATTGTTCTTAATGTTGCCTTATTTGTGCCACTGTCATGCATAGGTCATATACTCTTTCATTTCTTTAATAAATCTTTGATAACTTTTTCTCTTCTGAAATTTCTTGGGTACATTTATTTTTCAATTGGTTTTCTGATGAAAAAACAACATAATACATATTAACAAAGTAGTGTATGTGTGGAAATTGACTTGGAAAGCCAGTTTGGTGTAATGGTTAAGGCATCACACTAGAACTGAAAGACCATGAGTTCTATTCTACCTGAGACACAAAACCAGCAGGCAAATCATTTTCTTCCAGACTTAGGAAAGAAGAAATGACAAACCACTTGTCACAAAAAATGCAGGGACTTGTCCTTGCTGAAAATCCCTTTTTCTCCCAGATATGTTTCTTTTTCTCCCAAATATTTTCATTAAGGATTATATATAAAAACTAATACCAACTACACAAAATATAAACAGAAAAGTACAAAACAAAAAAGGATGAGAAAGACAAAAGAAAAGAAGAAAAAGTAGCTTCTCCCTTCAACCCAAAAATTAAAAAAAAAAAGTACTCTATCACAATCTCTAAATACAACATAATCTCTCTTCTCTCCATAGCTTAATTAAAAAATAAAATAAAATGGTACATCAATCATTCCTTCTTTGCAAAAGTCTAAATATAACTAACACCTTCCTTAAGCTTGGTCAAATAGACTAACCTTGTATTCTTTCACAGAATTTTTATCAATATTCTTTAACCCCTTTAAAGAAAATCCCAGAGCTAGCCTACTGCTCATCTGTATTTCAGCGCAGATAAAAATATTTTCAAAGCTTTAAAGAATTTGTTTTTTAAGTCCAGTATGTAAACTTTACCCTTTGCTTATAAATTCTCATAAAGTCTTTCAAAACCTTAACAGAGCTCTTTTGCATATTCAATAAAAAGAACATACAAATTAGTTTACTGATTTAATATCTGTATCTCTCCTTTAGAGAATGAGTCATCTATTTGTTCCATCTGTGTTATATTTCATAGAATCAGAGGGCTGGAAGAGACCTTGGAGGTCCTGTAGTCCAACCTCTGCCCAAGACAGAAGTCCTTATTCTATCCTGGATAAATGGTTATCCATTCTTTTCTTGAAAACCTTCAGCGATGGAACATCCATAACTCCTGGAGACTGTTCCATTAACTATTTGTTCCCATGATCAGGAAAATTTTCTCCTTGGTCTTAGATCTCCCTCTGCTTCTTGTCCTGCTTCAGGGACTTTGAAGAATAAATCGGTCCCCTCTTTCCTGTGATATCCTTTCAAGTATCAGATGATGGCTCTCATATCACTTCTAAGCCTTCTCTTGATTAGGCTTAACATACCTAGTTCCCTTAGCCAGACACTATATGGTTTAGCCTCCAGACCACTTATCGTTATTGCTCTTCTCTGCACTTTTTCTAGGACCTCAACATCTTTTTTTGTATTGTGGTGATCAGAACTGGAATACAATATCTAAGTGCAGCCTCACTAGTGCACTATAGAGCAGTGTTATCACTTTCCATGATCCCTTTGTCTAGGGCTGCATTGATTTTTTTAGCAGCTGAAGCACTGCTGACTCCTATCCAGGTGATGGTCTATTAGAACACTTAAGATTCCTCTCACAGATGCTACTATTGAGCCAGCTACTGCCTATTCTGTACTTGCACATTTGAGTTTTCATGCCTTAGTGCATGCGCTTGCTTTTCACCACTGAATTGCATCTTATTGGATACTTAGGTCCCCTTTCAAAGGGGTTTCACAAAATCCATTGTAACTTGTTTTTCTTCTACAAATTCATAGCAGTATGCTCTGTCCATTTGTCAATATGTTCATCCATTTTGTCAAGTAGCTTATTGGAAAAAAAAACTTGTAACAAAAATTACTGTTCCATTTTTTTTTTAATCTTTATCCTTTGGCTCCCTCTAGTCTTCAATCTTCAAGGTCTCCTTATCATAAAAATACAAAGATGAACACCATTTTCCCATGAGACAATTTCTTTAAAAACTTGAGAGTATAATTCTGAGTCCCTGTGGTACCTTAATCTGTTGTTAATTTTCTAAAATCAAGTACGCTTTTGCTTCATAGTCCAAAAACCACACATTTTCAAAACTTTTAAAATAAAATTTATGCCTTTAAGAAGAAGAGAACCCACCAATGAATCAGTGGTGGGTTTCAAAAATTGTTGGAACCTACTCTGTGGGTGTGGCCTCCTTTGTGGGAGTGACTTGCCACCCATGTGACCGAATGGGAGTGGCTTGCCACCCATGTGACCGGATATGAAATTATGAATTAGTACTTAGGTCGGTCCAAGTAGCTATTCAGAAACTCTGGCATTGAAGCATGCAAGTCTTAAAGCTGTCAAGTTACGAGATCCTTGCCAGTGGTGGGTTTCAAATTTTTTTGCAACCTCTTCTGTAGGTGTGGCCTGCTTTCTGGGTCCACTGGTGGAACCTCTTCTAACCGGTTCGGTAGATTTGACGAACCAGTTCTACCGAATAGGTGCGAACTGGTAGGAAGCCACCTCTGCAATGAATATACTAAAACTTTCTTGGTGTGAAGGGTTTTAATCTTTTCCATATGCAAGAAAAATTACCAAAAAAGTGATTAAGAAATGGGCTTTGTTGTGCTTAGTACAGATAGTCCTCAATTTATGACCACAATTTAGCCTAAAATGTATGTTGCTTTATGTTGAGACAATTAAGTTAGTTTTGCCCTATTTTACAATCCTTCTTTCCACAGTTGTTAAGTGAATCACTGCAGTTGTTAATTTAGTTACATGGTTGTTAAGTGAATCTGGCTTCCCCATTGATTTTCCTTGTCAGAAGGTTACAAAAGGTGATCACATGACCCCAGGACACTGCAACCGTCATAAATACATCCCAGTTGCAAGTGTCTGAATTTTACTCATGCATGGGGATGCTGAAATGGTTGTAAGAATGAAAAACAGTCATAAGTCACTTATTTCAGTGCTGTTGTAACTTCAAATGGCCTCTAACCAAACTATTGTAAGTCAAGCACTACCTGTATCCATAAAAGGCTGCTTTGCAATTATGAGATTGATTAAATCCCGACTCTGAGCCACATAATGGCAATTTCCATAAGGAGTGGCTGGCTGAAGTCACATGGATAATCTCTATGATATTTCCTTCTTCCAGAGAGGTTTAAGTGAGCCACAAAATGGCAATTTCCATAAGGAGTGGCTCTCCAAAGACACATGGATAATCTCTATGATATCTCCTTCTTCCAGAGAGGTTTTACTGATCTGAATCCAGTACCCAGGTGTGATTTCCTTGTAACTGCTATCTTTAACTTTAACTTTAACTTTTAATAGATTTATATGCCGCCCAATCCCTTAGGACTCCTGGCGGCTTACAGAAAAATTAATATCAGGAGATTAAAATAAGAAAACAATTTTAAAAGAACGATTTAAAAACAACGCACCATCACTCAGTCTAGGTGGGGCTGGACCTCATTCCTGGAGTCAATGGCCCCAGGCCTGTCGGAACACCCAGGTTTTAGTGGCTTTTCGGAAGGCCGAGAGAGTGGGGAGGGTCCGGATCTCTACGGGTAGGTCGTTCCACAGGGTCGGAGCAGCTACAGAGAAGGCCCTCTTCCGAGGAGCCGCCAGCCGGCATTGTCCGGTCGACGGTACCCGGAGAAGGCCCAGTCTGTGAGTTCTTATCAGCCGTTGGGAGGTATGTGGCAGGAGGCGGTCACTCAGATATCCAGGTCCTAGGCCATGTAGGGCTTTAAAGGTGATGACCAGCACCTTGAAGTGTGTGCGGAGACCGATCGGAAGCCAGTGCAGGTCACAGAGGATAGGTGTAATATGGGTGTATCTAGGTACACCCATAATCGCTTGCGCGGCTGCGTTCTGGACTAACTGTAGTCTCCGAACACTTTTCAAGGGCAGCCCCATGTAAAGTGCATTACAGTAATCGAGCTTAGAGGTGATGAGGGCATGAGTGACCATTCGAAGTGCCTCCCGGTCCAGATAGGGCCACAACTGGTGCACCAGGCGAACCTGGGCGAAAGCCCCCCTGGTCACAGATGACAAATGATGTTCTAATGACAGATGCGAATCTAGGAGGACACCCAAGTTGCGGACCCTCTCTGAGGGGTGTAGAGTTTCACCCCCCAGGCTAAGGGATGGAATATCTGGACTATCCTTGGGAGGCAACATCAATAGCCACTCAGTCTTGTCTGGATTGAGTGCAAGCTTGTTCACTCCCAACCAGACGCTGACAGCCTCCAGGCACTGGAACATCACTTCCACCACTTCACTGAGTTGGCACGGGGCAGACAGATACAATTGAGTATCGTCCGCATACTGATGCTATTTGATCCTGTGCCGGCATATGATCTCACCCAGTGGCTTCATGTAGATGTTAAATAGGAGGGGCGACAGGACCGAGCCCTGCGGCACCCCATATTTAAGGGGCCTAGGGGTCGACCTCTGTGCTCCAACCAACACCGATTGTGACCTATCCGAGAAGTAGGAGGAGAACCTCCGCAAATTGGTGCCTTCCACTCCCACCTTCCACAACCGCCGCAGAAGGATACCATGGTCGATGGTATTGAAGGCCGCTGAGAGGTCAAGAAGCACCAGAATAGAGGAATGTCCTCTATCCCTGGCCCGCCAGAGATTATCGATCAGCACAACCAAAGCAGGTGTCGTAACCAGGTCTGAAACACGACTGAAAAGGGTCTAGATAATCTGTTTCATCCAAGGACCGTCGGAGTTGAAAGGCCACCACCTTCTCAACAACCGTCCCTACAAAAGGGAGGTTGGAGACTGGACGATAGTTGTTAAGGATAGCTGGGTCCAGAGAAGGCTTCTTAAGGAGGGGTCTCACCACCGCATCCTTCAGTGGGTACAGGAAAGATCCCTCCCATAGAGAGGCGTTAACAATCATTTGGAGCTGGTCGAGACCAGCCAGGAGGGACATGGGTCCAGTAGGCAGGTGGAGGCACTCACCGCTCCCATGGTCTTGTCCACTTCCTCAGGAGCAACAAGCTGAAACTCGCTCCACAAAGTCCGATCAAGGACCTCCCCCGGCATCTACGCAGGAACTGTCCAAGTGGAATCCAGGTCCGTCCGAATCCGAGTGACTTTGTCTGACAGAAACTGAACAAATTCCTCAGCTCTACCCTGTAAGGGTTCTCCTGCATCCCTTCCCTTCAGGAGGGAGCGTGTTATCCTAAACAGGGCGGCCGGGCAAGATTCTGCAGATGCAATAAGAGCGGAAAAATGAGCACATTTTGCTGCTCGTATCGCCACTAAATAAGTCCTAATAAAGGCTCTTAGTTGTGTTCGGTCGGATTCAGAGTTACTAACCCTCCAACGTCGCTCTAAACGTCTCTTTTGGCGCTTCATCTCCCGGAGTTCCTCGGTAAACCAAGGAACTCTCCTGGATCCACTGCCGCGGGGAGGCCACAAAGGCACAATCCGGTCCAGTGCCTCAGCCGCTGCTATATTCCAAGCCGCGACCAAGGACTCTGCCGGGTTGTGTGCAAGGGAGTCAGGTATCTCTCCAAGTGCCATCTGAAATCCCAAAGGGTCCATCAGGCGCCTGGGGCGAAACCACTTAATTGGCTCCCCCTCCCTGCAGTGGCGGAGTAGTTTCCGAAAGTCAAGCCTCAGTAGGAAGTGATCTGACCATGACAAGGGTGAGATCTCTATGCCCTTCAGTTCCAGATCATGTCTCCACTGCCCCGAGAGAAACATGAGGTCGAGCGTGTGACCCGCTGTATGAGTCAGACCCTGAATTACCTGGGTCAAGTCCATGGTTGTCATGGAAGCAATGAACTCCTGTGCTCCGTCTGAGCGTTTGCCAAGAGATGGCAGGTTGAAATCGCCCAGTACTATCAGTCTGGGGAACTCAACCGCCAGTCCGGCTACTGACTCAAGGAGTGCAGGCAAGGCTGTTTTAATGCAGCTGGGAGGTAGGTACATTAGAAACAAGCTCACTTGACCCCCTAGGTCCAACTTCACCAGAAGGGACTCACACCCGACAGTCTCTGGAGCAGGGATCCTATGAGGAGCTAATGACTCTTGGATGATGGCTGCCACTCCCCCACCCCTTCACTAGCATCGTGGTTGGTGGAGCACCTGAAACCCTTCTGGGCACATTTCTGAGAGGGGGACTCCTCCCTTGTGGCCCAGCCAGGTTTCAGTAATACATGCCAGGTCTGCCCCCTCATCTAATATTAAGTCCCAGACGAGGGGAGCTTTATGAATCACAGACCTGGCATTTAGCAACAGTAACCTGAGACCATGGCCCTGACATCTCTTGCCACCTGGTTCTAGAGTTGAGCTATCAGGGCCGGAAGGAGGGATCGCTGTGACGTAGTGAACCCTCCTTCCCAGGTAATGGCTAGCCCTGTAACTCCCATCATACCTGCCTCTCCCAAACGTAACCGGGATGCTCCGACCCGTCCCGCCACCATAGACCCCTCATCCCATCCCATGGCCCCTGTTCTCCCTGGCAGGCCATTCATAGCATTCACTCTGGGATGAGAGGCGGATCCGGGCCCCCATCCACTTCTGCTTCTGCACTCAGTGGAGGGGTCTCCGGGCCGCACTCTCAATCCCCCCATATATAGCGGCCAGGCATTCTCCACATGCATACCCCACTAATATTAAAAATACAACGATACAATAAAATACTAATAAAAAAATTCCGTTAGATTAAAAGTGTGGGATCATTCAATCAGACAAATACATACCACATACACTCCCCATACAAGAAAAAGTTGTGCAGTTGTTAAAAAATGTGCAAGTTCATATAAAGTTTGTAGGTGGGTTTGCAAAAGTCCAGTCCGATGGGAGTTAGCGGAGGTATAGAGGGAGAAAGGAAGTTCATCTTCCCTCTTTCTTGTGCGATAGATGGTGTAGAAATGGAGGTGTCCAAAAAAAGTCAGGGGGGGTTGAGGTGGCGTCCCTTGGCATCGACGGGTGGCAGTGGTCAAACCAAATGGGACCAGGTCGCAAGTCCAACATCCAGCAGCCGTGAGCAGGGAAGCCAGATGACAAAAAAACCCGTATGGGTGAGGGCAAACAGAGGACCAACAGAGAAGGAGAGGCCGCACCGCAGGGAAAGGCCAAGTCAAGGCCGAGTCAAGTGAGATGGAGGAGGGGGGGAGTCTGAAGGGCCGTGGCAGCAGCAGCAAGGCCAGCTGCCTGGTCTTATACAGCACCATATCAAGCGAACTACCCCCTCTCTTAAACTGGCCAGCAGAGTCCAAAAGATTCCAGAAAGCGGGGACAAAGATGTCAAGGAATGCCAGGAACACCAAGCAATGTAGCCGCCAAAGCAGGGGGGAGGGGGGCACCTAAAGAGACTGCGGCAGCGGGGAATAGGCCAGCTGCATTGTCTCGTCCAGCATCATTCGAATCACCCACCTCCTCTTTGGTAACAATAGTCCTCCAGCAGTCCGATGAACACCAGGGCTCCTCCCAGTCAACAAGGAAAACAGGACTAGGCCCATAAAATGCCGAAAACGGCGCCTTCAGTGCGGCGCCACCATTTCCATTAGTTTCACCGAGTGTTGTGAAGATTATTCCGGGCGGCCACGTGGGCCAGAGGCCATCCGACAGTGACGACCCTCCAGGATGCCACTTGTTCAGGACCCCTGGATTGCGCTCAGTTGCTGGGCCCCCTTTTTGCATGGCTCCAAGCTGAATTGCCAATTTTCTCTGGTGTTTTTCTGTTCAACCGGATGGAGCGAAGAAAGCCAGCGGCCATCCCACCTCTCACATGCGCAGAAAAGGACGAGAGACCATCAGAAAATCCTATTTTTTTCTATTTTGAACGCTGTTGTTGAGAAAAAATATATGTCCATTTCCATACAAGAGGAGTTGGATTTGAATGAGGCTTCAGCTTTTTACTGTACAGTTCCTGGGTGCTGTCAGAACTTAAAGATCCCAATCCAATCTCTGGTTGATGGCTTCATGCCAGGTGGCAGATTGTAGTGGCACTCCACCTTGGCATGGGGTATGTAACTTGAGGCCACATTCAGGAAAACTACGCTGGGGTGGGACTGCACCTCTTCCATCTTAGTCACTTGGGCAGTAAACTCCTTGTAAATCAACCAGGCATATGTGGTATAAGTCCAGAGAGCAACCAGATGTCCTGCTAACGAGCAGGTCATTAGTTCACCATGGCCGCCACAGGAAGTGTTTCCTCCCAGATATGTTTCAAGTGAAGATATCATGAGATCAAAACAGGCAAAGCAGGGAGGAGGAGGAGGAGGAGGAGGAGGAGGAGGAGGCATGCAAATACATGGACAAGTGAAATAAACAGTAAATTATCAGGTTTGAGACATTTAAGTGTGTTTCAACAAGATTGTCTTTTTATTTAGTTTTGGATTATTTTTTTTAAAAAAAGAGGGGTCAACACATTTTATGCATTACATTACATCTATTTCTCAGCTGGGGTAATGGACCTGTAATTACTATAATACTCTGAATATGGTTGTCAGTTCCATTTCAGCTCATCTGCAACCGCCTAATGCAATATCAGATTTTCAGTAGAAGATCACATTTCGGTCCTGTTTGACAAAAGCCCTTATAAAAGAGAGATTATGTTGAGGAAAAAGAGGGCATCTGAATAATTTAGCAGTTACATATAGGCCCATAAAATATTAAAAGGCCAGTAGTGTACTATAGGGAGCACTGTGAAACTGCTATCTTGACATTGGTCTCCTATTGTACTTAGGCTTTTATGCAGTTGAGGATAAATAGCCACCGACAGAGAAATCAGAAAAAGATGGTGGAGTAGTCCTTTGTAGCCGAGAGAGAAAGAAACTCTCATAAACATTGGTGAATGATCGCTCTGTAATAATGGGGACTGATAGTTTATTAAATGCATAGATCATCTTAATTGGAAAGGATTTTAACTCTGAAAGGATGAGTTTACTAATTTCTGTCTAGTTAAAGTCAAATGTTTAACTCAGAAAGAAGACTCACACAATGCAGTGTATCAAGCATATTTTTTTGTTTGTTTCTTCTTCTTCTTCTTCTTCTTCTTCTTCTTCTTCTTCTTCTTCTTCTTCTTCTTCTTCTTCTTCTTCTTCTTCTTCAAAAGAAGATTATAAAGTGGCACTACTGTAGCAATAATTTAAAACTTTAGCACAGAAATATAAAAACAACAGAGAGCCCTGCATTTATTTTTCCGTAAAAAAAATTATGTAACTGGATTATCCAACATTATAAAGTAGATGCTGGAGGAGAGGATGACAATATTTGAAACCATTAGCATTGTTTTATTTTATTCATGAGATTTCTATGCCACCACTCAAAATACAATTTTTTTTCCCATGGAAGTGCATACATGAATTACATTTGTACTCACATTTTAAACAGTCATGTTCTAAAAAATTCACTATGAGAAAATTTTTCCCCATATGAGTCTAGGCCCAAGATGGCGAACCTATGGCATGTGGGCCACAGGTGGCATGTGGAGCCTTTCTGCAACCACGTAAGCGGTCACTCTAGCTCAGCTCCACCGTGCATGCAAGCGCACCTCCTGACGGCCAGCTGATTTTCGGGTCTCTGTCCCACACATGTGCAGAGGGTGAGACGCATGTGGGAGATATGCATGCATGTGTGGGGCGTGGGGGTTGGACATGCATGTGTGGAAGGCAGGGGGAGCATAGGGGGTGTGGCACGCCCCCCGCACCCTGTTTCTGGTCCCAGGAGGCTTCAGGGACTCTAGGCCATACAGGACAATGCCCAGGACAATGCAGACTGGGTTTATCTTTACCAAGAATTTGATGTCAAGGCTTACCAGTCTCACATTTTGTCTACTGCTAATACGGATTCTTCTTCCTGAGCTTGTTAACATTTTTCTTGTAGTTAGTCACTTAGACCATGTATATTAAGATGGCAAATAATTCACTATGAGACAGTGATGTGCGGTGAGTTTTATGGCTGGTGAGGCAGCTTTTTAGACTTGTGGACTTCAACTCCCAGAATTCCACAGTCAGGCATGCTCAGTTCCGATTTAAAGCAACAGCATTTTCCCCCAAGTTTTCCCATTCTTTTTCTTCTCCCTTGCCCTCCTTCCTCCCTCCCTCTCTCCCTCCCCCCTCTCTCAAACAGATACACGGACACAGAGAACTTGAATCCCTCACTCACTCACTCACTCTCAAACACAAACACAGAAGTTGGATTGGATATATTTTCCAAAGGCTTGAAAGCAGCTCCTCTGCCATACACCCCCCTTCCCCTGCTGCCTTCCGATCGGAGCCTTTGATTGCAGGTGAATCACGTTGCCTTTTCAGTGAAGCTGGGCTTATATACTTTTATCCAGCTGTGTGTGTGTGTGTGTGTGTGTGTGTGTGTGTGTGTGTGTTTGAAAAGGCAACGTGGGTTCTGCATGCAATCAAACTTTTTGAATTCCTCCCCCCTCCCCACACACGGACCTTTTCCAGCTGTTTCAGAGAGGATTTCAACTCTGCCCTCATGAAAGGCCAGAGCTCTGAGTCAGACTGAGCTAGTTGCTCCCAGAGAAGTCTTAAAAGCCTCTAAAAATGCCCTCTACAGGAGGTGAGAGAACACGTGCCTCATTTGCATAAGGAATTTTTTGCTTTTTAACCCTTGGTTAACTCTTAAAAGGCGAAAAATTCCTTATGCAAAAGAGGCCCCTACTTCTCTGGCCTCCTCCTATAGTTAACACTAAGCACTGTTCCAAGTCACTGTGACTTAGAATCTGGTAGCAACTATCTTGGCTTTAATTATTTTTAAAAAATTCTTTAAAATTCTTTCCTTTTCCTCATGACTGGTGAGGCCACGCCTCCCCTGCCTCTAGTGACTGCACGTCCCTGCTATGAGATAAATAAGAGAGTTTCAGGCGATTATGAAAAGAATGTCATATGAAAGAAGAAACAGTCGGTCACATCTCTGGCAATATAAGAAGAAGAATGTTGATGGATTAAAATCCAGTATTCTTTTTCTAGAGAACAAACTAAATATGGTTGGAGAATCCACAAAGAGGAATTTAATGTCATCTCCTGATATAGCACACCCAATAATTGGTGTTCTGACTGGTGAAGATTTTCACAATTGAGGTAGCAAGTAGATATGATAATAACAAAACAATTATTTTGTTCCATGGTGTAGTACCCCAACACAATTGCTGCCTTCATGAACCTCTCATACCAAATTCACATTTTAACTCATGAGGAAGAGGCTTTTTTTTAACGTTTTGAGAAATAAAATTGACCCATTGTGTATAATGGCTCCATAGCTTCAGTGGTCTTTCCTGGAGCCTAGGAGAGATGGAACTTCAAGATGTAAGTATAGGGAATTACAGAATAACGGAGTTGGAAGGGACTTTTGAGATCTTCTAAAGCTAGGCCAATCCTCTGCTCAGATAGGAAACCCTATACCATATCACACAAATAGTTGTCAAATCTCTTCTTAAAAGCCTTCAGTGTTGGAGTACCCACAACTTCTGAGGCAAGTCATTCCATTAATGAATTATTCTGTCAGAAAATTTCTCCTTAGTTCTAGGTTAGTTCTCTCCTTGATTAGTTTCCATCAATTGCTTCTTGTCTGGTCTTCAGGTGCTTTGGAGAATATTTTGACTTTCTCTTCCTTGTGGCAGCCCCTCAAATATTGGAACACTGCTATCATGTCACCCCTAGTCCTTCTTTTTATTAAACTAGACATACCAATGCCTGCAACTGCTCTTCATATGTTTTAGAAAGGAAAAAAAGAAGAAGTAAAGTATGGGAAAGTGAAGGAAGGATGTGAAAAAGATTATTGAAGACCCTTCTTTGCTTCTGTATCTCAGTATTCAATAAAATGTGTAAGAAATGTACTTTTGGTCACTAAAGTCTATTAGTCACTAAAATAGACTTTTTAGTAAGGTATGGAAAAAACATTAAAATATTACTAAAATGGAGTGAACTACATACTTGAAGCATCATTAACATTACAGAACAATGGTGTTAATGTAAAGAAGATCACTATATTTTGACTCTAAGTAAATTGCCACAAGGTTGTAGCACCTAATAGCAATAAATCACTGCCTTTCCACCTAAGCAGCATTTGTTTTGTGCAACTGCAACACAACAAACCTCCTGCGTAATCAGAGATGCATTTTTCTTATTGTGCTTATCTGCACCACAGAAGCGACACAGATGTATGAGATGTACAAGAAAAGATTCAATTTTCCTGAACAAGCTATCAAAATTGTTTTTTTTTAAAAAATCAATCAAACCTTTGAAGAAATGGTGCACTTTTTGTTAATGCTGAAATTTAATTCACAATTAAGTAGTCATAAATTGTTTAAAAAAGCAAGGTGTTTTATGTCTGTTTTGAATTAGAAATATAGATCAAAAGTGTTTAATTCACGGACAAGATAACTGCTTAATTGATTTATTCATTTAGTAGTACTTCATGACTTATTCAATTATTTAGTTCTGGAAAACCTACAGTACCCTAGTTTTGCATAAGTTGTATATTCACGTGTTGTGGCCCAGCAGGAGCCGTTGGAGCTGCCGATGGACTCCGATAGCGAGGAACCTATGACTCGGCTATGGAGGATATGGAGGATCCTGGGCAGGGTTCAGACTCTGAGCAGGGACCAGGTGGGAAATATTATCAACAGAAAATAAGCAAATGCACAAAGGATTGAGCTTTGATGAAAAGGGGTAAGAGCAGAGGTGTATGTATGTTCCAGCATAACTCAGGAATGCCTCAAGCAATTTCAACCAAACTTGGTACACAGATGACTTACTCTCTGAAAACAAATACTGTGAGGGTAAGACATTCCTACGACCCCTCGGGGGGGGGGGGTGTTCTGCTATGATACAGCCTGTTGTGCTTTAAAATGGCTTCTCTTGTACTGCCGTAAAATGGCTTCTACTGTGTAGTGCACTGGAGTTGTCATGTTAACAGCTTTACAATACTCCACAAGGGGGCTCCCTCTGGTAAGGGGAAAAATCCATCATTATAAATTACGTTTGGTCCAGACATTTTCCCCCTTTAAATAAATACCCGGGCAACTCATGTATTCATGCTAGTTATTAATAAAGCTAAAAACATAACTTACATGAAATAGAATAGAATAGAATTGAATAGAATCAAATATACATAGAATATAATAGAATATACATAGAATAGAATTGAATATACATAGAATAACATACAAATACAGAAAAATAAATTGATATAGCAACAATAATACAGATAACAATGGCAACCATCAACATTTGTGCTAATTTTCAGTTGTAGTAGAACAGATAGAAAAGTGACACAAAATCAAGCTATGATAGAGTTCTGGCCAAGTAGAAGTGAGAGATAAGCAGTGTAGTTCTTCAAAATTAGTAATATATATCGTCTTAGATGCCTTATAAAGAGAGCAACAAAGGAGCAGATGGTTTAGAGGTTCCACAAAACCATCTCACGTGGGCTAAATGCTGCTGAAGATTTTTTTTACAGGAAGTCCTCAATTTACACTATCCTCCCCAATGCAGGAATTCACTAATAAATCCAAAATCTATTTCCTTGTAATTGAAACTTATTGTTTCATATCTTGCCTTTTGGAATAATTCTGAACATTTTGCCCCATGTCCATGGTAACCCTTCAGATACCTTAAGAGAGTTCTTATGCTTTCAACTGTTCTTCATGGCTATTCCTTACCGTTTCTTAAAATTCTGGACCTGCTCTAGTTTGTTGAAGTTCTTCCTAAAATTCAGTGCTCAGTGTTCAGTGCTGCATGCAATATTCTAATTGTTGTCTGATTTATTTATTTGTTTGTTTTGTCAAGTGTGTATAAGATAATAGATATACAAGTACATACAAGACTGTGAATACATTAAATGGATATGAATAAATTGGGTTTGTTAGGACAGGGACGGTAGGCACATTGATGCACTTATGCACGCTTCATACAGACCTCTTAGGAATGGGGTGAAGAAACCACTGAGTCAGGTAACACATTCCAGGCATTGACCACTCGGTTGCTGAAGTCGTATTTTCTGCAATTGAGTTTGGAGCACTTACCTTAAGTTTGTATCTATGTGTGCTCATGTACTGTTGTGGTTGACAAGTAGAACATTGAAGTAGATAATGTTATGTACTACGCTTAGGTCAGACCGAAGGCGGCATAGTTCTAAGTTGTTTAAGCCCAAAATTTCATGAGTTCCTGGGGTGATATCACATTGGAGCAGCTACAGGAGAATGAGTCTCCATTCTCCCTGTCTGATTTTTCGTGTCTGGAGGCTGTCAGCAGCAAAGCTGAGCCTTGGAGGGGACAGTGATAGAGAGGGAAAATCCAGTAGTGACCGAGAGAAGTGCAATCTCCCGTTCCAAAAGGTAAAATCCATGAAATCTGACATGGAAGAGACCAGCTGTCATGGCTTGGTCATGGCCTGGTCCAGAGATGTGACAGCCTGATTAATGGTGGAGGGAGTAAAAAGTGAGAAGCAGTAGAAATATCCATGGACAGTGTTAAATAACTTGATACTCTGAGACACTTCTCCAAGTTGGTGGAATTTATGATAGAGCAATTAAGTGAGTCTCCAAAGAGGGAGTTAGTTAAGTTAGAACAATCCATAATAATTAACTACAAATATAATAATCTATAATTGTGATTTAATTTATAACTGTCTATATAATTGTCTATAGAAAATTGATATTAAGTATTGGATTTAATGAGGGACTTATATTACTTTATTATTGTTAACTATCAGGTTAAAAAAGAAAAGAAAAGAAAAGAGGGATAGGAGAAGGGACAGTGACTAGGGAAAGACCTAGAGTGAAAGATTGAAAACTTATACTATTGTGGAATAATTTCTTCCAAAAGTTAAAGATGGCAAACACATCCACAGCTACCAAAACTGTAAAGAAAACACTGCCAATGATAGCCTCTCCAGCAGGATAGACGTTAACAACAGACATGCTGAGCAGTAAAAAACCAGGATCTGCACCAACCCTACAAAGCCTACAAGCCTCATTAAAGGACTCTATGATAAAAACTCTAGAATCAATAACCAAAAATCATGAGGAAATGAAAGGTGATATAAAGAAGTTGGATAATAGAATGGGGAAGATACAGGAAACAATAGCTAAAAATGAGCAGAAGATAAAACTGGTAGAAGCAAGAACAGAACAAACTGAAAAGAAATTGGAAGCAACAGAAGAAAGACTGATAGCAGCCAATAGAGAACTGGGGGAGGCAATACTTCATTTAGAATTAGAACGATCCTCTTTCTATTTAAGATTTCAGAACATAGTAGAGACAAAAGATGAGTACCTACCAAAACTCATGAGGGATCTTCTAGCTGACCAATTGCAAATGGATAAGAGTGAGCTGAGGAACAATATCAATGAAATCTATAGAGTGCATACTAATTATGCCCAAAGACATAGGTTGCCCCGTGAAATACATATAAGATTTGCAAAAAAAAAAAAAAAAAAAGCTGTCAGAGATGAAATTTATAAAAGAGCAAGGAGCAAACAGCTGGTACATAAAGGAAAAGAAATCATAACCCTAAAACACATATCAAAGAGAATCGGAGAGCAAAGAAGGAACTACCAATTCCTTTCTACACAGCTGATAAAATATAAAATAATGTTCCACTAGTTGATACCAGAAGGCATGTTAATATCTTGGCAAGATAAGAAAATAAGGATTGACACCATAGAGAAAGCCCAGGAATTCTATGAACACTACATAAAGGGAGAATCAGACAGCAGAGAGGAGTTGGAAACCCAAAGCCAAGAGGAGCAGCTGATGGAGGAAAAAGGAGGAAAAGGGATTAGACCAAGAAGTGCGAAAGAAGACCAATACAGAAGTTCAGGAAAGAGAAGGAGGGAGGACAAGAAACCAAAGGGAAACAAACCAAGTGGATGAGCGAAGGCGACAAACATGTAACAGGATGGAGAAAGAAATAAAATTAATATCAGTCAATATAAATGGACTAAATTCATCTATAAAAAGAAGACAAAACAATTTCTAAGCTCCAAAAACAAAACATGGACATCACATGTCTACAGGAAGTTCATATTAAAAAAGAAAATGGTACCATTTTGGAATCTCCAAAGTTAGGGAAATTACATCTGGCCCTGGCCGATACAAAGAAAAGAAGAATTGTAGTATATATAAAGGACCGGCTAAAACCTAAACAGGTATATGCGGACGAAGAGGGAATAACATTATTAATTGAAGTATCAAAGAACAAAAAAGAGTACTAATTGCAGTCATATATGCACCAAACACGAACCAGAAAGAATACTACAGTAAACTACATAAGTGGATTGCAGAACTGGAATTGGACAACATTTGTCTATTAGGGGACTTCAATGAGATGATAGACCCAAAGAAAGACTATAAAATGAATAATAAACAAATTATGAAAGGAGAACACTACCAAATGTATTCTTTGAAATGGCCCGAGAATTAAATCTAAAAGATGTCTGAAGAGAATTCAACCCATAGAAGAGTCAATACACATTCTTTTCAAACCCCCATAATTCATGGTCCAAGATTGACATGGTGTGGATGGATCCAGAAATAGAGAAGGGTGTAGAGGAGGTAGAAATAACACCGAACATGTGGGTGGACCATAACCCATTAACAATCAAATGGAAAGGAGAGGCAAAAAGGAAAAAGAGATGGACCATAAATCAGAGGGTTGTGAAAGAAAAGAACTATGTACAGTATGTGGAAAAAGAATTAGTGTTTTTCCTAAAGGAAAACTGAAATGAACAGAAAACCATTCAAAACCTATGGGATACAACCAAAGCCTATGTGTGAGGCATTATGATAGCATATACAATAAGAAGAAACAAAGATAGAAAGAAACGATATACAGACCTCCAGGAGAAACTGGGGAAATTAGAATATAAAATCCAGAAAGAACCTCAAAACCAAGAAGCTAAAGAAAAAAAAAGAAATAATTAAACAGATTAAATTTAATTACACAAGAAGAAGTGGCCCAGAAAATTAGATCAAGTAGGCAAAATTATTTCAAAAATGCCAATAAACTGGGGCGATGGCTAGCCTATAAACTAAAAAAAGAAAAGAAATTAATACAGCAACTAGAAGATGAAGAAGGGGTGATACACCACCAAAAGGAAGAAAACAAAGTAAGATACTTTCAAGCACTGTATAACCGAGAGGAAATAGAAGAGGAGGACCTTAAAAGATATCTACAGAAGAGGAATCTTCCAACCTTACTGGAAACAACAAAAGAAACACTAAATGAGAGAATAACAAGGCTAGAATTACAAAGGGCAATCCAAAAACAAAAAAATAACAAAACCCCGGGCCCAGATGGAATTCCAGCAGAATTTTATAAAGAACTGCAAAAATCATTAGAGAACATATTATTAGAAATGTATAATGAAGTACTGGAATGAGCTAAGACACCAAAATTCTGGATGGAGGCACTAATAACACTAATTCCCAAAGACAATGCTGAAAAACAAAAGATCCAAAATTATAGGCCAATCTCGCTGCTAAATGCTGATTATAAAATATTTATGACAATAATGGCGGAAAGAATTAAAAATATATTAAATGGAATCATACACCCACACCAAAATGGATTTTTACCCAAAGACACATAAAAAACAATACACTAACAATAATGGACATATTAGAATACTACGAGATACACTCAGGAAAACAAGCAGCATTGATATTTATTGATGCACAAAAAGCATTTAATAACCTGAATTGGGATTTTCTTATAAATCAATTAGCAGTAATGAACTTCGGAGAGAAATTTATCGGGATGATCAGAGCAATATATTCTACTCAGAGGGCAAAAATAATACTAAACGGGGAAGCAACAGAAGGTTTCAGCATAACCAAAGGGGTAAGACAGGGATACCCTCTATCTCCCCTGTTATTTATCCTCTCAATAGAGACATTGATGTTACAAATTAGACAGAACAAGGACATAAAGGGATTGAAAATTAGAACACAGAAATACAAAGTGCATGCCTTTGTAGACGATCTAGCATTTATCATAGAGGAACCCCTAGAAACTGGACTAAAACTATTACAAGACATAAACCAATTCAGTAGTGGCAGGGCTTAAAATAAATAAAGAGAAAACTAAAATATTAACTAAGAATTTAACCAAAAGACAAAATGAAAAACTGCAGGAGAAACTGGGAATTTCAAGGACCAAGAAAATTAAATATTTGGGAATATGGCTATCGGAAAAATGCATTACAATAAAAGACGATAACTACAATAAATTGCTACGACAGATACAAAAAGATTTGGATAATTGAACTAAACTACAGATATCACTAATTGGCAGAATCTCAATGATTAAAATGAATGTACTACCTAAACTATCTTTTTCAAACAATACCGATTAAATTAGAGAATTTTTTTTCCGAACAGCTAAATAAAATATACTGCTCAAAAAAATAAAGGGAACATTTAAACAACACAATGTAACGCCAAGTCAATCACACTTCTGTGAAATCAAACTGTCCACTTAGGTAGCAACACTGATTGACAATCAATTTCACATGCTGTTGTGCACATGGAATAGACAACAGGTGGAAAGCATAGGCAGTTAGCAAGACATCCCCAATAAAGGAGTGGACCTGCAGATGGTGACCACAGACCACTTCTCAGTTCCTATGCTTTCTGGCTGATGGTTTGGTCACTTTTGAATGCTGGCGGTGCTTTCACTCTAGTGGTAGCATGAGATGGAGTCTACAACCCACACAAGTGGCTCAGGTAGTGCAGCTCATCCATGGCACATCAATGCGAGCTGTGGCAAGAAGGTTTGCTGTGTCTGTCAGCGTAGTGTCCAGAGCATGGAGGCACTACCAGGAGACAGGCCAGTACATCAGGAGACGTGGAGGAGGCCGTAGGAGGGCAACACCCCAGCATCAGGACCGCTACCTCCGCCTTTGTGCAAGGAGGGACAGGAGGAGCACTGCCAGAGCCCTGCAAAATGACCTCCAGTGGGCCACAAATGTGCATGTGGCTGCTCAAATGGTCAGAAACAGATTCCATGCGGGTGGTATGAGGGCCCGATGTCCACAGGTGGGGGTTGTGCTTACAGCCCAACACCGTGCAGGACATTTGGCATTTGCCAGAAAACACAAAGATTGGCAAATTCGCCACTGGCGCCCTGTGCTCTTCACAGATGAAAGCAGGTTCACACTGAGCACATGTGACAGACATGACAGGGTCTGGAGACACCCTGGAGAATGTTCTGCTGCCTGCAACATCATCCAACATGACCAGTTTGGCAGTGGGTCAGTAATGGTGTGGGTGGCATTTCTTTAGGAGGCCGCACAGCCCTCCATGTGCTCACCAGTCTGCCATTAGGTACCGAGATGAGATCCTCAGACCCCTTGTGAGACCATATGCTGGTGCGGTTGGTCCTGGGTTCCTCCTAATGCAAGACAATGCTAGACCTCATGTGGTTGGAGTGTGTCAGCAGTTCCTGCAAGACAAAGGCATTGATGCTATGGACTGGCCCGCCCATTCCCCAGACCTGAATCCAATTGAGCACATCTGGGACATCATATCTCGCTCCATTCACCAACGCCACATTGCACCACAAACTGTCCAGAAGTTGGGGGATGCTTTAGTCAAGGTGTGGGAGGAGACCATCTGCCACTTCATCAGGAGCATACCCAGGCGTTGTAGGGAGGTAATACAGGCATGTGGAGGCCACACACACTACTGAGCCTCATTTTGACTTTTTTAAGGACATTACATCAAAGTTGGATCAGCCTGTAGTGTTTTTGTCCACTTTAATTTTGAGTGTAACTCCAAATCCAGACCTCCATGGGTTGTTAAATTTGATTTCCATTGATAATTTGTGAGTGATTTTTGTTTTCAGCACATTCAACTATGTAATGAACAAAGTATTTAATAAGAATATTTCATTCATTCAGATCTAGGATGTCTTATTTTTGTGTTCCCTTTATTTTTTTGAGCAGTGTAGTATCCAAATTTATCTGGTCAGAGAAAAAACTGTGTATTATATACAAACTTCTACAAGATAGTAGAAACAAAGGGGGCTTTGGCATCCCAGATTGGGAGCTCTACTATCAGGCAGCAGCCCTAACATGGCTCAAGGACTGAATTCAACTAAAAAATAAATAATATTTATGTTAGAAGGCCAAAATCTCCAACTAGGCTGGCATGGCTTCCTCTAGGAAGGAAAGAATAAATATCATTCTTACTTCCAGAGACACATAGTAAGGGATGCCCTTTTAAGGTCAGGGGAAAAATAAAATAAAAACATTACGTGAACATTCCAATCTGGTTATCAACGATGGGGGCAATGACATATCCAAATACTATAGGTCTCAGTAAAATGGTAAGATATGCAGAATTCTTAGATGAAAAAGGAGAACTAAAATCAGTACAAGATCTGAAACACAAGGAATAAATATGGAATGGTGGCCCTATTTACAAATTAAAACAAGATTTAAAAAAGATCGGGAACAATACAGAATACACGAGAAACAAATGGAATTAGATAAAATATTATTAGGAACGGGAGGAAAAATGATTACTAGATTATATAATTTTCTCTTGAGATATAAAATGGAGGAAGAGATGGTAAAGGAGACAACGATTAGCTGGGGAAGAAATTTTCGCCATAATATAGAGTTAGAAAAATGGGATAAACAATGGGAAAGAAACTATAAATTTACGACAGCAGTAGCTTACAAAGAAAACCTCTATAAAATGTTTTATAGATGGCATTTGCCTCCAGCGAGATTGCCCAAAATGTATCCAAATGTATCCCCCAACTGAATGTTGAATGTTGAATGTTGATTTTATTTATATGCTGCCCTTTTCCCCCGAAGGGGACTCAGGGCGGCTCACAACTCAACCAGGAAAGGGGGATACAAACAAGAATTTAAAACGACATAAAAAAAAACTGTTGGAGATGCAGCCACAAGCCTGGAACATTCTACCATATGTGGTGGACGTGCCCCATCACAAGGAAATACTAGTGCAAAATTCGGAAATGGTTGGAAGAAATTATTGAGCAAAAAATAGAACTCAAATCAGAAGCATTCTTATTAGGACTACTAGACCAAAAAATGGATAAACAATCTCAATACATAATCATACACATACTCACTGCAGCCAAGATTGCTTTCACACAAAACTGGAAAAAAATCAATACACCCTCAGATGAAACTATAATCAGAAAAATACTCGAATGCGCATAAAAGGACAAAATGATAATAGAACTAAAAGAAAGAGAAGAATCAGACTTCTATAAAGTATGGAATAAAGTGTATAAGGGGCTAGAAATCAGAAGCCAAAACAGAAAATAGAGAATATAAATATATGGTGATACAAATAATTAATATTATTATAAGTGTTAATACTATTGTTGTTATATTATAGGACAAGGTTAAAGCAATAGGAAGGCAATGCAGAATGGAGAATTATAAAAGCTAAGCAGGAAAGCTGATACAAAAGGCTGTAAAATTACTGTATATTGTTATGTATGTTTTGTGTTTTGTTCTTTCTTGTGTTTTCTTTTACTGTTTTTAAAGATTGAAACATTCAATAAAAATTATTTATAAAAAAAATAAGCCCAAAATTTCAAGTCTGGTGGCATAAGGTATTCTGTGGCAAGCAGAGGAGTGGAAGACTCTTCTCATGAAATTCCTCTGGACTTGCTCAATTCTATTCATGTCCACTATGTATTAATGTTTTGATATGGGCCAGCACTTCATTTTCTTCCTTCGCTCAATATTCCAGCTTGCCAAATTCCTCCTGAATCTTAATATTATCTTCTAAGGCTTTGCTGTTTCCCCCATCTATGTCACCTGAAGATTTGATAATTATTTTTAAGTCATTGACCCACACAGAGCATGGACTGCAGCTCTTTAGTACAGCACCTGATGCTGCCTCACAGCTTCACCAAGCAAAAGATGTAAGCCATGCTCATCTATTTGGTGAATATGTGACACAGAATGCTGAACCAGATGGGCCTGACTCTGTTCCAGGAGAAACCTTTTCATGTTCGTGTAAGCAGTGGACTTTCCCCCCATGTTTATTCAGTTAAACAGAAATAGGCTAAAGAGAAGAACACAAAAAGATTTTCATATCTCCATGCAAATAATTACTTAAGCTGTATCGGAGTTATATAAACAGAAATGTTTGAACCGCTTGCTTTGTTTGACTCACGGGAGCCTTCTGCACCGTTACTATTGTATGTCCTCTTTTCAACTCTTTACATAACATTCATCCCTCAAAGTTTTTAAAGCCTCAGTGGCTTATGCAATCAGTAAAAGTAAAAGGATTTTCAGCTTTGATATATTAAAGCCATAGAATCATTAAATTTTCGAATGCTGTAAATCCAGCCTGGTTGCTCCAGGGCCCCGTAAAAGTACAGTTCAGGTACACAATTGAGTAGAAATGATGCCTCTTATCAAAACAGATGAAACTACCTGCCCTTCTAACCCAGAGGTGGGAAAATATGACCCTTTTATGACTTGTGGATTTCAACACCCAGAATTCCTGAGTTAGCCATGAATGCTTTGTCTTTGTCTTTGTCTATTTATCCCCTTTCCCTTGTCTATTGTGAGCCACCCAGAGTCCTTCGGGAGTGGGCGGCATACAAGACAAATAAATACAATACAATACAATACAATATAATACAATACAATGCTGCCTCAAGAATTCTGGGAGCTGAAGTCCACAAGTCTTAAAAGGACTGTAGTTCCCTATCTCTGTTCTAGCCCAAAAGCTCAAGAGCACAACCAGGTATTTAAATGTCTCATTCTTCTTTCATATTACAGTCTAAACTTTAATTGATTTTAATTAGAAGTCTTTGACATGTTTTGAAAGATTCATCTGTAGGATAAGGTGACCAGATGTCCCAATTTCAGCGGGACAATCACGCTTTATAACAATTTGTCCCGTGTCCCAGGCTGTTTTAAAAAAGTCCCGATTTTCTGGCTTCAGGTTGAAAGCCCAGTGGATTTGCTTAAGAAATCCTAACCGGGGCAAGACAAAATACACTCTGTCTAATCCCTCTCTCTGTCTCAGTACTTTCACTGAAGATATTAAAACATTAAAGCAACAAAACGGATCCCCCCCGCGCCCCTTTTACCTCATTTTATAAGAAAAAAATGACCAAGTACCATAGAGCTGCAGGAAACACTTGGCTAGAGAGGTTGCGAGTGTTACTTCCTGGATTTTCCGGAAGGGAGGGGCACGGAGATTGGAGGGCTGCTCATGTACAAAAATGGTGGCAAAGTTTGTTTGAAAAATGTTTCCCTGACTAATTTCACCATTTCAATTTTCTCAGTTCTTTGTATTAACATCTACATTATTCTGGGTTGACTTGGAATGCAAGCCTGCTGGTAAGTGAGCTGGGTTTTTTTCTTTTATTTTTTTAACGTATTTTAAAATAATATTTTATTTATTGTGCATAGGATTTTTTAAAATTCTGTGTGAATTCTTTTTTTAAATTGTTTTAGACTATTTAAAAAAAAGATTCTATCCAAAATAAATTGAAGTGAAACCATGTTTAAAAATTCTATGCACAATACTTTGAAATATATTGTGCATAGAAAGAATAGTTTGAAATGTTTTACTTCAATTTATTCTGTGTGGATTCTTTTTTTAAATTGTCTTAGGCTATTTAAAAAAAGATTCTATCCAAATACAAAATACCAGCTGCAGTTATTCACTTAAGAACTGTGGCAAGATAGGTGGTATAATGGGCTTAGTGACCAAAGTTACAGTGGCGTTGAAAAAAGTGACTGATGACTATTGTTCACACTTAGCGACCATTTTCACACTTAGCAACCATTGCAGCATCCTCATGGTCACATGATCAAAATTTTGATGTTTGGCAACAGATTCGTATTTATGATGGTTTCAGTTTCCTGGGGTCATATAATCACCTTTTGGCAAAGTCAAATGGGGAAACCAGATTCACTTATGTTACTAACTTATCAGCTGCAGTTATTCACTTAAGAACTGTGGCAAGAAAGGTGGTATAGTGAGCAAAGTTACAATGGCATTGAAAAAAGTGACTGATGACCATTTTCACACTTAGCGACCATTTTCACACTTAGCAACTGTTGCAGCATCCTCATGGTCATGTGATAAAATTTTTGATGTTTGGCAACAGTTACAATTTATATTTGTACATTGTAGTTATGTTGAAATTAAAAAAAATATTACAATACTATTTTTGCGTTGTATGAAAATTTTTGTTGCTCTGTATAAAATTTTTAATCACCCCCCCCCCCCCAGTGAAAGGTGTCCCTCTTTACCAATCTGAAAATTTGGTCACCTTACTGTAGGAGATGACCAGGTCATCTGAGGATGGGATCAAATGCATCATCAATTTGGAATTGCTACACCCTGTAAGAGACTAAGTCCAGCCCCCCTCTTCTTAAAGTCTGTTGATCTTTATCTGGTGCCAATTTACCTTGACTGTTAGTAGATCAGATTCTTGTGAATAGATAGCATCAGAGGTGGTATTCAGCAAGTTCTGAGAGGTTCTGGAGAACCAGTAGTGGAAATTTTGAGTAGTTCGGAGAACTGGATAATAGGCTGGCCCCGCCCCCACTGCCTCCCAGCTGATCTTCTTTTGTTGCCCTGAACAGCAGAATGGAGCTGGAAAGCAGGTTAGTGGGGTGGGGAGGGAATGGAGATTTTGCGGTAACCTTCCCCCAGGAGGGGGGAGGGAATGGGGATTTTGCAGTGTCCTTCCCCTGCCACACCCACAAAGCCTACACCACACCCATAAAGCCATGCCCACAGAACTGGTAGTAAAAAAAATTAAATCCCACCACTGGATAGTATGATATAAACTTGTAGTACTTTTGAACTTTGTCCTAGTTCCTGATTTCCTGCATCTGACATCAACAATTCAGGGAAAAACTACTTTTTAAGACTGGGAATCCCCAGCTGAGAAGATAGGACCAGTCCACTGCATTTGTGTCTAAGGGAGGATTATAATCTGGGTCCTACTAATCTTGCACTTTTATTATTATGACACACTAACTTTCAAAATAAAGTGAATATGATGAGGAAAGCATTTATTTCCATGATGTTAAGTGTTACATTTATTTGGTGACCTTTGAAGATACTTTGCAAGGTACCCACGTTTTCCCAAAAATAAGACCCTGTTTTATATTTTTGCCACCAAAAAAGACACCTGGCCTTATTTTCAGGGGGGGGGGTGTCATCCACTGACTCACCTCATTTGCGTCCATCGTCCCCAGCATCCTTTTCACTATCAGAGGCCTTCAGGAACTTCTTCTGCAGCTGGCAAGGCTTTCCTGAAGGCCTCTACAGCCGATAAGATAGCGCCAGATCGATGTACGTGCATGCACGAGCCCCCGTGACATTCACAGCAACACTTGTATGAGTGGTGCCACAAGCACCCATGAGTCTTGTGTGAGTGGGACTGCAAGTACTCACAACAAAGCTTGCATGAGCAGACCATGTGCCAATGCTCATGTGAGTGGGGCCACAAGTGCCTATAATGATGCTCATGAGAGTAGAGATGCAACCAACCATGAAACTTGTGGTGATGCTCACACAAGTGGGCTCTTCCATGCATGCAGACATCCATGCTGGCCGGCTATTCATGTGACCTGATGGCAATTAGGCCATGGCCTAGTAGTGGGCTGTGGCCCACAGGTTATAGATAATTTGTCTGATTTAAGTGAAAACGCTAGAGGGTAAGTCCAGTGTCCCTGACTACCCTGCTTTATTTTCAGAGCTGTAGACCTTGACTCTTTTCACTAAATTCTCTTGGGTCACATCCTCTTCCAAACGACTTAGCCTATACCTTTTCCTACCCCTATAATTTGTTGATCATCTGCCTTCACAACCTCAAAGAGAGAAACGTTTATGCTTCTTTGAGTCACCAAGCTCCTTTTTGAGAAAGGAGGAGCAGAGACAATCACAGCTGCTTGGGAATCATGCCTGCGATCCGAGATTTCTCTAAGAAAGCACAGCTGCTTCTACCTGTGACAGGGACACAGATCAGAGATCAGTATACCACATCTCTGTATCCTATGATATTGAATACTTGTACAGGATTGAAAACTGAAGCAAATTCAATCTTGGCTTATCCCCTGCTTCAGCATATATTGTTTTTGCAAAAATACTTTTTGTTTTATTTCAGGAATGATGGGCCTCAGTCCCTAGATATGGGACTTCTTTATTCCCTCCTTCAGGTAAGACATGATACTTTGCTTTCAGACTTCTGACCTTCTTATTGCTCCATCTATTGTTTTTCACTGTGAAAAGCTAATACAGGGAGGAAGAAATGAGTGTTGTCAACTTCCATATCTTTGCACTTGTCTAACTGGAGGATGGTCCATTGGGGCTCCAAAAGTTCTGCAGAGGATTAGAGGGACAAGGAGAGAGGCTGGGTGAAAATGTCCTTAGTCCTCAGGTTCTTTAAAGGTTAGGTTATACAGTGCTAGACTGTGATGGGGAATCTATGGCATGTGCGCCACAGAGCCTTCTCTGCAGGCATGCAAGCCATAGCCCCAGCCCAGCTCCATCGTGCATGTGTACCTGCCTCTTGACGGCCAGCTGATTTTTGGGTCTCTGCTGTGCATGCGTAGGGGTAGGGCACATGCAGCAGATGCATGTGGGGGGTTAGCGGTTTTGTACACACTTCAGGGTTTCTAGGCCATATTAAGGATTGCCCAAGACAATGTAGATTGGGTTTATCTTTAGCAAGAATTCAGTGTCAAGGCTTACCAGTCTGCGGGAGATGCACACACATGCATGGGGGAGCATGGGGTGTGTGGCATGCCCCTTCATGGCCCATTTTTGGTCCCAGGAGGCTACAGGAAGGCCTACTAGGCCCAAAATGGGGTGTAGCAAAATGGGGTTCCTACGCATGCATAGGAAGCAGGAGGGAGCACGTGGGGTGGTGGTGTTTGCGTGCGCATATGCGGATGGGCGTGGTGCGAGGGTGTGTGTCACATGCACATTGCATTATGGGTGCTTTTGGCACATGATGACAAACAGATTAGTTATCACTGTGCTAGGAAATTGATCCTGGTTTGGGTTGCCCGTTACAAAGCTCAGATAAAGAACAAAACCTTAATGCATCCCTCTTCTGTGAGACATTAATTGTAACCTAGCTGGATTACAGTGTTTTCTTCCTTTCAATAACTTCAAAATTTGCTTCTTCCTTTGCACTTTTCTATCTCACTTTTAAAAAGCACTTGCTCATTGTGAAACCTCTTAGATGGATGATTTGTTAAAGGAAGCTATATTTTCCACTTGAGAGCTTTGAAATGTCTTGTGTCAAAGGCACTTTCTGAGTCTTTGGCATTGACTCCGTGTACCTGCCAAGATGCCATTGTGTTTCATTTTCTTTTCTTTTCTAATGTTTAACGCCACAGAATCAATGGTATGAAAAGACCCCCAAACAGACTCCCACTTTTTACACTATCCATGTAGATCCTTGTGAATCTGTGGTGTGTGCTTGCTTTGAATTGAAAAGAGCCAAACATTCAGAATCTGTCATTAATAAGCAATGCAGAGGTGGTACGTTGCCAGTTTGCACCGGTTCGGGCAAGCCAATAGTGGCAGCTGCTCAAGGCTCCACCTACTCACCCTGACATCATCAAGAACCTTTGATGCATTCACTCCAGCTACTAAACTAGTAGTGAAGAAAATAGAATACCATCTCTGAAGCAATGCTCTTATAACATGGGGCATAATCTAAACTCTGGTATTTCCTGTCCTGACTCCGCCTTTTTATGATCTGTAAGAAGACCAAAACAGAAGAAGTATTACATCACTATAGGAAATGATACAGAAATATATCTCATATACAGTTCATGCATTGAGATTTAATTACATCTGTAAACTGGCATTCATCCTCAGTTAGCATAGTATCTCTGCATCAGTGGTGGGTTGCTGCGGGTACAGCCCGGTACAGCTATATCAGTTGTGGCTGGGAGCAATGGAGAGTTTACCGGTACGGTGGCTCATTTGGTCCACCCGCCTACCTGCACTCTATACCTGTTTTTATGAGAAATGGCAAAGTGCGCACACACGCACAGCATGTGGTGCCTTTGCGAGCCCCCAAAAGCAGCTGGTTGTCGCAGGGGCGGTGGATTGCATATGTGTGCACAGAGCACATCAGGCGTGTGCACAAACAGACCATAATCAGCATAACGGTAGCAACGGTAAGAACAACCCACCACTGCTCTGCATGAACAAAAATGATTCTAGTCACTTAAGAATTTGACTAATTTGGCTTAAAAAAGAAGCAAAACAGGCTCAAGAGTGAATAGCCAAAGTGCTATTGTTAGTTTCCTAAATGGTCCAGATCAGGATAGCTTGAACCTAACCATGTAACTAGGGATGTGGTGGCTCAGTAGCTAAGATGCTGAGCTTGTCGATCGAAAGGTTAGAAGTTTGGTGGTTCAAATCCCTAGTGCCGTGTAATGGAGTGAGCTCCCATTACTTGTCCTAGCTTCTGCCAACCTAGCAGTTCGAAAGCATGTAAAAAATGCAAGTAGAAAAATAGGGACTACTTTGGTGGGAAGGTAACAGTGTTCCATGCGCTTTCGGCATTTAGTCATGTCGGCCACATCACCATGGAGATGTGTTCAGACAGCACTGACTCTTCGGCTTTGAAACAGAGATGAGTACCACCCCCTAGAGTCAGGAACAACTAGCATATATTTATGAAGGGAAGCATTACCTTTACCTTTAACTGTGCAACTAGCAATATAGTTCACACCATGAAAATTTCCAAGAAGAAGCCCAGCAAACCTGGGTTCACCCTCTAACTACATAATTCTCACAATCATCATGTTCTTTTAAAGACCCCATAACCCCTTGTAGGGTGGAGTCTTGTGCAACTGAATGGAGCTGAGTGTTTACTGGCTGGTTGCCCTTCCTATCACCAATGCTGAGATTGTTTCAGCAGATATATTCTTATTCCGCCCAGAGAGAGACAAATATCTGTCTCTACCTAGGATCAAACTCACAGCCTCCTGGTTGTGAGTCAAGAGCTCCACCTCTAGGCCACCATACCACTCTACATAATGTTCACAATGCAGGCTGTTAATTCTATCTTTTTGGGCAGTGATATCTATTACTATATTTTCGTTTGATACGCAAAGGATTTATTAGTCATTGATTTGGCCCTCCTTGTTGCAATCTCCCGGAATCATTATACCAATATTTCCTATCACTTAAAACTTCTTTTCCTCATGAACCTTTATTGGATTCTTGTTCTTTTAGATTTATATAAGGGGTCCTTGGTGTTCTTTGACCTTGCATGTTTTTTTGCAGGCATTTCATTACCTAAACTAAGTAACATCATCAGTGCTAGTAAGGAGTGCCATTTGCTGTCAGTTTATATTTTGCTGGCTTATCTGTCAATGTTGGTGGAGGTGATCTTAGAGATTCTTTGGTTGGACTGTTTACTGTTGACTCTTTGGCAGTTTCTTGATTAGGGTATTATTTACTTAATTGTTAGTCTGAAGTTAACCAAAGAGCTGCTGATTCAGTTCTACAGAGAAATTCTTGAGTCTGTCATCTGCACCTCCATAACTGTCTGGTTTGGCTCTGCAACCAAACAAGACAAACATAGACTTCAATGGATAATTAGAACTGCAGAAAAAACAATTGCTACCAACCTGCCTTCCATTGAGGACCTGTATACTGCACAAGTCAAAAAGAGGGCTGTGAAAATATCTACAGACCCCTGATATCCTGAACATAAATTGTTTCAACTTCTGTCCTCAAAAAGACGCTATAGGGCAGTGGTTACCAGAACAACTAGAAACAAGGACAGTTTTTTCCCTAATGCCATCACTCTGCTTAACAACTAATTCTCACAACACTGTCAATAATTTACTAATAATGTATTACTATTATTCTTCTCTTCCTTCCTAGTATCTATTTCTCCCCACTTATGACTATAACCATGTTGCTTGTATCTTTCTATTTGTATTATGTTTATTGTTTCCTAGTATAATTTGATAGCTTATTAGTAACTTGAGTATCACTAAGTGTTGTATCATTTTATTCACGACGAATGTATTTTTATTCTCCTTATGTACACTGAGAGTATATGCCCCAAAGGCAAATTTCTTGTGTGTCCAATAACACTTGGCCAATAAAGGATAAAGAATTCTAGAGTTAATCTATACTGATCTGGGTGCTGATTGCTGGTGAGAGGTGTTTGGATCTTTTTGTTCCATTTTGGGCTGATCGATTATCTCTTTTGCATAGTCTATAGATGTTGATAATGCCTATTTGTCTATTGATGGCTAATTTTTCAGAGTGCCAGGCATCTAGAAATTCTGGTAGATTTATATGAAATCTAACTCTCTTCCATATTCTCTCCCAATATGGAACAAAAAGCCTTCACCTTCTCCAGCACTAAAGGATAAGCTTGAAGGCTAAAGCTTTGGTGTTGGAAGATGGGTAGATGGATTCACACTGACAAATTGAACAAATAACATTGTAGTCTGTATGAACCCTATTTTTTAAAAAATGTGCAACCTCAAGAGCCACTGAAGATAAGATGACAAATCATCAAAACTCAATAGCACAATTTTTCGCCATTTACTGATTGACAATAAAACTAAAATATATTTGGACCAATGCAGGATCTGAAACAACCAAAAATGAAAATATCAGAACTGTTGCCCAACTTCCTTTATTGTTCCTGATTGCCAAAAGCACATTTCTTAGAAAATGCCTAGTTGTTGACTGCAAAGAAGCAATTTTACCAAGGAGGCTTGACCATTTGACCTCTCCATAGGAAAATATTCCTGCCACAATCTTTGCTACATAAATTATGGATCGAATGGCAAATATTTTATAGATGCTTTGCACTCATGGGAGGATGAGAGGAAGTACTTGAACCCTTTTGTTTTGCTAGATCTACGTATCAATGTGAGTGTCAGCCTCTGCTTTGCTGCTGCTTCGGCTGCCATTGAAATGGGGAGGGGGGCATGGTATTTAGGAGGGGAATCATGATGTGCTGGAGGAAGATTCTAGACGTTGATCTGACCATCTTACTGCGCATGTGGAGGAAGGGAGTTTCCCGCCAAGGTTAACTGTCCAGCATTCCATCCTGGTGATGACTTTTGAAGTTATCTCCCCCCTGACAGTTGGGTGCATTATAATTGGGCTATGGACTGGGGTGCCAAGGGGAGGGGATTGAATTATACATGACATTATTCGCTTTTGCACCTAATTAACCAGACTCAGCTTAGCTTTGCTACTGTTCGTTTATAAATAGTAAAAGTACACTTGATTTCAAACAAATGGAGTTGAGTGGTTTCTTTCCTGATTACTAAATGAAGTTGCAGCTGACAGTGAGTAAAATAAAGACATGCTATTTCTTTTCATTGCACTGCACATCAGAACAACTAGACACAAGGACAGTTTTCCCCACCCCATGCTAAACTCTGCTAAACAGCTAATTCGCAAAACACTGTCAAACTATCTAAAAATGCAATATTACCATCATTGTTCTCATCTTTCCTATTACGTATCTCCTTATCTTCTTATGACTATAACTTTGTTGTATCTTACAATTCACATTGTTTACTTAATATCCTAGTATGATTTTTGTTGATTGCTTATTTAGTATCCAGGACTATTACTAAGTGTTGAATCTAATGTTTTATGATGAATGTATTTTACAATGACTATGTTAATGATCTATCACTATTGTTGTATGTACATTGAGAGCTTATGCACTGGAAACAAATTATTTATGTGTCTAATCACACTTGGCCAATAAAGAATTCTATTCTTATTTTATTTTATTTATTTAGTTGGTTAGTTTGTCAAACATGTACAAGATAACAGGTATAAGTATAAACCTGGATATGAACAAAGGAAATGTGTACAAATAAATGGGGAAAGTAGGACAGGGACGGCAGGCACATTAGTGCACTTATGCATGCCCCCTTTACAGACCTCTTAGGAATGGGCTGAGGTCCAAAGTAGGCAGTTTAAAATTGAAGCTGTGAGGGTTAGATGATGTAACAATGTAGTCAGGCAGCGCATTCCAGGCATTGACCACTCTATTGCTGAAGTCGTATTTTCTGCAATTGAGTTTGGAGCAATTTGGAGCTATTCTATTCTATTCTATTCTATTCTATTCTATTCTATTCTATTCTACTCTACTCTACTCTACTCTACTCTACTCTACTCTACTCTACTCTACTCTACTCTACTCTATTCCAGTCTAGTCTATTACTGTATATCTTCGTCCCCCACCATTTGATTGAAAACTATTGCAGATTAAATTAAGCTGGAGATGTAGAGGGACTCACTTATCATTGTTTCTACTTGAAACATCTCTGTTTCTAGTACACTAATCTATTCTGTTCAAAGGTTCCACTAGAAGAAAAGCATGCATCCTTTTAATAAAGAAATAGTTTCTATTGTTTCATTATTCAGGGAACAAAAATGAATGCCATTGTTGGACTTCTTTGGTCCCCTGCTGCCACTTAGATTGACTTTCATGGTCAATTCAATTCAGGATTGAATTTGACAGCAATTTCAAAGACCACCATGGTAGAAACAGAATGAAGTCACCCACCAACATCTCACAAAGGCCAATTATAGTAGGTGAGGGTTGGGGGGATTTTTTTTGGGGGGGGATACTTACAAGAAAGTTTTAGGTCATGTGAGGAAATCACCAGCATACTTAGACTTTCCAGGTACCTGTAGGATTGTGAATGTATCATATCTAAAAGTGATTTTAAAAAAGTTGAGAGGATATTTGTGTTGAGCCAATCGGCTATGTTTGCACAATAAACTAACCACCATGGCTTATTTTGTGACACTAGAAGTGACCCTCAAATTCCATTTGAATATTTTTTATGGAAAAATTTAGAGTGGGTTAAATCAAATGTTCATTAAACAGGTCTTTTCTAAAATGGTGGCTTTGGTTTTTATGGTAACATTTACAATGTGTGAAAATGTTCCAAGCTTAAGAAAGGCAGGTTGTACAAAACAAAACAAAAAAAATAAAAATATATCTGGTCAGAAGGTCCATGCCAGACAGCTAAATTGGAGCATCGTGCACCAGGGTTAATTTCCCTCCAATTAAATGTCACCCATGGGTCATAGTGAGGTGACATAAGTTGCCTTAATTGACAAGTGACTGAACTTTAAGGTATGTGGGAGGAGAGGTTATGGGGAAGAGGCTTGGTTTCTTTATAAAATAGCCAGACAAAGAGACATAACTATACATAAAACAAGGATGGGTGAGAAAGCAATAAGATATTTCCTCTTTCTCTGTGTGGTTGTGACACTAGAATTGTTATTACTCCAGGAGCTGCTATAGCCCAGGGCATAGGGCAATGATAGAGTTATAATTTTGATCAAGGAAATGCAGATGTGGTATTCAACAGGTTCTGACCAGTTCTGGAGAAGTGGTAGCGGAAATTTTGAGTAGTTCAGAGAACCAGTAAATACTATCTCCTACTGGCCCAACCCTCATCTATTCTCTACTTCCTGAGTCCCAGCTGATCAGGAGGAAATGGGGATTTTGCAGTAACCTTCCCCTGGAGTGGGGTGAGGATGGAGATTTTATAGTATCCTTCCCCACTCATGCCCACCAAGCCACGCCATGCCCACCAAGCCATGCCCACAGAACCGGTAGTAAAGCTTTTTGAATCCCACCACTGAGTAAATAGTGTTTGATTGGGTGTTGGTCTTCATTGTAGTTTTCAAAGATCATTGGCAAGCAGCTTAAAAAACTGTTGATGAGACTGGGAGTGGAAATGGCATTGTGTTGAAATATTTTAACTCTTTTTTATGCTCCCACTGGGTTTTTCACTCTTTTCCTGGCCTTTTTACAAATTAGTTTCATGTTTCACCACTAAAAAAAATATATCTTGTTTGCAGTATTTTTTTTTAATCTAGCATTGTTAGGCTCTTTTTCTGTTTATGAGAACTCTACAGGGTCTTTCTTACGCATACGCATGTCTGCTCAGAAATAAAAGCTGGTGAGCTCTATAAAGATTTCTCCCAGGAAAGGATTGGAGCTTTAATTAGTATTAATGCAACCTTAGATCATATAATTGGATTCATCATTGATGCAGGAAACAAAGAAGCCATGACTTCTAGCTACTTTCCTTTCAGTAATTTTCTCCATTAATCTCTTAAAATTGCTACAAAAATGGGAGGATTCTACCAAGTTTCACAACAGATAGCAAAAGGGGTGAAGCTACCATTTCATAGTAGATATACTGAGATATGGCACTGAATTCTCATGCCATGCTACTCTAAGTTTTGGTTGGTTATTTGGACTTCATGTGTACTAAAAACGTAGCTCGATGGTTCAATGAGTTGTGCAACCCCAGTTTTATAGTGTGAACCCTACAGTGTGATGTGCAGTATCCAGGCAAATAGAATAGTTTAGTAAACCATAGGTATGTAGCAGTGGTGTGTTTCAAATCCCATTCCAACCGGTACGGTTGGAATGGGATTGCCGGCATCCACGTAGATGCGCGCAGCACGTGTACACATGCACGCAGTGCGAGCATGCGTCTTGGTGCTTCCCCAAGCTTCTGCAATGCTCCAGCTGCTCAGCAGAGTATCGCGCAGGAGCTGTATGCACTGTGCGTGTGCGCAGAAGCACTGAAGACCTAAAAGGATGGTAAGGAGCGAGGGCAGGCAGGTGCTCCGGACTGGCTCCGATATGCGCGTACTGGGAGTACTGCCTGCAACGCACCACTGGTATGTAGGCCAGGTGCTGTGGAAAGTTTTTATTGTAATTTTTTCATTACCATGTGGATGTGTTTCAGGGGGGGTTAATGTATTCTATATCAAAATACTAATGTGAAGGAGTATATTAGTAAGACATACAGAAAATGTATCAATGCCAAATTATAATCAAACTGTCAATACTTTTGGCAGGATTGTTATTTTAAAAGGACTATATATTCTAATAGACCAAAAATACAATTGTACAATTTAAAGATGTACAAATATGAGTAGAATAAATAGATTAGGCAGGGCATTCAATAAATTGGCTGTGAATTATAGGAGTTGTAATCCATTATATCTGGAAGTTGAGGAACTTGGTACTAGTTTGCTCTCTAAAATTATTATTCAGTTGATTTGTCCTCAAACCTTGAGTTCTCTTGCATTTCCTGGAAAAGTACTTAGAAAGAGTCACTAATAGAACCGAACAGGAACATTGCTAACTGAAAAATCTAAAGTACCTCTTCACATAAAAGATCTTCTACTGAGATTTCTATCCACAATGGTTTTGTTTGTTTGTCATGAATAATCTGAACCAGGTATAGAATCCAACAAGCAAAATGTGTCCTGAAATAATATTTTCACACCTCAAGCAAGGGTTGATAGAATGGTTGCCAAAGAGACCTCAGAAAAATTTTATGGTTCTCTGCATGCTTTGGACTCCAGGGAATAGTCAGAAGAATATCAATTTTTTTTTTCAAAATAAGTAGCCCATGGTGAATTCAAGTAAATTAGATTGTTCATTATATTTTGACCATTCTGGAGACGGATACAAAAAGAACTACATGGAATGTGCTCCATTTGTCAAGAAGACAAGTCCAGAGCCAAGGTGGCGCAGTGGTTAAATGCAGCACTGCAGGCTACTGCTAGATCAGCAGTTCAGCGGTTCAAATCTCACCGGCTCAGGGTTGACTCAGCCTTCCATCCTTCCGAGGTGGGTAAAATGAGGACCCAGATTGTTGGGGGCAATATGCTGACTCTCTGTAAACCGCTTAGAGAGGCCTGAAAGGCCTATGAAGCGGTATATAAGTCTACTGCTATTGCTATCTAATAACTCATTCATACATCGCATCACTTCTCAGTTACTTTTAACCTGAACAAGAGGAACTCCAAAAGATTTTGGTTCATGATTAATTTCAGAATGAATGGGAAATTACAGTTTGATCCTGACCTACTCAAGGTTAACCCAACCTTTCATCCTTCTGAGGTTGGTAAAATGAGAACTCAGATTTTGGGGCTCAATATGCTGACTCTGTAAACCACTTAAAGAGTACTGTAAAGTATAAGAACTGTTGCTATTAAGTGTGTGTGTGTGTGTGTGTGTGTGTGTGTGTGTGTGTGTGTTATGTCAAAGCACCTGGTATGGCCAAATATGGGAGGGAGCATACTGCTTCCCTCAGTGACATGCGGTGAGCTTCATGGCCAGTGAGGCAAGCGCGAAAGCCCCGCCGAAGCCCCGGCGCCGCGTCCGCCATAGAGCGGGACCGTCACCGGCCATGAAGCTCAACGCACGTCACTCGGCAGTTCAAACTTTGCTTTGCAGCCCAAACTTTCTCCTCCCAGCAACTTGGCCTGTTAGACACAGTGGTGGCGGGGGAGGAATGGGCTGGGAGGGCTGGCTGGCTGGGGAAGGGGGAGCCCTTTAAAGCCCTGCTGCCGTGTCTTCCCAGCAAGACTTCCTTTCGGCTCGCGGTTTCCTTGCCTGCCTTAACCAAAGCTTGGCGCCCTACCTCTGCTTTCACGCTCTCCCTCTCTCAGCTGTGCAGCAGTGTCGGCGGCAGCTCTCGGCCTATGGCGGCAGCGTCGCACAAGCTGTGGAAGGAGAAGGAGGAGGGAACTAAGAGAGGCTTTTACCGGGTGTGCGCTCCACAGCCAGGACCGTCATTGCGCTTCAAGCCGTGTTTCTTCCTGCAAAGCCCTTTGGGCAACCTGAGAGCTCCGCCTGACGCCCGAAGGGCTTTGCAGGAAGAAACGCGGCTTGAGGCGCAATGACGGTCCTGGCTGTGGGGCGCACGCCCGGTAAAAGCCTCTCTTGGTTCCCTCCTCCTCCTCCCACAGCCTGCGCGAGCCAAAAGGAAGTCTTGCTGGGAAGACAGGCTTTAAAGGGCTCCCCCCTCCCCAGCCAGCCAGCCCACCCAGCCCATTCCTCCCCTGCTACCACTGTGTCCAACAGGCCAGGCGTCTCGCGTTTATGGCGGACATAAGACGCGAGACACCTGGCCTTTTGGGACACAGTGGCGAGAACGTCCCTGCCGCCTCCGCGCTCCGTTGCCTCGCCCCCTGCCTCCTCCGACCCCACCGCTGTGAAGAAAGAAAACACACAGACACACACAAACACCTCACAATAAAAAAAGTACAAATTAAATTACAATAAATTTGAATCCCCCCTCCCTCCGTCCGATCCACCTTTTCCAGCTGTGGAAACTCTCTCAACTCTCCTCTTGTCCGCCCAACATAAGCGTGCTCAACGTAAGCATGCTCATAAAGCATGATTCGCTGCTCCCCGATCAGGAGGCGGGAGAATCAGTGCCTCTTTTGCATATGAAAGTTTTCGGTTTTTAACTCTTCCTTAACTTTTAAAAGGCTAAAAATTCCTTAGGCAAAAGAGGCCCCGAGTTTCTGGCCTCCTCCCATAGTTAACACTGAGAGCAGACACCAAGCCACTGTGACTTTGAATCTGGTAGCAACTACCCTGGCTTTAATTATTTAAAAAAAATTATTTAAAATTCTTTCTTTTCCCTTAGGAGACTGGTGAGGCCCCGCCTCCCCTGCTTCTAGTGACTGCACGTTCCTGGCTTCCCTTTTGCCTTTCAGTTCCACCCTAGGAGCCTTCCAGGCAGAAAACCATTTTTGTGTTGCATTTGTGCTGATAAATAAATAAATAAAGGGAGATTAGCATAGATCTATTTCAAGCTATTTAGCTGTCATCAGCTAACCATACCCTTACTGGGATTTGAACCTGGGCTGTTTTTACATGTTAGGCAGTTGTATTAGCCACTAAGCCACAAGCTCTCCTCCCTTATCAGCTGAGCCAAGGAAATAAGTAAGTGTTATGTCAAAGTACCTGGTATGCCCAAATATGGGAGGGAGCATACTGCTTCCCTTTTTGCCTTTCAGCTCCACCCTAGGAGTCTTCCAGGCAGGAAACCATTTTTGTGTTGCATAAATGCAACCTAGGGTGGAGATACACACACACACACACACACACACACACACACACACACACACACACAAATACATACATACCAGTGGTGGGTTACGACTGGTATGTCCCAGTACAGGCATACCAGTGCCTGCCGGGAGCAACAGAACCCACCACTGATTCATACACATTCTTTACAACTTTACAATATATATTGAAAATACATATTGTAAAGAGGATTTCATTTTGCAGTGGATTGATATGGGCTGAAAATTATTAAGACAATATAGGTATTCCTCATTTATAGACCACAGGACTGGGAACTCCATTATTAAAGTGAATTGGTTGCTAAATAAAATAATAACTGTTCCTGCTTCAGTATTATTTGCTTTACAAACCCCAAAGGTTGTAAATGCAATCATTGGTTGTAAAGTTGCTTTTTAATCACTGCTGTAACTGTGGTTGCTAAGCAATGTTATTGTTAAATGAGGGTTACCTGTAATAGATTCACACACACATGTAGAAGGAGGGAGGGAGGGAGGGAGGGAGGGAGGGAGGGAGGGAGGGAGAGAGAGAGAGAGAGAGAGAGAGAGAGAGAGAGAGAGAGAGAGAGAGAGAGAATATTAAAGTACAGGTTTCAGCTTAAGAAGCTTTATAAAGTATAGAAGTGGCCTTTTGAATGAACTAACACAATCTGTATTGGAATAGGAAAGAGGCAGTTTTACACCAAACAGTACTAGAACAATTGTTACTCAATCAGCTTACATGATCAGTTGGCTGTTTGAATGTGAAAATGTCATGGAATAAAGAGATTTATATATTGCCTATATAGAATAATTAGATTCTAACAATCTAATTATCTAATAATTAGTGATTATTAGAAGAAAAAGGAAAGTCATGCTCTGTTTGATCAACAACTCTTGTAATTCAAATACTGTTGGTTGTTGTTTTTTTTTTAAAGTGAATATTCCTTTAGGGAGAGAATTGCTTGTTCTTTCACACTATCATTGTTTTCTGAATTTTGGTCAAAGACATTCAAAGCGATTTGGCTGGTTAATTGGTTTGATTTCAACTAGAGCTGGCCAGTAGGAAGAAATTCTCAGGTGTAGCAATAGCAATAGCACTTAGACTTATATACCACTTCACAGTGTTTCACAGCCCTCTCTAAGTGGTTTACAGAGTCAGCTTATTGCCCTCAACAATCTGGGCCCTCATTTTACCCACTTCGGAAGGATGGAACACTGAGTCAACCTTGAGCCAGTGAGATTTGAACTGCAGCTAGCAGTCAGTTGAAGTAGCCTGCAGTACTGCACTCTAACCACTGCGCCACCTCATCTCTTACAATTCAGAAACTCTCCAGATATTGAAATAGGTGGTAATATTCAAATAAGGATTTGCTTATGATGGTTACCTTGTTACAATTTCACAACACCCCAGTATCTTCTTTGTAATCTTTGTATTTTTTTATTTTTTTAAAAAAACTTTTAAAAATTGTTTTCTGCAGCTCAGTATTCCTGCTGAAAAATATTCAGCAATTCCACTTCAACTTTCTCACCTTTTTCTACCTGTATAAAACCTACCGAGTTTGATTTTATTATCGCTATGTTATTCAGAAATGCAGAATAGCCCTTAGCATCAAACTCTTCTTCCATAGACAGCTTTTCAATACAAGGCAAAGGACCTCTGGTTTTTTCTTTTCTTTTCCCTCTATAATAAGTCATTAATTTACTACTAATTAATTTGGGTAGGAGTGATACTGGCATAAAAAAAGGACTAACTTAAATATACCTGGTCAGAGTCAATTTACATTGGCCTGGTACATGCAAGATATGAGCTTAAGGTTCAGTCTTGGTATCTACCCAGCTCTTAGTTGATTAGCTGTGTTCATGCAGGGTACCCAGCCACAAATTAATTCAAATACAATCTCTGTCTTTATCTTCTAATTCAGTGTGCTTGTAAATGCAGAAAATGTGGTTAAGTAAACCAAGGATCAGTTAGCTGAGTGTTGTTTGAACACAACCAATTGTGTAAATTATTTCTAAGAGGAGTTAGAAATATATCCTTTTCTGACTTCCACAGAAAATTTACTGTACAAAAGAATAAGGAAGAAAACTTAAAACCAAAAAAATTAATCAAATGTATCATGGACTAATTATATATTTCATGGCAACTATTGAGAATGTCTAATTACAATGAGAGGGAATAGTTCAATCTTGTGAAAACTTTTTTATTTAAAAAGACTCGATCTTGCTGATTATAAAAAAGCAAAAGGATAGAAAGGTGATACCTCCAAAAGAACTCTCCATGATTTTGAGGTTTAGAAGTTGAGTAAAAGCTCTTGACCTTAATGAACTTATCAGCCAGAAAATGAAAGTGAGAAAATAGAATTGAGCAGAGAATAGCCTCTCCATGCTCATGAAGTCCAGTGCAGTTGCAGTCTAACATTAACAAAATAATAATGCAGCTTTCAATGACATATTCATAACAGGTGGTATGCATTATTTCAATCCAAGATTTAACATTTATCTGGCACTGGGAAGCACACATCTTAATTTGTGAATAATGTAAAAACATACTATAGAAGTCTATGCAAGGTAGCCAGAAAGCTTCTGGTCTCCTTCATTTTGGTCTTTTCTCTCTTGATTTGTATTGTCTTTCCATGGAAGAGTGACATTACATCAGTGGGAGATCCCCAAAGTTCAAATTTAAAAGAAATCCTCCTGTTTCTTTCATTGCCCAGATTTTTCACATTTTTATTCTTGTTTCCCTTCAAACTTGTATGACTTCTGCTTGTTCCTTTCATCCTGTAGGAAGGAAAGTTAACATTTTAGCAATCACTTTATATGTAATTGATATCTGAGGTTAATTATCTGGTTTGTCCACTTCTGGTTTGTTAACATCTCCCACCCACTATCCCATAGATCCTCCCCCCATTCAGTCTTTGCAGTGTACGTGGAAAGCTTAGAAGGGCAAAGTCATAACAATATGGGCCTAGGACAACTCACCATAGCCAGGTTGCATGGCTGGGTTGGCATGGCTGGGTCAGCAAAAATGAGTGAGTCTGGCTCAGTGCGATGACTCAACATATGCAGGTTAGTAAGACGGGTGGTCGTGTCTGGGTGGACATGGACAGGTTGGTATGGATGGGTGGGTATGGATGAATGAGTATGGACAGGTTGGCATAGATCACTTGACATGGTCAGGTTGGAGCGGACAGGTGGTCACAGCAGCTGGGCACATGGACAGGTCAGCATGGAAAAAGTTGCCCTGGCCAACTGGACATGGAGACAACTCAGTGCTCCACCAGGCTGGTGCCCGGCAGTGGTTGATCCACCAAGAACAACAATAATTTAATTTAATTTAATTAATTTAATTTAATTTAATTTAATTTAATTTAATTTAATTTAATTTAATTTAATTTAATTTAATTTAATTTAATTTAATTTAATTTAATTTAATTTAATTTAATTTAATTTAATTTAATTTAATTTAATTTAATTTAATTTAATTTAATTTAATTTAATTTAATTAATTTAATTTAATTTAATTTAATTTAATTTAATTAATTTAATTTAATTTAATTTAATTTAATTTAATTTAATTTAATTTAATTTAATTTAATTAATTTAATTTAATTTAATTTAATTTAATTTAATTTAATTTTTAATTTAATTTAATTTAATTTAATTTAATTTAATTTAATTTAATTTAATTTAATTTAATTTAATTTAATTTAATTTAATTAATTTAATTTAATTTAATTTAATTTAATTTAATTTAATTTAATTTAATTTAATTTAATTTAATTAATTTAATTTAATTTAATTTAATTTAATTTAATTTAATTTAATTTAATTTAATTTAATTTAATTTAATTTAATTTAATTTAATTTAATTTAATTATTTAATTTAATTATCTTTTATCTTTTTGTCTTCTTTTCCTTTTCCTTTTCCCTTTCCTTTACCAGGAGAGCTGCAGAGAGAACCGTGGCAGGAGGGTGGGAATGTGTGGTACACCCCTGGATCTGCCCAGTGGAGAAGCACTCCAGGTGAGAAGGTGGCTGATCTCTGGTGAATTAAATTGAAGGGGTCACTAGGCAGCTATGGGGGCAGCCTTACTTGATGCATCCCTTCATGAAGCAGGGAAGAGAAAGGGAAAGGGACACCCACTCCCTTTCTTAGGTAAAAGGTAAAGGTTCCCCTATTTATATGTGCTAGTCATTCACGATTCTTCAAAGTCGAAGACCAGCGCTGTCCGAAGATGTTCTCTGTGGTCATGTGGCCAGCATGACTAAACACCAAAGGCGCACAGAATGCTGTTACCTTCCCACCAAAGGTGGTCCCTATTTTTCTACTTGCATTTTTACATGCTTTTGAACTGCTTGGTTGGCAGAAGCTGGGACAAGTAATGGGAGCTCACTCTGTCACACGGTGCTAGGGATTCAAACCGCCGACAAGTTCAGCGTCTTAACCCTGAGCCATTTCCAATTCTGTTTCTTACCAGATTTCAAATGTTAGTAGAGCAAGATGATTGATTGGTACATTTGCAAGTTGTGGATCAGATTGGCCACTGCCAGGCTCTGGGAAGCCTTATGGATTTCTCACCTTTTGAGGCTGGGGCAATATGGGGGGGGGGGGAGACAGCAGGAGTGAGGATCCCTCTTCCAAAAGCTGCTGTTGCCATTGATCCTTATGCCCTCCCCAAAACTACTGGTAACCAAGAGCTGAGCCAGGAGCCATTTTTCTCCATCCCAATTCATCCCAATTCAAAAGGTGAGAAATCCACAAGGCTTCCTGGAGCCCTGCAGTAGCCAATCTGATGCATAACTTACACTTGGTCTTAGAGTGTTAGGAACTGGGAAGGAAACATCGGGCTGGAAACATTATCGTCCTATTCATTATATAGAGAACGACTGTATTATGGAACATTCCGAAATGTGATACATTTCAAGAGACCTGAACCACAATCATTGCCTTTGGATCTGAATGTGAATAGGCTACCAGTGATAGTTTGTTTGAAAGTTATATCTTCTTTCTAAGTACCATATCTCTAGCTCCACAAGATACAAGTGCAATTCAACTCTCTTTTCATGCATGCTCTTTCATTACAGATTTTGCCCAATTATTATACAGTGAACTTTTGATTTGGGGGCATTCAACTGAAGCAGCTCAGTTCTGATTTGTCTGCCTGCAAACTGAGAAAATTCCTGGTTCTGGAAAGGTAGTCCCTTGCGGGGTGGGGTGGGGGTGGGGGGAAGCAGGTGAAACAGAGTAGTAGCTTCCCTCCTTCGTCTATGTAGATTATGCAGTTTCTCCACAAGATACTGAACATAATTTCAATAATGATTTAAAGTAGTTGCCGTAAGAGATCACAAAAATCTACACTGACCTTAGTCTGTGGTGATTGTGAGGGTTATGCCCCAACACAAGATCTTTATATACTGTTGTTGCTCTCTAGTCCCATCTAGAGGCTGGAGGGACAAATATACCCAACATACGATCTTTATATACTGTTGTTGCTCTCTAGTCCATCTAGTGGCCAGAGAGACAAAATACCAATTTATATTCTTTTGAAGCTGACCCAACCCTTTTACCCATCATCCCGCACTCTCAAACAAGTGCATTCTGGGAAGTCAGACTCCATTTCCTCTAGCATTTGGAGAAGACAGAAGCACATGGTCATCTGTTCTGTCCCCCCTTCACGGCTCTTAACAAATGGCAAGACAAATAAACTTAAAAGGAACTTTCTTTATCAGTTCTCAGTTCAAACTGGCTTCGAGCCAAAAAAATAAACTAATTAAAGTCTCTGCCAGAAGATAATGGGCTGAAACACAAATCTTTCTTACTTCAATACCAGGTGAATTAAACGAAAGCAAAGCCCTTCTTCCAAAGTCTCTACAAATCAGGGTTACAGAAGTCAAACCACTTTTCCAAATGTACAGCAAAGAAACCACGATCAAGGATCAAGGAACGCATGAAGGAACGTTGACTCCTGCGACTAGGATGTGACAGCATCCGTCCTTTTATCTCCAAACCTGCCCCTAACAAGCCCCAGCTGCATAATGAATCTTGTATCCCAAAAAGACTCACAGCAGACATCTGCTGAGTCACAACAGTCATCCAAGGACAAACCCACATCCCACACAGAGCATCACTCCCATTGCTTGTATTTATTCATTGCTATATTCAGCAGTAACTCAATACTGCCTATCTTGTATTTGGTTCCCTATTTTCCCCAGTTTCACCATATCCTATTTGTTAAATATTTGTTGTAACTACAGTGGTTTCCACCAGGGTCCTCTGTTCCAGTGGGAACATAGGTTTAATCCTATTGATTGAAGGGTCTGACAGCTCCCTATAAAAGGGCTGCTGTCAGACTCAACCTTCGCTGGATTGTTCTGACTTGTTGTACTTAATAAAGAGCTGCTGTTACCGTTAAGCCTGTGTGTGCCTATCCATTACCCAATTCAACACTATTCTTTCAATAAAGCAGTCAGATCTATGTACATGGTCTGTTTTACTGGAGGATAGGTGGATTTAGCTGCATGTCGAGGTGCACATAGATTAATGTGTAATGGAGACAGAACAGTGGGAGAAATGAAACATGAAAGGCAGCTGGTGGATAAGTCTACCATTTACCAAGCAAACAGTTTGACTTGCTGTTCACAAGTGTATCGATATTAAGAAACCAAACTTGGTGTGTTATATCTTTATTACACTTTGATGGCCTTCACAGACCAATTCAACAACACAATGATAGACAGCTTGAGGAATGAGCAAATTATTATCACAAATGAGGAGACTCAGTTGATCATGACTACTCTTATGATTGTTTATAAGCACAAATCCTGTTATGTCACAGTCTTTTATTTGTGAAAGAGATAAATCTTTGAAAATTATTGGAAGCCAAAATAACTTTACCTGCACTCTGGTGAAGCTTAAAGGATAATGATCTAGACTTGCACTAAATACATTGCATCTTGAAAGATAATGAAATGGATTTGTGTCTGAGCAGCAAATTACTTCGTAGTCATATCCTTATGGTTTGAACTTCTAATTGTTCAGTGCATAGAGGATGTTGTTAAGCAGATTAGTTCAAAATGGATTCAAAAGACTTGCAATCAATCAATTAGGACTCTAAAGAAAAAGCCATACAGGTACAAGGAAATGTGAGAACATGCTCAAAGTTTAGAGCACTTTTCTTCCATAGGTGCAGCAATTTTTCTGTTGTGCACAGTAGTATAGACTTCACCTTACTCTATACATAGACCAAAAGGAATTCATTTTGCTTTCCCTGTTCGACATACAATGCAGTAACATTGATGTTAAGAGTATACTGTAGTTCTTTGTAGACAGTAAGGAAGATAACCTCAATGCAGGGGTGAAATGCTACTGGTTTGGACAAGTTTGCAGGTTCGGATCAACCGGTTTTTTTCCCAACGATCACTTGTGATGCATGATTTATATTAGCTAAAAAGCAGGATTTCCTGCTTTCTAGCTAATCTAAATCACGTGGTACAGCGGATTCCCCACCTCACTGTTTTACTTACCTTTGCAGGCATGCTTGGTAGCAGGTTCCGCACACCCGCCCGGACATCATCATGTCTGTTTTTGACACTCTGCGCATGCGTGGAAAATCCTGCATATGCACGGAGGTGGCGTGTGCAAGCAGAAATCACGCACGCTCACATTTGCAAATTGCTACCAAAGGTAAGTAGATTTCACCCCTGACTTATATGTGTATAAATCATTATGTAGGCCACAGGTGTCAAACTCGATTGTGTCGCGTGGCATATCACAACGTTTTTGCCTTTACAGGGCCAGGGTGGGTGTGGTCTGCATGTGACGCATCTGGCCAATGGGCTGCCAGTTTGACACCCCTGATGTAGGCAAAAGGGGAAGGAATGTTTTTTAAAGCCCAGAACAACATTCAGAAGTGACTTAGGCAAATACCTCCCTAATTCTCTGAAATATAAGAAGAAGGAGGAAATATAGCCCAATCAAACTTTCAATAGTTTGCTGTCATAATCACCTTCAATAAAATTAGCTTTAGTCTTCATATAGAGTTGATGTCTTCTCTACCCAATGGGGCTGGCATTCTTCAAAAGAAGCATAGCTGGATATCTAGCCACTTCCATAAATTATTTTTTTTAAAAAAATATCTTTGAAAAGCTGAGATAAGGTTCTAAGTTGAGGAACAAACCTGCTGCAGTTATTTTCCAAAAACTGCAGACTGTGAACTTCAGTGGAAGTACTTAATACACAGATTTCTTAATGCTTGTATCCTGTGGGATTAGATGAAACCTTCTGACCAGAACTCCCAAGCAATGATCTTTTAATACAAGTTAAATTCCTACGTATCCCAATTAAGCACTGCCATGCAGATACACAGCAAGGGAGAATAATGCTCACATTCAACTTGAAGATGCCATCATAAAGATTCCTTCTAATCCAGTGAATACTTCCCAAATTATGTTCTAGAAATTTTCAATAACTGATGAGATGCTGAGATAATCCCAGCAGTGAAGACTGTGTAGAAAATAGATTTATATATCAGGAACACATGTGATGTTGCATCTCAAGGTAACTAATGCAAAAATCAAATCTACTGAAGAATTTGGAATTGTTTATATGCTATGGTTTTTCCAGTTGCAATGTATGGCTGCAATGAATGGAGGCCTTTGAACTATGGTGCTGGAGAAGACTCCTGCAAGTCTCTTGGCCTGCAAGGCAAATCAAACCGGTCAGTCCTAGAGGAGATCAATCCTGACTGTAGTTTAGAAGGCCAGGTCCTAAAGATGAAACTCAAATATTTCGCCTACCAAATGAGAAGGAAGCCTAATGCTGGGAAAGATTGAGAGCAAAAGAAGAACGGGATGACAGAGAATGAGGTGGCTGGATGGAGTCACTGAAGCAGTAGGTGTGAGCTTGAATGGCTCCAGAGGATGGTAGAGGACAGGAAAGCTTGGAGGAACGTTGTCCATGGGATCACATTGGATCGGGCATGACTTTGTAACTAACAACAAAATATTAGAAACTGTGTCTGTCCAGTGAGAAATATTGTAATGTGTACTTCATAAATTGGCCAGGAATTGTCATACCCTCAGAAAACCAGTTTTTTACTTCGTTGTTTAGATTTCAGTGATATGCATGGAGTTTGCCCAGCCACTCTCTTAATTATATCAAGTTCCTTCAAATATCATCATCCTTCTTTATTCTTCCACTTGTTGTTGGAAATGAAATGGAATGAATTTATATTTGTTTTTTAAAAAATCGGAACTGTGTTTATGAAAACTGATGTCATCTTATCTTTCTTTTCTTCAAATTACTAGTTTTATTCTAAGTTGTAGGAAGATTTCATTTTAGTTTAAGTACGTGTTGTTGTTTTTTCCTAATGGAAATCACTGGAAAAATGATTTGTCATAGTATTCAAAGTAAAATTTATTTTTGAAAAAAAGAAAACAAAAAAACATTGTAAGTATACCAAAGATAAATTACCATAGCATTTCCAGAATGAAATATCTAACTCAGAGAATACAGAAAGTGAATCAAAGTATAGCTTGGCAATAAGAATATTAAATTAACCTATAGTTACCACAAATTAGGACAATTTCTCCAGAGCCAATTACCATAGCAACTAAGCAGTTCCCCAGCCAATTAGAATCTCACAGGGAGGGAAAACCTTTGGGCCTATTTCAAATGCCACCATGCTATAAAAATCTTAATCATTTTTTTCCTATTTTCTCTGAGTTGTATTTCTATTAAATAGGGGGACCTATATCTCATGAGACATTAATTTATGCTGTTTCTCTCTAGGCCATAAAGCCTGATTATTACTGAATCATCCTGCTGAATAACAATAATCATTTATAGGTTTATATTGTTTCAAACAGAAGATACTCTAGACATGTGAACGGAAATTCATTTTCTTTTTATGTCAAAATCTGGCAAAATATGAGTATTCGATTTCTCTACCCTGGTTTTCCCCACTCAAATATCTCAACATTGTGGCAATGTGTTCTCAATAGAGATGGGCTAAAAGCAAGGGTAGGTTGCTGCCGGTGTTACTTCCGGTTTGCAACCCGGGTGCAACATGCACACGCTGTGTCCGTGTGCATTGTTCAATGTAAATTGTTCTGTGTGCATGCACAGTTCACAATTTACAGTGAACTGTGCATGTGCAGTCACTAAAACCCAAAATGGCAGCGGTCAAGCAGCAGGGAAGGAGTTCGGGGGAGTGACCGGCCTGCGTTGCTGCTGATTTTTCAACCCAGGCCTGAATTCCACTACCGGTTCAGCCGAACCTGGCCGAACCAGCAACAACCCACCTCGGGTTAAACGGAACTGTTCTTGCAAAGTGAAATCGTATATCTAGTCTTAGCAAGAAAATTATAGAATTGAGACAATTGAGAAATTTCTTTTTCAGGGGAGAATTCTGATATTCCCTCCCTTCTCCTTCCTTCCCACTTCCAAAAATAAAACTTACTGGTAGGTTTCAGAATTTTCTCAAATTATTTCCCATCAATGTTTAACAATGAATGCCTTTCCCCCCTCATCCTGGCAATTGTAAGATTTTTTTAAAAAATGTGCTCTCATTTTATATGCTCAGGTCGGATGCTTAAACACCTCCTGAAATCAGAATTTGGTTTTCTTGTTGTAATTACAAAGCAACTAAACATCTATTATTTGTTCAATTATAAAATTTGATAAATAAAAGAAGGAAGAGTAGCTTCTCCAACTACTGACACCAATAACATTCTGACCTGCTAACATGCTTTGTGCTTCATAAACCATGGTTTATGAAATAAACCACAATGCTTTATAAGAAAGTGATTTACAATTGACCATAACTATGCTGACAAGAATTCATATTACCCTTCCAAAATGATAAATACCAGTTTGAAACATGACAAGTCACAATGCTAGTTACACAAACCTCTCAACTTGCTAGTGCCAACACACACACACACACACACACACACACACACACAAACACACCCCAGATTGACTTTTCTCATAATCTTATTATCATAATTTCATTTCATTTCATTTCATTTGTCTTGTATGCCGCCCACTCCCGGAGGACTCCGGGCGGCTCACAACAGACAAGGGAAGGGGGGTAAATAGACAAAGACAACACTTTAAAAAAGACACAACATTCACAATTTCCATGGGGTTGGATGTTTCACAAGCCCCCCGGTCTGCTGGAGCAGCCAGGACTTGGTGGCTTTGCGGAAGGCTGGGAGGGTAGTAAGGGTCCGGATCTCCACGGGGAGGTCATTCCAGAGGGCTGGAGCTGCAACAGAGAAGGCTTTCCCCCGGGGAGTCACCAGCCAGCATTGGCTGGCAGATGGAATCCGGAGGAGACCTAACCTGTGAGATCTAATTGGTCTATGGGAGATAATCGGCAGGAGGCGGTCTCTCAGGTACACAGGTACGATGCCATGTAGAGCTTTATAGGTAACGACCAGCACCTTGAAGCGGGTCCGGAGACTAATGGGTAGCCAGTGCAGCTCGCGGAGGATAGGTGTGACGTGGGTGTACCTGGGTGCACCCACAATCGCTCGAGCGGCTGCATTCTGGACTAACTGAAGTCTTCGAACACTCTTCAAGGGCAGCCCCATGTAGAGCGCGTTACAGTAGTCCAGTCTTGAGGTCACAAGGGCGTGAGTGACTGTCTGAAGGGCCTCCCGATCCAGGTAGGGTCGCAATTGGTGCACCAGGCGAACCTGGGCAAAGGTCCCCCTGGTCACAGCTGACAAATGGTGTTCTAAAGTCAGCTGGGGATCCAGGAGGGCTCCCAAATTGCGACCCCTCTCTGAGGGGTGTATAATTTCACCCCCCAGCCTGAGAGATGGAATAGTTGGCCAATCTTTGGGAGGGAACATCAGAAGCCACTCGGTCTTGTCTGGATTGAGTGCCAACTTGTTTGCTCCCATCCAGACCCTGACAGCCTCCAGGCACTGGCACATCACTTCTACTGCTTCGCTGAGTTGGCACTGGGCAGACAGATACAACTGCGTATCATCCGCGTATTGGTGGTACTTAATTCCGTGCCGGCGTATGATCTCACCCAGCGGCTTCATGTAGATGTTAAATAGGAGGGGGGACAGGACCGAGCACTGCGGCACCCCATAGTTGAGGGGCCTTGGGGTCAACCTCTGCCCTCCGACCAACACCGACTGCGACCAGCCCGAGCGGTAGGAGGAGAACCACCGAAGAACGGAGCCTCCCACTCCCACCTCTCGCAACCGTCGCAGAAGGATACCATGGTCGATGGTATTGAAGGCTGCTGAGAGGTCAAGGAGCACAAGGATAGAGGGGTGACCCCTATCCCTGGCTCGCCAGAGATCATCGATCAGCCCGACCAAAGCAGTTTCCGTGCTGTAACCAGGTCTGAAACCCGACTGATAGGAATCTAGATAATCGGTTTCATCCAAGGACTGTCGAAGTTGAGAGGCCACCACTTTCTCAACAACCTTCCCAACAAAGGGCAGGTTGGAGACTGGACGATAGTTGCTCAAAATGGCTGGGTCCAGAGACGGTTGCTTCAGGAGGGGTCTCACCACCACATCCTTTAGGAGGGGCGGGAAGATTCCCTCCCGGAGAGAGGTGTTAACTATCGTCCGGATCCAGCCATGTGTCACCTCCCTGCTTGTCGAGACCAGCCAGGAGGGGCACAGGTCGAGTATACAAGTGGAGGCACTCACCGCTCCCATGGCCTTGTCCACTTCCTCAGGAGAAGCAAGTTGAAACTGAATCCATAAAGTATGCTCAAGACCTTCCCCCGGTACCTCGGCTGGTACCGTGCAATTGGAGTCCAGCTCTGTCCGAATCCGAGCAGTATCCATTAAATACTGAACAAATTCCTCAGCTCTACCTTGTAAAGGGTCATCCGCATCCCTCCCTTTCAAGAGGGAGTGGGTTATTCTAAACAAGGCGGCTGGGCACGATTCAGCGGATGCAATAAGGGCGGCAAAATGCGAGCATTTCGCCGTCCATATTGCCACGAGATAGGCTCTGATAAAGGCTCTCATCAGTGCTCGGTCTGACTCAGATTTACTGGCCCTCCAGCGGCGCTCTAGGCGTCTCTTTTGGCGCTTCATCTCCCAGAGTTCCTCGGTAAACCAAGGGGCCCTCCTGGATCCGCTGCCTCGGAGAGGTCGCAAAGGCGCAATCCGGTTTAGAGTCCCCACCGCCACTGTATTCCAGGCAGCGACTAAGGACTCTACCGGATTGTGGACATTTCAGGCATTAACTCTAACTAATACAATTTAACAAAATGACATTGATATGCAATAGTTTTAAAATGCAGCTGTCATCAGAAAAATGCATCTTCTATATTAACAGTCATGGTGGTGCAGTGGTTAGAATGCAGTATTGCAGACAAACTTACTGCTGACTGCCAAGAGTTCGACTCTGACTGGCTCAAGGTTGACTCAGCCTTCCATCCTTCTGAGGTCAGTAAAATGGGGACTCAGACTATAGGGGGCAATATGTTGACTCTATAAACTGCTTAGAGAGAGCTGTAAAGCACTATGGAGCGGTATGTAAGTCTAAGTGCTTTTGCTATTAAGAATTCAATTTGGACTGGGTGGCTTTTCTTCATAATAAAAGATTAGAAAATGTGGACCTGAAGAACTGAAGAAAAAAAAAGACATAGCAGGATACTGTGCTCAAGCACAGCATGAATGATGAAAAAAAAGAGTATTTTTCTTATTTAACTCTAATATTGCTGATCACGCACACAGATAATTGAAACAAATTTAAAGGCTTTCCTAGTTAAGAGGCATCAGTTCTCTGGCTATACTTGTGCTTAGAACTGAATTGATGTAACACCATTTTATGTCCAGATTCTTATCAAATTAAATAGTTATACATAACAATTTGGGAGAAATTTTCATCCATAAAGGGCAACTGTGCAAATAAAATTCTATTAAAAAGGAATAAATATAAGCTAAATTCTTTGTTAGGTGCTTCAGCTCCAGTATATTGAACATATAATCAAAGCTAAATATAAACTCATTTTTTTTTCCTCATTCTGTCTGGATGGGCTGGCTGTTCAGAAAACCTGGACAACGATCCTATCAGGACTATGGCTTTCTCAATGCATGCAAAACCAAATCCTTATCAGGCATTCTCTGAGTTTTCCTTCTCATTTTTCCTGGATCAGAACAGGCCACGGGTAAGTTCATCAACCGGCTTGCCAAAAACATTCTAGATTCATTTATTTCTTTAATTTTTATTCTGTCTTTATTTACTTTTATAACTAGGTATCTCAAGATGGCAAACATATATAATACTTCTTCTTTCTCCTATTTTCCCTATAACAACCACATTGTGACCTGAAAAACCAGTGACTGGCCCGTAGTCATCCAGCTGGCTTTCATGCGCAAGGCAGGACTATTGACTTCACTAAGAACAAATCGAATACTCCCTCTCATTTCAATTCCTGCGTCTTTCTTTGTTTACCCACATTCAATTTTATTGAGATTAGGAGCAATTAGGATTAGATGATTAGGGATTATGATTAGGAGAGATTAAGATTAGAGGTTTAGAAGGGATCTTGTATCTAATACCCAATAACAGTAACTAAGACACTTTCATTTGTGGCATTGTTGAACAGACTAGCTTTCCAGACCAATATACATGTCTTTTCCACAAACTGTTAAGAAATCAGCAATTGCAGAATGATTGTGATCAAAATTAGCAAAATAGAGAGGGTGCATGGAGAACGAACAGTATATTTTGATGGGTGCAGTGCCACTTCTTTTCGACATGAATATAGAAGAGAGTTATGACTTTCACTGCAGTATTTCTTTTCTTTTCTTTTCTTTTATTATTTCTCATTTCCCTTTCAATGCTCTATCCACCATCTTTCCAATTCTGCTCCTATGAATGCTGCAGATAATGTCTACCAATATGATGATCAATGACTATCTAAACATATGGGTTTTAGTGTGGGTAACTGTATAGGCAGGGGTGGGATTCAGCCGGTTTGGACCAGTTTGGCTGAACCGGTAGCTCTGATGATCAGGTGGACTCGCCTGCCCACCCCTGCGCTATACTGATCTATATTCCCTTTGTTTGAAGCCCAGGTGATAGGTCTGGCAGAGCGGATTGCCGCTGTTTTACTCACCAGGGCTGCAGTAGAAGGCACTTTTTTGAGCTGTTTTCAAATGCACTGCACACACATGGAGTGCATGAAGCAAACTGGTTGTTATACTGGTTGAATCCCACCACTGTGTATAAGTTTCTGTTTGCATCCATTACCGGGACCCAGTTGGCCTTCTGAAAGAACCATTCAATAATAGGACATGGTGCTTGATATTATCTGATTCTTCTTATGCCTGGATTGGTTGCATATCACATCTAAATTTAGAGGTTTCCAGGCATTTCCTACAGTCTTTTGGAAGTCTCTCAGAATCACTCTGGATCTTGAGCATGTTGAGGAAGCTAATTTACCCAGGATGGGTTGGCTTCCTCTGTTTTTGGCTGGTATTGAGATATCATTCTCGCTACTGTGTTGGCCTTCATATAGATTGGTGTTTTGCCAAGGATGCTGTGGTGGTTGCTGACACTCACATGGTACTTTACAAATATTTATTTCTGCTCTATTTCTTTTGTCTTAGGCTTAGCATGCATTAGATAATGAGAGAGCCATTCCAGGAGCATGGATTTTAGCATATAGCTGCCATATAGAGTTGCTTTGCCTATTCAAAGCATAATTAAAATGTATAAAGCTACACATTTCCTACTAAATAAAAAACAGTCAGTTTTGACATCCCCTCCCAGAGCATAGCATATATTTATTTAGCTTTCCATAATGGTTTATACATTCATTCCATAAATATCCTGCAAGACAAGGGTAAATATAGATAGTCTCCTCTGAGGACACAGCATAATCAAGGCTTCTATAAAAGCAACAGAAACTGGGCTCAATTGAATTCATAAATCAAGGATCACCTGCTGTTTACTTGACAATATTTTGGGAAGTGGTTTGCCATTGCTTTGCTCCTAGGATTTAGAGAGTGGGTGTCTTCCAAAGTTATCAGGTTGCTTTAATGCCCAAGGCAGAAATAAAACTCATGCAACCCAGTTTCTAGCCCAGTGCCTTTAACCACTGCACTTGATCATGTAGACTGGCTCTCTGAAGAACATTTAATCCTCCTCAATCTACATATATTCATCTCAATCTATTTTAGAAGGTGAACTGCACATTAAGTAATTTGACTCTCTGTCTCTCTCTCCCCTGTGAACCAGAAGCAGAACTTCATTATCTAGCTTTGGCTTGTTCTTGTGTGACTCCTAACCAGCTGATTTCACGTCATAATTTTAGAAGAAGACAAAGAATTGTATTCTGTTCTCAACATGTTCTCAACATGATTTTTCAGAAAGAAGAATGTGTGGTATGTATCTAGGTATCACCTCAGATCTCAAGAGACATTATTAGCAACAAGGACAGGACGATCACTGTCAGATTCAATTAGACTGGTCACAAATAGCAGAACTGTGCAGGAAAATAGGGTAATGAAAATTTGATGAATATTCAGAGTTATTTTTAAGAGAGCATTCTAGAAGTAAGGTGTGTGTGCGTACACACACACACACACGCACACCCCTTACTCCTGGAATTCTATCTTAAAAATAACTCTGAATATTCATCAAATCTATCTATCTATCTATCTATCTATCTATCTATCTATCTATCTATCTATCTATCTATCTATCTATCTATCTATCTATCTATCTATCTACCTACCTACCTACCTACCTACCTACCTACCTACCTACCTACCTACCTACCAGTGACGTGTGGTGAGGTTGATACCTGGTGAGGCTCAGCAGGGCAGCGGTCGGCCTCGGCGGGGCGGGGGGGAATTTGCATCGCGGGAGGAACCAAGTGCCCGGGTCTGCAGCAAAGGCGCTTGGTGGCTCCCACGATGCAAAGTGCCCCGCTGCCCCCCTGCTGTCCCGGCCTGCGTCCGCTGCTTCTCCAAGCTCCGCCGCTGGAAGTCCCGGATCGCCTCTGGGGGAAGGCTGGGTGAGAAGTGGAGCGAAGCTTCTCTGTGGCCTCCCGGCGCTGTCCAGAGGCTCTTTCAGGAGCATGTGTCAGCGGCCAGCGGCCTGGAGCAGCCCCGGTTGTGAGACAAGGGAGCACTTAAAGCAGCTGCTGCCGCTGCCGCCACCACTGCCCCGAGCCTCTGGGCAGCGCCGGGAGGCCGCAGAGAAGCTTCGCTCCACTTCTCACCCAGCCTTCCCCCAGAGGCGATCCGGGACTTCCAGCGGCGGAGCCTGGAGAAGCAGGCCGGGGCAGCGGGCGGCAGCAGCGGGGATGGTGGGGCACTTACTTTGCATCGTGGGAGCTGCCAAGCGCTCAGGTCTGCAGCAAAGAGGCAACCTCCTCCTTCTCGCCCACTCCTCTCTCCTCTGAAGCACGCCCCGCCCAACGTAAGCGTGCTCAAGAAGACACGATTGGCTGCTTCCAAATCAGGAGGCGGGAGAATTAGTGCCTCTTTTCCATCTGAACTTCTTTGCCTTTTAACTCTTTATTAACTTTTAGAAGGCGAAAAATTCCTTATGGAAAAGAGGCCCCGAGTTCTCTCGCCTCCTGCTTTGGTTAACACTAAGCAGACACCAAGCCACTGTGACCTGGAATCTGGTAGCAACTATCTTGGCTTTAATTATTTAAAAAAATATATTTAAATTTTTTTTCTTTTTCCTGAGGAGACTGGTGAGGCTCCGCCTCCCTTGCCTCTAGTGACTGCACGTCCCTGCTACCTACCTACCTACCTACCTACCTACCTACCTACCTACCTACCTACCTACCTATCTATCTATATATCATATGTGTGTGTGTGTGTGTGTGTGTGTGTTTGTTTGTGTGTCCTTCTGAGATAATTGATTTTAATCCACCTGAAGCTATGAGGCTTGAAATAAAATTACTCAAGCTGTCTTCCTTATCTCCTGAATAGATGTGGTTGTTTTCCCCATTTCAGAGGGTTTCAAACTATAACCAAATTTTGGTTCAAAATATAACCAAAAGCTCCATAATTTAATAGAGGATCCCATACATCTTGCAGATCCGATGGTAATTAAAGTTAATAAAATTGTGGTCTACCTAATCTATCTAATATTCCAGTGTCTTGCCTCATTATCCTGGACTGTACAAGAAAAGGAACTCATTTTCCCAAAATTCTCAAAGCCAACATTGTTTGTACACAAGCTGGCATCCAGGGCAGAGGTGGTATTCAGCCAGTTCTGACAGATTCTGGAGAACCGGTAGCAGAAATTTTGAAAAGTTTGGAGAACCAGCAAATAGGGTTGCCCTGGCCTGCCTCCCAGCCTCCCAGTTGATCTTTTGTTGTCCTGAACAGGAGAAAGGAGCTGGAAATCAGGTTAGTGGGGTGGGGAGGGAATGGGGATTTTGTAGTATCCTTCCCCTGACACACCCATAAAGCCACGCCCACAAAGCCATACCCACAGAACTGGTAGTAAAACGTTTTGAATCCCACCACTGATCCAGGCCCCTTCTTTTCACCTCATGTAGCGATGAGCAATAGCTCAATGATAAAGGGAAATCTTCATGTGGCTTGTAATTTCAAGCATCTCTTCAACAAGCTGAAATTCAGCCAAACTACTGCAGGTTAGTGGGAACAATCCTGGCTTCAATAGAGAAGGGCTTGGTAGGAGGAACAACCTATTTACAGAAGCTCCTTTGAAAAGTCACCCCAGCTTATCTATTGCTATTATTACCTTGAGGGCTTAATATTCAATGGATGTGTTGACACACAGCAATATGTAGAACATTTAATATTGTATACTCTAGCTCTAAAATGAATATGTTTGTTCTTCTAAACTGCCTTCCAAATAGTTACATGTAAAGGATAAAATACAGGGCAACGGTGTGCTTGCTGTTATATATTTTATGTGGTGATGTATAGCCTGTAGGGGAAATCAAGTGCTGGAGTTATTGGCATTTTTAGGAAATGCTGCTGAAGCTTTTTCCATGTCATCCCCAGCATGGGGTTCAAGCATTTAGTCTGTCCAACCAGCAGCAAAACAAACACAATGTCAGAGACATTGACGTGAGACTCTGATTTGTGTTTAATGCTAGAAATCTACTCACCCTAACTGAATGGATAGAGTAGGATTTCCTTGGAATGGAATATTGCAATCTAACTCTGCCCACTGCCAGGAGTTTGATCCTGTCTGGCTCAATGTTGACTCAATCTTCCATCCTTCTGAGGTTAGTAAAAGGGGATCCAGATTGTTGGGGAGTAATATGCTGACTCTGTAAACCACCCAGAGAGTGCTGTAAAGCACTATGGGGCACTACATAAGTCTAAGTGCTATCGCTATTATAGCTGTTGCAAACTTTTCATTTTGTAGGAAAAGTTTAACAAGACTAATATCAGGGCGAAGTGAGTGAGCATCTTCAATTGTTAGAGGTGTTCTTTGTTATTATCATCTTTACCTGAAAGGAAATTGAGAACCTTTCTCTAAGCAATTAGATTTATATTGGCACTCAATTTGAAAAAGGCCAACAGCAACTGTATTCTCCTTACCTCAAATAATGAAAAGAAATGGCTGGAATAGAAACAGAAGAGAGAAAGAAGCAGATCTCATAGCATCCAATGGCGTTTGTGGACCCTTGTAAAAACAGACAAAAATCCCAATTGCATAGCAAGTCTTCAAAAAAAGATTGGCTTTGACCTGCATTTAGGGAGGGGAAGGGACAAGGAAAGTGAGACCAGCACACCCACGCCCACTCCTCTTTTCAAGTGAGGTCCCATTGCAGGTTTTGTAATAGCTTAACAAAACTATAAATCCTACTGAGCTAAAGATAGTGGTGATGGAATTTGGCTGAGCAATATCTAGGAGTCTATCTGTACTCATCTGTGATTTTATTTTTCTTATGCCAGTAGGAGATAATGTAATTTTATAAAGGTGAAGTCTTAGTTTTTAGATAGCGGATTTTGATCAAAGATTTGTTTGATGAAACCTCATCTCACAATCAGGAGGTGGACAGTTCAATCCTAGGTAGCAGCGAAGGAAAAATATCTGCTGTGAACTCTGCATAGGCATCAGGAAGGGCATCCAGCCAGTAAATGCTCAGCTCAATTTAGTTGCCCTGACTCCATCCTGATGCAAAGCATTACAGGGTTGTTAAAAGAACAAAAAAATCTTTGCTAAAACTTCTGGCCAGTGTTTCATGCATAGACACATACTTATACATACATGGATCCAAATCAGTGGTGGGTTCCTACCCATTCAGTGCTTTGGCTGAACCGGTATGGTTTAGCGGCCTGGGTCGCTAGAACTGGCAGCAACCCACCCCTGATCCAAATGTATGTAAGTGTGCCATGTGTAGGCATTTCTTTGTTTGTTTGGAGTTTACAATTCATTGGGCATGGTTGGTTGTGCTTTGAATCTCCCCCCCCCCCCAGCTTCCTTTTTTGAGCAGGGGAAGTATCATCCTACAAACAGGGTCACCACCCTGTCAGGTAAATACGATATTATTTATTTACTCCCTGGAGTACAAAAAGACAGAAGTAGATTTTGTGCCTCAGGTGCCCAAATAATTTGGATTTAGGAACAAACAAGCATCTTGGTCACATGTTTGCATGTTTTGCTCCATCTCAGGCTGCAAAGTATTGAGTGGTTCTGACTTTACATAAACTACTGCAAAAGCTTCTTGGTTTATTTTTTGTTTTGTTTACAAAGCTCTTGCGTTAGCTTGAGAGTGGATTTGTTACGTCTTGTAACTGTAACTTTGTTATATCATGTAACTGAAGAGAGAACGATAGCTCAGGAAACCTTCACAACTAAAGAAATTGCATAGCTGCCTTTTGGCAAGTAACCCAGGTCATCCTTGCCAGGAAAAAAAAGGTGTGTGTGAGAGAGACTAAGTATAATAGCAATAGTACTTAGACCCATGATGGGAAACCTATGGCACGTGTGCCCGAAGTGGCACATGGAGCCATGTTGTCTGGCACACATGGCCTTGCCCGTTCCTCTTCCAGTTTCTGGTGTGCATGCATGTGTGATGATCAACTGGCCTTTGTGCATATAATAATAAATAATAAAAAAGTGCCAGAAACTGGAAGAGCTGGTTTTCCATTTTCCGGCTTGAGCATGCACGCTGCCCAGCTGATCATTGCACATCCATGTGTGCCAGTAACCAGAAGACTAGCTTGCTGGCACATGTTTGTGCACCAGAAACCAGAAGTTCATTTTCCAGTGCGTGCATGCCCCCTGAGCAGCTCCTCTTCCAGGTTGTGGCCCTGATGCATATGCGTGTGTGCTCCTTTATTGGCACTCAGTGCTGAAAAGATTTGCCATCCCTGAGTGCTTTACAGACCTCTCTAAGCGGTTTTACAGAATCAACATATTGTCCCCAACAATTTGGGTAATAATAATAATAATAATAATAATAATAATAATAATAATAACAACAACAACAACAACAACAACAACAACAACAACAACAACAAAAACAACAAAAACAACAACTCTGCCGTTGCCGGTCCCAAGCCCGGATGAGAAAGGAGGAGGGTTGGGGTCAGGTTGGCATCTGGTCCTGTAAAAAAAAAACCCGCCAACCCATACAATATGGTGAAAAAAACAAATAAGAATTCCATACCGCATCGGTCGTCGCACGGGTTAACAAGGGCCGTGGCGGATGTTGGGGTCCCTGGACATTCGTCGACAAGTGGGCTACAAGTGGACCAGCCAACAAAACAACAAAAATATAGTGCAGATGAAAACCGTGCCATAATGGCCTGTTACTACAACTCAGAGCCAGAAAAAAAAGGCTATTTAAAGCAAATGTATGAATTATGGAAACAACAATATCCAGATTCAAATGTTAGTGAACAACGACTAGCAGATCAAAGGCGATTTATTATACGGAATAAAGTGTTTAGTGAAGTTGAACATGAGGAAATTCAGGCAAATTGCAAAACCCAAAAAACAATATCACAAGCGGAAATAACTGATATTCAAGACACAACTAAAGACATTATAGTAGAACTCCCAGAAGAAGCTCTCGGGGAGGAAATAACATCACCACCACTAGAACCAGTTATCACTGAACCAACTGATGAACTAACTCAAAAACAACAAGAATTGAAGGATAAGATCATGGAGCATTTTCTGCTTAATGAGGAAAGGCAACGTTTACCATCACTAAAAACTGTGCCTAAGAAAATTTTGGCCCCTATCATGAAAATGGTTAATGCAGTGTTTTCAACAATTGAACCGGGATCCATCTTGGAAACGAACCAGTTAATGTACATTGCAGCTGTAATAGTCACTAATGAACTAGGCATTAAAATTAAACTATCTAGTCACACAACAGAAAAAGCATCAAAGCCAAAGTGGAAAATCCGTTTAGAACAAAAAATCAAAAAATTAAGGGCAGATGCTAGTAACTTAAAGAACATGCATCAGCAACAGCTTAAAAACAACAAAATCATAGATCGGCTAATCAGAAGATATAGATTGGATACAAGAAACATCAATGAAGCTGTAGAGATTGTAAAACAGCAGATAACAGCAACAGCTAGAAAAATTGAAAGATATGAGGCACGAATCATCCAATATAAACAAAATCAGCAATTTCGATCAGACCAACGGCGTTTTTATCAAGGTCTTAATGTGAATGGTGACACCAAAAGTGAAAAACCAGAAAAACAGGCCACAGTTGAATTCTGGAAAGAATTGTGGGAAAATGCAAAGGACTACAACAAGGAAGCAAAGTGGATACATGACTTTGAGAAAAGCATTGGCAACAAACAAATGCAAGTATTAGAAATAACAACTGAGATGGTCAAAAATCAAGTTAAAAAGGTAAAGAATTGGACATCACCTGGAAAGGACCAATTACATGGTTTCTGGCTCAAATATCTGACCAGTTTACATGCAATATTGGCCAGGCAACTGAATGAAATTTTATAAAAAGGCCAAATTGATGAATGGTTGACAACTGGAAAAACATACTTGATTCAGAAAGATGCAACTAAAGGAACAACACCTGAAAACTACAGACCAATAACATGCTTGCCAACAACCTTCAAATTACTCACAGGCATTATTGCAGATAACATGATGGATTATTTGGAAACAAACATCTTGCCAGTAGAGCAAAAAGGCAACAAAAGAAGGAGCAGGGGCACAAAAGATCAGCTTCTAATTGATAAAATGATATTAGAAAATTGTAAGAACAGAAAAACAAACTTGAATATGGTCTGGATTGATTACAAAAAGGCATTTGACTCACTGCCACATAGTTGGATCATAAAATGCTTAGAAACAACTGGCATTAGCAAAAATATTACATCATTTACTGAAAAGGCGATGAAACAATGGAGAACTGAGTTGGCAGTAGGGAATGAGATCTATGGAATGGTTAATATCAAGCGAGGAATTTTCCAGGGTGATTCACTTTCACCTCTTCTCTTCATCATCGCAATGATCCCACTATCAGTAATCTTAAAAAAAAAATGAAATTAGGCTACCAAACAGCCAAAGAAGCTGAAAAATTTTCGCATTTACTATATATGGATGATTTGAAACTCTATGGAAAGTCAGAAATAGAAATCCAATCATTGACAAACACAGTCCGAGTATTCAGCACCGATATTTCAATGCAGTTTGGCATGGAAAAATGCGCCACTGTATCCATAAAAAGGGGCAAAATCACTGCATGTGAGGGAATTGAAATGCCCAATGGCCAATTAATTAAATGCAAAGAAAATGAAGCCTACAAATACTTAGGCATTCTGCAGTGGGATAACATCAAGCATGGAGAAGTAAAAACTATTGTCAGGCGAGAGTACACCAACAGAGTTAGGAAAATTTTGAAATCTAAATTGAATGGTGGAAATACAATCAAGGCCATAAATACCTGGGCAATACCAGTTATAAGATACACAGCTGGTATAGTTAACTGGATACAAGCTGATTTGGACCTTTTGGACCGAAAAACCAGGAAATTAATGACAATGCACTACAGTTTACATCCACGTGGTGATACTGATAGACTATATCTGCCCCGAAAATCAGGTGGCAGAGGATTATTACAAGTGAAGCAAACAGTTGAAGAAGAAAAACATGCACTGGCTGATTATTTAAAAGAAAGTCAAGAACATCTATTAATCGAAGTAAAGAACAAAAATCTACTGAAGGTCCAACAAACGAAACAAGAATACAGAAAAGATGTGATAAAATCAAGAATGGAGAGTTGGCAGAACAAAGCACTGCATGGCCAATTTCTGGAAAAAATAAAAGATAAAGTGGACAGTGAACAAACTTGGTTATGATCAAAGATTCTTTTATTACATTTTCATTTTCCTTTATACAATCACTTAAATACTGTGCAGTTAAAAAAAAAAGAAGCAATAAACAACTCATAACACTTCTATCCTACATACACCCTTCCTTCTACCCCTCCAACTTTCATTTCTCCCTTCCAACAATCCCCTCTTCTACTTCCCCTCCCCCTCAGCCATTCCTTTCTCCCCTTCCCACCATCTCACCCTCCTTACATTCCCTTCTCACTCCCTCTTAATTCCCCCCTCTTCTTTCCCTCTACACCTCGCTTCGGTGTATTTCTAGTATTCATTGGTCTATTTGTTTTGTACTAAAACAAAAGAAAAATAAAAGGAAAAGAAAGAAGAAAAGAAAAAAAGAAAAAAAAGCAACAGTATCCAAGTGCATTCATTGTTCTGAAAATTGAGTCTATACTTCCACCCTCCCCCCCCACCCACCCCCTGAACCCCCCTCCCTGACCCCCTTCCGACTTCCCAGGTCCCATTTCCGGCATCGTTCTTTATCAAGCAAAGTCTGGAGTATATTGAAACCAAATGGATTAGAAGTTACAAAATAATAAAAAATAATAAAAAATAAAGAACAAAAAAGAAAAGAATAATAAAAAGAAAAAAAAGGGGGGGGGGAACCCCCCCCCCAAGAAAGAGAAGTCAATATACTCTCTAACATTAAACTCAGCTTCTCATTATTTTTAAAATCTTAAACAATGTCTTTACCTGCTTCCGCATATAAATTCTATACCTCCCATCCTGCCTTTACCCGTGTCCGCATATATATTTTATCCTCATCCATTGCTCCTCTCATATTTACTCCACCCTCGTGTAGACTCTCCAGATAATCTTTCTTAACCTTGTATTCAAATAACAATTTATACAAAAATCAGCTTACATTCTGGATCAAGATAATCTAATTGAACTTTCACTACCCTTCCATCTACCCCACGCACCCGACTCCATTCATCCCAAACCACAATCCAAGAAAACTATGATCTCCGCTCTCCTCGCCCCAAAGAATAGATCATGCGCAGTCTAAATTAAGATTCAAACAAGTCTTATATAAGTCCCATACAATATATGTCCAAATTCAGCACCGCTTCTTTCAGTCTCAATATCTCTTCATCGGTATACAGCTTTGTCATTTTATACCAGACAGGAGTCCTGAAATTTTATTCAAATTAAAAATTTAAGAAGTATTTTAAAGGCATAGCTGGATCTTTATTCTTTACTCTTCTGCCCTTCCGGAAAGGGAAAGCAACACCCTCCGCCTTGTAGCCACGTGTCCCGCTGCTTATCTTCTCCTTCTCCTTGTCTTTCTCCAAGTCCGGGTGAATCAGGAAGTCCCGCCTTCAGAGTTTCGTAGTAAAAATCTCGGGCTTCGCAAACAGAATTGAGATGATATTTTTGGTTCTCAAATGTGACTGTGATACCAGATGGCACTTCCCATTTATATTGTATCTGAGAATCTCTGAGTTTTTCAGTTAAGAAAGTGTAGTCTCTCCTTGCTCTTAATATTTGAGATGGTATTTCTTTAAAAACAATCAAGTCCTGTCCATCGATTCGCAGCCTCTTATTGTAGAACTTCTGTATTATCGCATTTCTGGATTCTCTTGTGGTGAAATATATAATTATGTCCCTCGGAAGCTGTCGTTGTTTTGCTACACACGAGTTCTGGCGATAAATTTTTTGAATCTGCCAATCAAAGTTAAATCCCGGACTTCCCACCGAACGTCTGAAAGCTTCAAAAAAGGTCTGTTTCAAATTCTCCTGTTCCTTTTCACGCAATCCTCTGACTCTTATTGCAAACGCAGTCTTATTGTAATTTATCATAACGAGTTGTTTTTGAGCATTTTCAACTTCCTGTTGTAACGTTTGAATTTTAGATGTCAAATTAGAATTAGTTTTTTCCAAAAGTTCCAATTTGTCCTCCATTTCAGAAACATAGCCTGTCATAACAGTCATAACTCTGATCGTATCTTCCCTTGTTTGAGCAATCTTGGCGTCCAGTTTATCATATAAGTCCAATAAAAGTTGTTTAATTTCCTGTCTGAACTCTTTAAGGGTTTCAAAAAGAAATTCTTGCGTTAAGAGATCTCCAGTAGAGGGCGTGGGAGGCAAGGGCAGCGATTTTGTAACAATTTCTTGAGATGTATTATTAAGGAAATGCTTAGACTGCTTCGATTTGGGAGCCATTATAAAAAAACGCACAAACAAACAAAGTCTCTGCTCCCCTCGGTTTTAAATGGGATACTATTTATAGACTTTTAACAGTTAATAAGGAGAAGTCTTCAGGAGAATAGAACTGATTGAGTGTGTCATATATCAAATGCAGAAGCTATAAAATCGCCATCTTGTAACACAGCTGGATAAGAAAGCCTTTTACAAAATTGAAGCTGGTATTTTGAATAGTAATAAGAAAAAAATTTACAACTTCAAGTTAATATTTGGTTTTGAAGCCATTTCAAAATTTATCTGCCTGCAGTTAATAAAACTCTATTGCCTGAATATGCAGCTTTAAGTAAAGAGGCTGAGTTCCCCTTTTATTTTGAAGTTAAGGCTTGGCAAAACTTTCAGTGAGTAAACATTGTAACAAGACCATTCAGCAGATTCATCACCATTTAACTTCCAGATAAGCAAAGTTAATGAAGGAGTAACATTCTTGTAGGAATAAAGCTAATTAAAAAGCTTCTGCTGGCCTATTGTGAAACCAAAACATATGATAAGCAATCTCTTTTGTTTTGAATTCTTGTGAATTCTTGTGAGGATTAACAAAAAGTGTTCATTATTACCGGAGAAACCAGCCTGCTCGGCGCCATTTTAAAAGCTTCTAAGTAAATAATTTTTCGGAGGAGAAAAAGAAAGGAAGCTAAAATGTTGATAAACAATTATTGTGCACGGAAATGGATTCAGCTCGTGATAAGATTAAATCAAACAAAACTTTGAACTGAGTGGGGGAGACCTACTTTGTCCTGCACAAGGCAGTTTGAAGTTCCCAGCACGGACAGCCGTTCTGCCTTGGGCTAGCCCCCCTTTCCTTGCAAGCACAAAAGCTGCAAAAATCGAAGAGCATTTGCCAGCAAAACAGTTTCTTCTTTCCTTCTTGCCTGAAGGATAAGAAAACCTGATAAGACATCAGATGGAAGATCCTCTAAACAGGTACGGAGCCAGGAATTCGGAGGCAGCTGATTTTTTGCTGCCACCACCAGCAGGCTCCTCCCAGGAAGCCCGAACAAACTTGGTTATGGTTAACAACAGGTACATTAAAGAAAGAAACAGAGTCACTAATCCTGGCTGCGCAAGAACAAGCTATCTGCACAAATGCCATCAAGGCCAAAATCGAAAAATCCTCTGATGATGCCAAATGCAGACTTTGCAAAGAAGCTGATGAAACTGTTGATCACATACTCAGCTGCTGTAAAAAAAATCGCGCAGACTGATTATAAATTGCGGCACAATTCAGTAGCACAAATGATCAATTGGAATTTGTGCAAAAATTATAATATTAAAACAGCAACAAACTGGTGGGAACATCAGCCTGAAAAAGTCACCGAAAATCAGATGGTCAAGATCTTGTGGGATTTCCGTATACAAACCAACAAAATACTGGCGCATAATACACCAGACATCACACTGGTTGAGAAAAATAAGGTCACAATCATAGACATTGCAATACCAGGTGATAGCAGGGTCGCCGGGAAGGAACATGAAAAAATCGCAAGATACCAGGACTTAAAAATCGAAATTCAACGACTATGGCACAAACCAGTAGTGATAATTCCAGTGGTATTGGCACACTGGGTGCTATACCAAAAGCACTGGAATTACATTTAAAACAGTTAAAAATTGACAAAATCACCATCAGTCAAATGCAAAAAGCCGCACTGCTTGGATCTGCACGCATATTACGAAAATACGTTACGACGTCCTAAGCCTCTGGGTGGGGCCCGACTAGTAACCAATGCCAAATCCGGCGAAACAACTGGCCGCTGTGATACAATTGTATAATAATAATAATAACAACAACAACAACAACAACAATGCACTACAGTTTACATCCACGTGGTGATACTGATAGATTATACCTGCCCCGAAAATCAGGTGGCAGAGGATTATTACAAGTGAAGCAAACAGTTGAAGAAGAAAAACATGCACTGGCTGATTATTTAAAAGAAAGTCAAGAACATCTATTAATCGAAGTAAAGAACAAAAATCTACTGAAGGTCCAACAGATGAAACAAGAATACAGAAAAGATGTGATAAAATCAAGAATGGAGAGTTGGCAGAACAAAGCATTGCATGGCCAATTTCTGGAAAAAATAAAAGATAAAGTGGACAGTGAACAACCTTGGTTATGGTTAACAACAGGTACATTAAAGAAAGAAACAGAGTCACTAATCCTGGCTGCGCAAGAACAAGCTATCCGCACAAATGCCATTAAGGCCAAAATCGAAAAATCCTCTGATGATGCCAAATGCAGACTTTGCAAAGAAGCTGATGAAACTGTTGATCACATACTCAGCTGCTGTAAAAAAAATCGCGCAGACTGATTATAAATTGCGGCACAATTCAGTAGCACAAATGATCCATTGGAATTTGTGCAAAAATTATAATATTAAAACAGCAACAAACTGGTGGGAACATCAGCCTGAAAAAGTCACCGAAAATCAGATGGTCAAGATCTTGTGGGATTTCCGTATACAAACCAACAAAATACTGGCGCATAATACACCAGACATCACACTGGTTGAGAAAAATAAGGTCACAATCATAGACATTGCAATACCAGGTGATAGCAGGGTCGCCGGGAAGGAACATGAAAAAATCGCAAGATACCAGGACTTAAAAATCGAAATTCAACGACTATGGCACAAACCAGTAGTGATAATTCCAGTGGTATTGGCACACTGGGTGCTATACCAAAAGCACTGGAATTACATTTAAAACAGTTAAAAATTGACAAAATCACCATCAGTCAAATGCAAAAAGCCGCACTGCTTGGATCTGCACGCATATTATGAAAATACGTTACGACGTCCTAGGCCTCTGGGTGGGGCCCGACTAGTAACCAATGCCAAATCCGGCGAAACAACTGGCCGCTGTGATACAATTGTATAATAATAACAACAACAACAACAACAACAACAACAACAATGCACTACAGTTTACATCCACGTGGTGATACTGATAGATTATACCTGCCCCGAAAATCAGGTGGCAGAGGATTATTACAAGTGAAGCAAACAGTTGAAGAAGAAAAACATGCACTGGCTGATTATTTAAAAGAAAGTCAAGAACATCTATTAATCGAAGTAAAGAACAAAAATCTACTGAAGGTCCAACAGATGAAACAAGAATACAGAAAAGATGTGATAAAATCAAGAATGGAGAGTTGGCAGAACAAAGCATTGCATGGCCAATTTCTGGAAAAAATAAAAGATAAAGTGGACAGTGAACAACCTTGGTTATGGTTAACAACAGGTACATTAAAGAAAGAAACAGAGTCACTAATCCTGGCTGCGCAAGAACAAGCTATCCGCACAAATGCCATTAAGGCCAAAATCGAAAAATCCTCTGATGATGCCAAATGCAGACTTTGCAAAGAAGCTGATGAAACTGTTGATCACATACTCAGCTGCTGCAAAAAAATCACGCAGACTGATTATAAATTGCGGCACAATTCAGTAGCACAAATGATTCATTGGAATTTGTGCAAAAATTATAATATTAAAACAGCAACAAACTGGTGGGAACATAAGCCTGAAAAAGTCACCGAAAATCAGATGGTCAAGATCTTGTGGGATTTTTGCATACAAACGGACAAAATACTGGCTCATAATACACCAGACATCACACTGGTTGAGAAAAATAAGGTTACAATCATAGACATCGCAATACCAGGTGATAGAAGGGTCGACCAGAAGGAATATGAAAAAATCACGAAATACCAGGACTTAAAAATTGAAATTCAATGATTATGGCACAAACCAGCAGTTGTAATTCCATAGTAATTGGCACACTGGGTACTATTCCAAAAGCACTGGAATTACATTTAAAACAGTTAAAAATTGACAAAATCACCATCAGCAAATGCAAAAAGCCACACTGCTTGGATCTGCACGCATATTACGAAAATACGTTACGACGTCCTAGGCCCCTGGATGGGGCCCGACTAGTAATCAATGCCAAATCCGGCAAAACAACTGACCACTGTGATACAATTGTATATTAATAATAAGCTATTCCTCCCCCCCACACACACCTTCTGTCAGTGTGTTCTGTAGTTTTGGAATATCTAAACTGGACTGAAAGTGTTACTTTTCATTGGTAATAATGGAAGGGTGGGTTCCTGCTGGCATTATTGCCGGTTCAGCCGGCAAAACATTTTGCGCACATGTGCTCGGTTTGCATTTAGGTGCGCAATTGCACCTAAAAAGGTCTACACATACACGAAATGTTAAAAAAGGGAAAAATTACATTTCTGCAATGAAAATTGTTCAACGCATGCGCAGAACTGAAAATCAAGATGGCATCGCCGTAGGGGAATAGGTTCAGGGGCATGGCAGGTTCCAGCGACCCAGGCCACCAAATTACTACTGGTTCGTCTTGCTCTCCCCCAACCCATCTGCAAGCAAATCTTTACGGAGAATTCCCCAGAGTTTTCTTTTCTAAAGAATCACAGTCATTTCTATGATGGCCTTGCCACCAGTAAAGGTTATGTAGGTGTGAATCTCTGTGCTGCAGGTCTGCAGAAAATTGACAGAAATATTTCCCTGAGGGATGATTTCTTCAGTTAAGTGATCTTGGACAGGCCTTTATCCCTTTCCCCACTAGGAATGGATGCCCTCATTCTTTTTATGTGATGTTCCCTGCTTTGCATCTCATTGGTATTCTTGGTGAAATAAGGATATCATGATGCTAAGAGATTAATAATGTATATTTATCCTTGTGAATGCCTCTTGCTAGAGAAGAGACAGATTCCTCCCTTGTTTCACTGGCTCTCATTTTGTCATATCAGCCATGAAATAAGCGGGGAGGGAGAATCTTGCTAAATTATATTTATAGGAATATTTATCTAATTTCTTACTTAATATTCTATAGCATTGGCAGGCACAGCAATAAAATGGGCATTAATATCAATGATTCATAATTTTTACAATGAATTTAATAGAGCATGTCTTCTCTCTTTCAGCTTATGGACAAAGGCTAATTGTCAAGAGATAAACCTCTTCAGATGAGATAAGCATTGAGACACTCAAGCAGAACTAACCTGAATTTAATAATGTGTTATTAAACCTGCAAAACTTTTGTCCTTTTTATACATTGCTAAGCCATTTATCATACATTACAAAAAAAATTCAAAAATGGAAATGGAATCGTTCTCTTCATTATTTAGTTTTCTTTAAAGAATGTGAATTTAAAAAACATTGAGAGACTGGGAGAAATTAGAATAAAGATAATATAATGTCTTTGGAGGAGGGTTCACTTAAGACTGCACTAAAATGAACACATTAATAGTTGAAGAGTCAAGAGTTTTACATGTGGTTATTTAACCAATTGTAAAATAATTTTTGTGGAAAGTAACACATACAATGGTACTATTCCTTTGATCATCAGTGTTTTATTTTCAGAAAAAGTATCTTGAAAAAGCAAATCAACTCACCAACCATAGGATTTTTCAGCTCCTGCTATTGATAAATTTGACAATCAGAAGATGGAAAATGATTAAGATATTATATGAAAATATGATGTGATGTGAAAAATATTATAACTGAAAAAACCAGGCAGGTCCTTTAAAACACTGTAACCTTTTATTCAGTAGCTGTAGGAGTGTAACAAAACTCGCAACAATGTATTAAATGAAAGCCGGCTAGGCGGCTGCAGGAACAGCTGAAACAATAGAGCAATCAGCAAGGTTGTTGCTCTAACAAGACAGTTAACTGTTTAAACGGCTTGCCTTTTATACTGCAAGCACCTGGCTCGTGTTACAGCTCGCGCGGATGACAGCTCGGCAACTGACAGTCTTAGCGTCTGATTGGCTAAGACGCGCCTGGCTGCTTCCGAGCTGTCATTCGTAACAGCGAGGACTTTCTTCAATACACAACACTTCTTCCCCCCCAGCTGTGCGCAAGCACGCGTAGTCTTTTAAATAAGCAGGGGAACGACGGATTCGCTCAGACCGCCTTAATTCTATTGCAGGCGGATCCTGGCAACGATGTCCTTGTGGTAATTGTGGAGGAATTGCATAACTAAAAGGTGAAGTGTGTGGATGAGACATGGTGGCAGATGATGCTGGAGGGGCATGAGGCTGGTAGTCTGCCTCTGAGGGGTTTGGGCTATGTATATAAGGATCTGGAACCCTTGGAATGGGAGGAGCATTTACACCGGCTAGATTTTGTTGAACTTGCAGTTGAAACCCTTGAACATCCGCTTGAGAAGCTACGGCTGCTGTCTTCCGTTTCCTCAATTGATCCCATCCTCGTCGCCAGTATTATAACTGAAAAAACCAGGCAGGTCCTTTAAAACACTGTAACCTTTTATTCAGTAGCTGTAGGAGTGTAACAAAACTCGCAACAATGTATTAAATGAAAGCCGGCTAGGCGGCTGCAGGAACAGCTGAAACAATAGAGCAATCAGCAAGGTTGTTGCTCTAACAAGACAGTTAACTGTTTAAACGGCTTGCCTTTTATACTGCAAGCACCTGGCTCGTGTTACAGCTCGCGCGGATGACAGCTCGGCAACTGACAGGCGCGTCTGATTGGCTAAGACGCGCCTGGCTGCTTCCGAGCTGTCATTCGTAACAGCGAGGACTTTCTTCAATACACAACAAAAAAAATTCTGAAAATTTTTAAATGAATCTCAAAATGTCCTTTTTCATTAATTTGGAGAGAAAATTCAACAGATATACATATTGATTTAAAGCATTTATAAAGTTACTTTCCATTCAAAATTTGAAGGTCAAAGTTAAAACAATTAGGCACAGCTTAAAACATTTGGTTAAAGCCTTGTTAAAATGCTGATTTACAGTGCATTCAAAAAGACCCCCTTCACTTTTGTAAATTTTGTTATGCTGCAGCCTGATTCTACAGTTGTTGAAATTCATTTTTTCCTCATTAATCTACACTCAGTACCCCATAATAACAAACTGGGAACAGAAATTTAGAAAGGTCTGTAAATTTAACAAGAAAAAAACGAAATAAAACACTATAAAATACAAGTTATCAATTATAACTAAAAGATGGAAAGAGAGTAGGCTAAACAGGCAGTGGCGAGGGAGGTTAGATCTGTTACGATATTCATCTGTTAACTATCTCCGGTGTGACACTACCCCAGTGGAGCCCCAAGTCAACTGGCAGAGCAAAGTCTTCAAGCTTTTATTGAAAGTCAGGATGGTGAAAATTGAGCAGGAGGCAAGATGTTCCAGAAACCAGGAGTGACAGAAGGCCCATGTCCTGGATCCTGCCAGCCAGAATTCCATGGTTGATGGAGCCTGCAGCATGTGTCCTCTGCCAGCATAAGTGGGTGGGCCAATCCCATTGAGAAGAGGTGGTTCCTCCTGTATTTTGCCAGAGAATTCATGACTGGCAGAGACATGGTAAAAATGTCAATGATTAGGCATAACAACAGATTAGCCAAATGGGAGCTGAAACAGATTGGACCTTGGGTGAGGTTTAGCCCTGAAGCTCTGTGTGCTGTGCTGAGAATTTAAACTGAAACTAGTCTTGTTTGTATTAAGCTCTGAGTTCTGAAACAAAACTAGTCTGGATTTGTCTGTCTGCAACTCTGAACTGAAACTATAATCTCTCCTCTCTATCACACTGGAAGAACCACTCTTGGTATTGTATATATGTCTCGTGTTATTACGTATATAAAGATAAGTTAATGAATCCTGATATATCAGTTACCTGTGTGTGCTTTCTGGATTTGATTTCTGCAAGAAACTCTGACATATTTCAGCTGATCATGCCATCATTCCATCTGAATTTTCCATGAATGCTACAATGGGGATCAAATGGGACACATTGATGTGCAGAGTTGCTGTAGAAATGGCCCTTTATCCCCTATTTTAGTTGACAACATCACCAGAATAAAGCAGTATAATGAAGATTTTAAAGCATGAACCTTCTGGATTCTCCAAGAAATGTCACACATGCCAAATTCAAACTCCCAGATGGTGAAAGAGCAAAGAATGACACAGCCTTTAACCTTTCAAGTACAACCTTATTAAGCATAACATTTACCCAGAGCTTTCCTGCCAACAAATATTAGGTGTACTTCTGGCTTCTGCACTGATTTATAGCTTCTAAACTAGCTTGATTTCAATTAAATTATAACAGTAATGCCAGGTATGAGTGAGAATACCACGAAGATTGAATGTTTGTTCTGCTACCAAACCCTCAATACATATCTGTCTCTGTTTTTCTGAGCCTTTTTCCCACTCCACTTTTATCCTACCGAGCAACTGAAATCTAGGAAACAGAGCCTTGGGAAATTGGGGCTGTTGGTTAGTCTTTGGTGGGTTTTTGAAATAATAGGGGGGAGAAAAATATAGTAAACACAAAATAGTAATTTTGTAATAGTAATAGTAATTTTCGAGGACTGAAGGAACTTGATAACCTTATTAATAATCAGCTTTCCAGCTGAAAAACCAATCCAGGCAGTCATCAACCTATGACTGTAATGGAACCCAGAATTATGGTTGTTAAGTTGTGGTGGTCATTAAATGATCTACCACATGCCTACATCTGATCTTACAACGTTTTTATGGTAGTTGTTAAGTAAATTCCATGGTTGTTAAATGAGCACGGTGATCATTAAATTAGCCCATTCTCTTCAATGGGTAAGGAAAAGCCAGAAACCGACATAAACGACTGAAAATTGTAGTCATGTGACATCAGAACGGCAAATGCCCATAAATGTGACTCAGTTGGCAAGTGTCCAAAATGCAGTCATGTGACCATGGGAGTCTGAGCAATTATAGGAACTCTGGAACCAGTTCATAAATGGCTCTGGGGAGGTCCGTTGTAACTGTGAATTGTCACTAAGTGACCAGTTGTTAAGCAAGGACTACCTATACTTCAAATTCTGTTGGACCTATCCCTATAACAGAACACTGAATGACAAAGTGTTCTGCTTATGTAATGTATGTAGCTTTTCCTCTCCTATAGAGAGGTGTGTGCCTTTCCAAATAACGTCCAATCAGTTTAATTTACCACAGGTGGACTCCAATCAAGGTGAAGAAACATGTCAGCAAGTATCAAGAAAAATGGGAGACACCTGAACTAAATTTCAAGTGTTGCAAAGGATCTGAATACTTATGCCAATGTAATATTTTGTTTTTTTCCTTTTTAATAAATTTACAGACATTTCTATAATTCTGTTCTCACTTTGTCATTATGGGGTACAGAATGAAGATTAATCATAAAAAAATGAAGTTCAACAACTGTAGAATCAGGCTGCAGCATAACAAAATTGTCAAAATTGAAGGGGGTCTGAATACTTTCTGAATGCACTGTATATAATATTGGTGGGGTAATGTTCTCTTTACCTTAATTGTCTGAATCTAATGTTATTCATTTAGACTTTTGGCCTCAAGGGAAAAGTACAAAAAGGCCAAGATGTGATTTGTAACATGATGTTTGAAACCAGAGTTGGTATCCAGCAGGTTCTGACCAGTTCTCGAGAACTGATAGTGGAAATGTTGAGTAGTTTGGAAAACCAGTAAATACCACCTCTGACTAGCCGTGCGTCCATCTATTCTCTGCCTCCCGAATCCCAGGTGATCGGGAGGAAATGGAGATTTTGCAGTATTCTTCTCCTGCTGTGCCCACCAAGCCACGCCCACCAAGCCACACCCATAGAACTGGTAGTAAAAAAATTGAATCCCACCACTGATTGAAACCCAGTTTCTCTTATGCATGTGGATTTTATAAAGAGAAGATGAACTGAGAAAGAAGACATTTAACCTTCACACTGTGCAAAAAGAGGCTCAGATGACTGCCAGAGACCTCTATCTTGATGAAGCTGATAAAGGAATTTTTGTTCAGTCAGTTTTGCAAGATTCTGTGCCCCAATTCTTTATTTCTTGTCTTTAAACCTAATTAACAAAACTCTATGTGAATCCAGCTGAGAAAAAATGAGAGAGGAAAAAATCAGGCAATGTGGGACATAAAAGAATATTCTGGAACTGGGCAGGATTGGGCCACTGAACCGGATAATGTCTTACAGCAGAGGTGGGGACCAATGGCTGCTTTATGACTTGTGGACTTCAACTCCCAGAATTCCTGAGCCAGCCATGCTGAAGTTGAATTCTGCAAGTCATATAAAAGTGATTGTTCCCCATCCCTACCTTAGAGGAACATCTTATTTCAGGTCTGTTGTAATTAGGAAAATTAGGACTGGTTCTGTAATCACCTGATGAAGATCCATGAAAATTAGCTTGTTTGCAACACTATAATGGTAGTGGGGGGGGGGATCCATGTTCATGCTTGATTCCATCCAAAATGGCAGCCTGTACATTTCACTAGTCACATAATTTGACCTTTAAAAACAATACCAACAGAAAGCTCCTTTTCATGTCAAATGTCAGCTTAACTGACAATTTTTTTAATAAAAACTCAACTTGCAAGTATATGTCAGACACAAAAAAGAAAAAATAAAGAGAATTACTACAGGCACCCTCTTTATACTCTAAGATTGTCAGAAAGCGGCATTAATTTATTGTCAAGACATCCAACTTCATGCTGATAGTATCTGTAAACATGTTCACCTTTTTCTAACACACCTATTGGGAAAATAATGAATCTTTCTTATCAAACCCTTCTAGCTGGAAGGTGGTGAGCAGAGAGCATGGAAAGCAACTTCAGCAAATAGCTACAAATCTTCCAGTCCCAAGAATTCTTCTGATTCTTAGATTAACTTTTGCACCAGATTTCTCAGTTTGGAGCAAGACCTTACTAACCCCATGTGGTTACACAGATATTGTGGTGATGATATAAAATCTATCATTATAGTTAAATCAGTACAGGTAGTTTTTGACTTACAATCATTCAAAGATACAAAGAACACTGTAAAAAGTGATTTATGACTGTTTTTCACACTTATGATGGTTGCAGCATCCCCATGATCATGCGATCAAAATTCAGACACTTGGCAACTGACTCATATTTATGAGGGTTGCAATGTCTTGTGATCATCACTTTTTTCAACCTTCTAACAAATAAAGTCAATGGGAAAGCCAGATTCACTTAACATCAGTGTTACTATCTTATCAACTTCAGTGATTCACTTAACGATTTCTGGCAATAAAGGATGTAAAATGGGGCAAAATTCACTTAACAACTGTCTCACTTAGCAACAGAAAGTTTGGACTCAACTTAAGGACTAATGGGATAGAAATACCCAAATGAAGCTATGAAAATATGAAGATGGATTTATTATGATGTCTGGTGACTTTATGGACATATCCAGAGAGTTTTCTTAACAACAATATGGAAACATTTTCTTTGTCTTCTTCTCAGGCATTATTTTAGCTTTCTAATTTACAGTCCTAAAAATCTCAAGAAGTTTTACAACCAAGTAATAATATTGCTTGAGAGTTCTAGAATACCTACTAGAAAATATCTGAAAGTGATTGAATAGTGAAGTTTGTGAATTTATGGTGCTTGCTGCAGTTGAACCAAGATGGCTGATTCTGTCATTTCCTGGCACTCAAAGCTGCAGGAAACCACTATCCTGCAGTGTCTTCATGAGAAGCAGTCATCCAGAGCATATATGGGCAATTTCCCCATCCTCTCCTTATCCAGAGAGGTCCAAGGAATCAGTCTACTCTCCCTTTGCCATTATGGTCAACTTCACTTTTGCAGTTCCATCTTCAGTTCACCATTATTCTCCCAAATATCTAACAGTATCTCCTTTTTGCAAAAGCTAATTGTCTACAAATGCAGAGCACTTTGCAAACTCAAATTTACAGATTTGTTTATTTTTTCCACGTATAAAACATAGGTTTCCCAATAAATGGGGATGTGTATGATTGTTTGATATGAATGATTTGTTATATGTAGAATGAGAGATTCAACTAATCTCAAAGTTTCATCAAAGGTAGCCCTTGACATCATCCGAGTTCAAAATTTCTGTTGCTGAGACAATTGTTAAGTTAATTTTGCCCCATCTTATTGGTATTGGTATTGGTATTTTATTATTTGTATGCTGCCCTTCTCCGGGAGGACTCAGGGCGGCGAACAATTCAAAGGGGAAAAAAAGGGGGGAACATAAAAGACAAAATACAAATAATAAAAGTAGGCAACAGTCGCACAACCATACATGTCGAGAGGGGAGGGAACTCATCACCCCCAGGCCTGCCGACAAAGCCAGGTTTTGACAGCTTTTCGGAAGGCCTGGAGAGAGGTGAGGGCCCGAATCCCTGCGGGGAGTTCATTCCAGAGGGCCGGAGCTGCCACAGAGAAGGCCCTCCCCCGGGTAATAGCCAGGTGGCATTGGCTGGTAGATGGCACCCGGAGGAGGCCAACCCTGTGAGATCTAATGGGTCTGTGGGAGGTAATTGGCAGCAGGCGGTCTCTTATGACTTTTCTTGCTACAGATAAGTGAATCATCACAATTGTTAAGTTAGTAACATGGTTGTTGATTATTAACTGTTTTATTTCATTTTCATTTTCATTTTATACAATCACTTATATACTGTGCAATTAAAAAAACAATAAACACAACTCATCTTCTATTCCACTATGGAAAACCAACATAACACTTCATCCTCCACACACCCTTTCTTCTCCCCCTCCAACTTTCATTTCTCCCCTCCAGCATCCCCCTCTTCTACTTCCCCTCCCCCTCAGACATTCCTTTCTCCCCTTCCCTCCATCTCACCCTCCTTACATTCCCCTCTCACTCCCTCTCTACTCCTCCCTCTTCTTTCCCTCTACTCCTCGCTTCAGTGTATTTCTACTATTCATTAATCTATTCGATTTGTATTTTATACTAAAATTGAAAGAAAAGAAAAATAAAAGGAAAATAAAAGGAAAAGAGAAAAAAAAGAAAAAAGAGCAGCAGTATACAAGTGCATTCTTATTGTTTTGGAAATTGAAACTATATTTTCCCCCTCCCCCCTCTCCCCAGTAAACCCCCCTCCCAAGCGCCCTTCCGACTTCCCAGATCCCATGCCCGGCATAGTTTTTTTATCAAACACAGTCTAGAGTATATTGAAACCAAATAGATTAAAAATTAAAAGATAAAAGATAAAGGGAAAAAAAAGGAATAAAAAAAAAAGAAAAGAAAAAAAGGAAAAAATCAATAAACTCTCTACATTGAGCTCAGCTTCCCATCATTATTAAAACTTAAACAATGTATATCATTCCTAATCTCAATTAATTTATTACTTGCAGGATTTCAAACTATATTGAAACCAAATAAGTTAATCAAATAGAATTCTACTCTAGCTAGGGGCCTTATCTCTTTGTCTAAATATCTGTCTATTTCCAAACCTTTAATTTGTCCCTTTTACCTCCTTCTCTAAAAAGCAGTTTAAACACATCTCAAATACTTCTCTCGGTTTCCTTTTCCAACTCTTCTCATCCTACCTCACCCGTGTCCATATATATATTTTATTTTCATCCGTACTCCTCTCATATTTGCTCCGCCTTCCTGCACACTCCCTGGGTATATCCTTCCAGACATTATATTCCAATAACAGTTTATATAAAAATCAACTTACTTTCTGGCTCAAAATAAGCTCTAATTGAACCTTCACTACCCTCCCATCTACACCAGGCATCCCAACTCTATTCAACCTAAACCACAATCCAAGAACATCCCGATCTCCCCCCTCCTCGCCCTAGAAAATAAATCATAAACAATTTATATAAAAGTTCAGAGTTATCCATCAAGTCTTTTTTTAAGTCTCATACAATATATTTTCCGAGGAAATCAGCGTCACTTCTTTCAGCCTTAATGTCTCTTCATCGGTATACAACTATACCATTTTATACAAGACAGAAGTCACAAAGTATTATTCAAATTAAAATTAAGCAAATGTTTTGGAAGCATAACTAAATCCTTGTTCTCTGCTCTTCTGCCCTTCCGGAGGGGGAAAACGATACCTCCCGCCTTGTAGTTGTGTGTTTTGTTGTTTCTCTTCTACTTCTCCTTGTCTTTCTCCAAGTCTGGGTAATTCAGGAAGTCCCGCCTTTAGGATCTTATAGTAAAAGTCTCGGGCTTCCCAAACAGAATTGAGGCGATGTTTTTGGTCATCAAGTGTAACTGTAATACCAAATGGCACCTCCCATCTGTACTGTATCTGATTATTTCTGAGTTCTTTAGTTAGAAAAGCATAGTCTCTCCTGGCTCTTAACATTTGGGGTGGTATTTCTTTGAAAACGATCAAGTCCTGTCCATCAATTCGCAGCCTGTTATTGTAAAACACTTGTAGTATCGTGTTTCTGGATTCTCTTGTAGCAAAATATATACTTATATCTCTCGGAAGCTGTCTCTGTTTTGCTGCCCACGAATTATGGCGGTAAATTTTTTGGATCTGCCAATCAAAGTTGAGTCCCGGACTTCCCACCAAACGACTGAAAGCCTCAAAAAAGGTCTGTTTCAAATTCTCCTGTTCATTTTCACGCAATCCCCTAACTCTTATTGCAAACGCCGTCTTTTTATAATTTGTCATAACAAGTTGTCTTTCTGCGTTTTCAACTTCCTGTTGCAACATTTCAATTTTAGATGTCAGATTAGAATTAGCTTCCTCCAAAAGCTCCAGTTTATCTTCCATTCCTGCAATATAATCTGTCATTACAGTTATGACCCCGATCATATCCTCCTTTGTTTGAGCAATCTTGGCATCAAGCTTATCACATAATTCCGAAATAAGTTGCTTCATTTCCTCCCTAAATTCTTTAAGAGTTTCAAAAAGAAATTCTTTCGTTAACAAATCTCCAGTAGAGGGCGTAGAAGGCAAAAGCTGCGGCTTTATAGCAATTGCTTGGGATGTATTATTAAAAAAACGTTTAGACTGCTTTGATTTGGGAGCCATTATAAAAAGGAAACAAACAAAGTCTCTGTTCACCTTGATTTAAGATAAAATACTTTCAATAAACTTTTGGCAATTAATAAAGAGAAGTCTTCAGGAAAACAGGGCTGATTAAATATATCATATATCAAATGCGGAAGCTATAAAATCGCCATTTTGAAAAGCAGTTAAACAAAGGAGTTTTTTATAAAATTGAAGCTGGTATTTTGAATAATAATAATAAAAAAAGGGTTCTCAGGAATGGTCGCTGCTCGGATTGATTTTAAATAGCTTAGTTTTGTCCTGAGGGGGGGGGGCGACCTGCCTTGAGCTGAAAAAAAAACAGCTGAGAAGATCTGGCCGGAATAAAAAAAAAAACTCAGCTTTTGTTGAACCTCTTCTCCGTTCACAGTGAAAAACAAAAAGCTGTGAACTACAAAGAGGATTCTAATGACTGAGTTCCTCCCTGCTCCTTTCTTGCCTGAAAGGAGAGATATCTATAGATCTTGTAGATATACAGACCAGAACTCTGAGGGCAGCTCCGTTGAGCCACCGGCAACAGCAGCCCCCTCCCCCGGAAGCCTCAGTAACATGGTTGTTGAGTGAATCTGGCTTCCCCCATTGACTTTGCTTGTCAGAAGGTCACAAATGGTGGTCACATGACCCTGGAACACTGCAACCATCAAAAATATGAGTTGCCAAACATCTGAATTTTGATCATGTGACCATGGAGATGCTGCAGTGGTTGTGTGAAAAGCAGTCATAAATGACTGTTTTCAGTGCTGTTGTAACTTCAAACGTTCACTAAAAGAACTGTTGTAAGTGGAGGACTACCTGTAACAGCTTTTAAAATGAGCCAGGTTTTACTTCATGCTTACCCACTGAAGTTGAGCAGACACTTTGAATGAACCCTTTATCTTCCGTCATCCCTCACAGATTTCATGTCGTTGGATAACAATAGAGGTGTAAATGCTATTTTTAACCACCTAGAACTCTGTTAGGAAATATGAGTTATAAATTTAATGCATAAATTAGATTGTTTCATATTTTAGTTGCAAAATATGTTAGACTAGAATGTCCTGTAATAGCATGTTGTAATTTTTGCCCATCTGTCAGTGCAAGAATAAGTAAATGAATAGTAACTTTAAGCTTCAGACTAGATCAGGAGTGCCAAACTAAAGGTCTGGGGACAGGATCTAGCCTGTGGGGTGCTTAGATCTGGTCCATGGGGCTGCCCTGGATACAGCAAAGGACCAGCCCACATTGCCCGTGGCAGTGAAAATGGAGCTCAGGAGGGCCACGAGCAACCCTTCCAAGCTCCGTTTTCACTGGCAGATGGTTGCAGGAAGATGTTCCAGCTGAAAACAGAGCTCAGGAGTCTTCAGGCCTAGCACTCCAGGACACCACAGGCTCCCCCGACATGAATGATGTCAAGCTAGCCATGCGCACCCTGGCCACACCCACCCTGGCTCCCCAAGGTAAAACACAACCCTGATGTGGCCCTCAATGAAATTTTGTTTGACACCTCTGGACTAGATAATGGCAAGAAAATATAGTTTGGTCTGAGCGAGGCATGAGATCCCTGGACTTCCTCTCTGATATTACAAGCATGTTTGCTAGAGGAGGTCAGAAAAGTCAAGATGGTGGCTATACATACATGAGAGAAAGCTGACCTCATTTTTACAAGCATCATGTACAATACAGGTTTTAAAAAGGGATTGATTCTGGAGTCACAGCCACCACCCTTGAATATTTTTTTATCCCCTGACTGACAGGTGCACGCACACACTTTATGGATGCTATTGTGCTTGTGTGCAAAAGGAATGGAGGGCTACTGAAGCTCATTCACATGAAAACTCAAGTTACCTGCTATTGCTGTACCTGGTAGATACATTGCAGTATCATTCATCACAACCGATTGCACTTGAAAGGTATTTTACTGCTTGTAAATAATGTCATATAAGAGGTTACTTTCCAGAACATTGTTATGTTAAACACAAGCTTGCATCATTTCTCTAAGTGATGAAGCAACTTTTAAGCAGGTTTTAAAACTTCAGAATCCAAAATGTGTTACTAAATCAATGGCTGTTTGTAATAGCCATGTTCTGAAAGTAAATGGAAATGACCCACAACAAAGAAGAATTAGTTAAAGGTATTAAGAGAATACTTAATCTCTTAATAAACTAATAGATGTGATTGTTTGCTATAGAATCACACCCGAGGTGAAATTTCAAAGCAAAACTGGAGGTTCTGTACAGGGACTTAATTTCAAGAGAAGAGAAATATTATTTTTTTTCAATAAAACTAATGACAGCCCTTATAAGTTTCCTAAATGAGATACAATCCTTAGGAGAATTCCACTCTTTTTTTCTGCCACTTTCAGGAAGCATACAATAGATGTGAACAGACATCTATTTATATTAATAAATCTCTTGGAGGAAGTCTGGTAAGGAGACACCCAGCAACTGGTAAAATATGGGCTTTATCTGTCGTCTTATTTTTAATAAGGTAAAGTTAAAAGTTCCCCTCGCACATGTGTTAGTAGTTTCCAATTCTAGGAGGCGGTGCTCATCTCCATTTCAAAGCAGAAGAGCCAGCGCTGTCCAAAGACATCTGGTCATGTGACCAGCATGACTAAATGCCAAAGGCACACAGAATGCTGTTACCTTCCCACCAAAGATGATTCCTATTTTGTCTACTTGCATTTTTATGTGCTTTTGAACTGCTAGATTGGCAGAAGCCGAGACAATTAATGAAAGTTCACTCCATTACATGATGCTAGGGATTTGAACCGCCGAACTGCTGATCCACTGTGTCTCCAATAAAGAAGTTAGGAAGGGATTGGAAGCAGTAGAGAAGGAACAGGGCAAGAATTGTAAGGAAGGAAAAACAAGGAGAAAAACAAGCAGTTCCAAAATGCTACCAGATGTTGTCAAGGAAGTTCAGAACATGCTGGTCTTCTCTTGATGCTTCACTTTCATTAATGGTACATGCTCAGTTGGAAAAGTGTGATCCGATGTACTCTCGCTTGCCTAAGAATAAATAACCCATGAAAATCCCCCTTGCAGAACCAAGCCTTTACAATTAAAATTCTATTAGATCCAGTCACAATGATAGTTCAAAAAAAGTAGAAAGTAGTTCTGCCTTTGTAACCATTTTTTTGTTTTTGCTCATGGTCTATTTCTGCAAAAAAAAAAAAAAAAAAGAGCACATGGTAATAAAAACAAAAGTAGTACAAAATAGCAGAGTTGGAAGGGACTATGAAGGTCTTCTAGTCCAACTCCAGTAGGAGATCTGATACCATTCCAGAAAAGCAGCTGTCCAGTCTCTTCTTAAAAATCTTCAGTGATGGAGCACCTACAACAGAAGTGTCAAACTCGATTTCACTGAGGACTGCATCAGGGTTGTGTTTGAACTTGGAGGAGGAGTGGCCAGGGTGGGCATGGCCAGATCAACGTCACTCATCAAGGCTCTGTTTTTGACCACAATGGCATCCTCCTGCGGTGCCTCTGCTAGCGAAAATGGAGCTCAGGGAGGACATTTGCATTCTCTCGAGCTCCATTTTCCTGGTAGAGGCACCTCAGGCTGGTCCTTTGCTGTTTCTAAGGCAGGCCCGCAGGCCAGATCTAAGCATCCTGTGGGCCAGATCTGGCCCCCAGGCCTTGAATTTGACACCCCCAACCTACAACATCTGAAGGCAAGCTGTTCCATTAGTTAATTGTTCTCTCTGTTAACAAATTTCTCCTTTGTTCTGTTGTAGCCCACTGGCGGCCTGTGAAGCTCCTCAGACAGTGACGAGATTGGGGAGGAACAGGGGCCAATCCTGAGGGCTGAGGGAAACTCAGATGAGGGCTCTGCATCAGAGGCAGAGAGGGAGCTATAAGACACTCTGTACCAAGTTTTGCCTTGCCCTGCATTTGGAATTAGTTATTTGGCAGCTTGCCAAATGAGATAAGGTTCGTATTTGATAAACAACCCTCTGAAAGACTGTTTGCTAAGCCTTATGGACTGAATGAAAGGAATTCACAGCCGTGTAAATAAGAGGGGTTTTGCCAGGACCAAGACTCTGCTTCTTGCTTGTTAAGGAAGCCTGGGTCAGAACAAGTTCTAGGTTGCTTTTCTCCTTGATTGCTTATTGTCATGCCTTCTGGTGCTTTGGAAAATAAGTTGACCCCTCTTTTTGGGGTCACAGTGAGTCACAGACTAAGGTCATCCATCATGGGCTCCCAATAGGAGGAGCCAAGGAATGCCCCTCTGAGAAGCCAAGCCTGAGCAGAAGATCATTTCAGAATATCAACCTATATTAATTTCATTCAAATGTAAAACTTTGGAGAAAAGAGGCTGGCTGAAAGAGATTTAATGCCCAGGAATAACAACTACTGTAGATTGTACATTTCTGTAGAGAATGCAAGAATGATACGGCTAAAATAAAAGCCAATTATTTTGACGGGTCTTAAAGCAAGTGTATAAAGGAATCCCTTAATGAACTTTTCAAGCGACCTTTGTTGGAACGACAGCGACATGTTTTTAAAATGAAGCTGACTGTTATTATTTTGCAAAGCAATCTTACCAGTGATCCTGACAGCAGAGGAGTCATGGCATGCCGATATCAGGTAATTCCATCAAGCGACAGCTGCAAGCAAAGCTGAGCAAACAGCTCCCTCATTGTCATGCCAAGTTTAATTAAAAGATTAGGCTTGGCACAAGGCATCCAAGGTGCAGGCTGAAAAAGGGCAGCTCTGTGTGAAATTGCCTTTCTTGGCATGGAGCATTTGCAAAACACAAAGCCTGTGGCCACCTGAATGCCAACAGCCAGCTGGGGTGGGACTGTTTCCTCTACAGAACAAAAGCTGGATTCTTCACCTGCTCCTAATAATATTGCAATGCCATTAAGGAAAAAAAAAACACTTCTTCATTGAAGGGCTGCCTGGCTAGAATTAGCAAAAGACAGATTGATGAGACCAGGTTGGCATTATAGTATTGTAATGGCAAACGGAGAAGAGGATGAAGACATGATAATAACCTCAAATAATGTATCTCAAGTGGAGCTGTAGGAAGTCTCCACATGCTTCTTTTATATTACTGTTGAAATACTGGGAAGTAACAATGTAAAAACTAAGGTGGTTGTTATTTACTAAGTGGCATAATAATCACCCTCATGTCTGGGAAATTAACAGCATCCAAACTGAGCAGGTGAAGGCCTTTAAATAACGAAGCATCTATTTTCAATTGTCTACCTCCTATCCTGAAATCTCATTTTCCATGTGTAAGAAACTTGCACTGCTGTAACCAGAGACTCAGAGGAAGTACCTTTCTGTTTGCAACACTCAATCTTTTTCAAAGCTAAATTCTTTGGCAGTACAGCACTTAGAGTTATAAACTACAATAATGTTTTTGTCTGCTAGGAACCACCCAGTCCAATTTCTTAAGATCTCTGTGAGTTTTTCACTCCCTGACAAGTGCATATCTTCAGCTAGAGCTTAGTTACATCTCTGGTGAGATCTGAAGGTCTGCTAGTTAAAGTTTTGGCTTAAACGAATTTTCAGGGGGGGGGGAATCTGGTCTAGGGCATCAAACTCCCTGCTCATGGGGCTGGATGCCATGCCTATGCCCTGTTTAGTGAAGGGGGGAAGTCCTGATATATCACGTGATGCCGCTGTGACAACATGAGTTTGACACCCCTGGTCTAGTCCAACTTATACTGGTAGTTTTCATAGATAGAATTAAGCAGAGTGTGTAAAATTGTCTATGGAAAAAGAAAGAAATAATATCTGACCTAGTTTATTGTGGGCTCACCCACAATTTCTATTTGGGTTAGGTTTTGATAAAGCCTGGAGCAAGATTAAGAAAAATGTACTAGATCAGTGGTTCCCAACCTTTTTTTGGCCATGTCCCACCTAAGCATCTCTAAAATCCTGATCCCCCCCCCCATGACATATAATTCTTACTTTACTCAAAAAGTGAACTCTACTCACATGGAGGGAGATTAACAGGCCATTAACTTGGTTTAAACAAGGTTCAAATTGTCCCCATTAAAAATCAAATTGCCCCATAGGAGACGGCTCATACTGACATGTACAGATGGTCGGCTTTCAATTCAGATTCCATAACATCCCCTAGTTCTAATCATTAACTATTTGGATCGATCTGAACAGATGATTGTCCACTTTCAGTTAAATGATCAGGACCAGAAAGACTCCAAAGAGATGTCCAAATTTTGTGCTATAGCAATGGTGGTCAGAATTTGCTGGATCTGAACATAATCTAGGCATGCTTAGATTAAGCTATGAATAAGTCTTTGTGCTTCGAATCATTTTTTGTCTTCTCTCAATGTCTACCAGAGGGTTGTTCCTGGTTTGGACTGGTTCAGGTGAACCAGTAGTGGTAATTGGGCATGGGTCACTGAACCAGTAGTGATGGCTGGCTAGCCACACCCCCGAACCGCCCCACTCGGACTCCCACCCTGCCTTGCCTTCGCCATATGGATCCATAGAACTGCCTCCTCCTGCCTACACACAGGTAAGCATTTGCACTAGCCTAGCCCTCCCTCCCCACCAGCCAGTGTCTCCCGAAGCCACCAGCATTGAAGTTGCCCCCCTCCCTACCACTTGGAGCTCCAGGCGGCAGGCAGTGGTGAAGAAGAGCTGCCACCCTCCTCCTCCTGTGGCTCCTGCCCAGTGCTCTCTCTTCTCTGATAAGGATCAGCACTGGTGATCTCTACCTGGCGCACGCTGGACCAACTGACCACATCACCTTCTCACCCACGGGAACCTTAAGTGCTGGCTGGAGCCAGAGGGTGCCCATCCCAAGAAAGGGGGAGAGAGAACTCTCCCATCACTCAGCAGGCTCCTTGTGACTCAACAGACTGACACCACCAGAGAGCAGGAAGGAAGCCGGTCTTGGGAGAGACCTCCCCCCCCCCAAAGAGCCCATGTGGGCTGGTTTGAATGTGGGCTGGTGGTTTGTGGCTGCCAGCCTGTGTTCAAACCAGCCCACCTCCTCCTCACTTGTTGGAGTGGGTGCAGCAAGACACAGGTCGTAGCAGCATCCGCACCACTTGCCTGGGAGAAGACACAATGCAGACAGGCAAGTTTTTCTCCCCTCCCCCCTCTCTCTTTGCCCACCTGCCTCCTGTTGCTTTTCCTCCCACTTCTCCCCTGTGTTGCCTGGTCACAAGGGTCGAAGAAACTGGGGGTTAAGCAGAGACAAGAAGATGCCTGGAGGAGTGCTTCCCTTCGCCTTTGGTGATGTGGCTGCTTTATCATGCACCTCCTTCCATCACCCAGCTGCTACCATCGGGGTACTGCCAGGGCAAGCGAGGGAAGGAGAGGGGTCAGAGAAAGAAATGCGCTCAGTGGATTTGAAACAACCTCTACAACTTACCTTCTACTGCAGGCCCAGTGAGGAAAACAGCTGAATATGCGGCAATCCGCTCTGCCACAATGAGCTGGGCTTCAAACAAAGGAAATATAGGTCAGTATAGCACAAGAGCAGGCAGGTGGGCCCATCTGATCATTGGAGCAAACTGGTTTGCTCTCAGCTGGTCGTTGAAGTTACCAGTTCACCCAAACCAATTTGAACAAGTAGAATACCACACCTGCTTGTCATACTTTTCTTATGTAGTGATTGGAAGGTGTGAGGTGTCCCAATTTAGACTGTATAATCAATTTTTTTTCCAAAAACCTGTAACTTTCTAGAAATCCCAAACTTAAGCTGAGGGAAAGCCCGGAATGAGATAACTCCTCCCATAGGCCTTAAAGATCTCTGAGATTAAAACATGGGCCAATACGGGTCCGATTAATTGCAGGGAGCTTCTGAAAGTTTTGCCAGTGGATAGTGAGGGAGGAATCCCTTATTTTCTTCATCACTAGCTTGGGGCTAATTTAGTCTTTGAAGCAAAGCTCAATTCAAAGTTATTTGAAGGCAAAACCAAACATCAAAGTTAGACCAATTAGGGTTAATATTTACGATGATTGGGGATTGAAGCTGTGGTAAATTTTCTACGAATTGATTACAGTAAGTTTGTTATTAGAGGGTTTTGGCATTTCAACCTAGTCTTTTTCTTATTACTGTTCACAATTTTTATTACTTTTATACTTTCACATAATATGCTCATTATTATTGTTTTTTTTTCCTGTTAACCATTTTGTTATTAATATAGTTTATAGATGACAGGCTAACAATTTGTAAGCAGATTTAGCAGTTTAATCATTTAAAATTATTTTGACCTGTTTCACAAGAGGTGGGAAATTAATATTGCTATTATTAGTCAGCATTCAACTAGGGGGCATATTATGTGTATATATTAGTCTTTTTTAAGGCTCTTTTTCTTCTTAATGTCTTTTTTGTTATTTTTTGTTTTTAAAAAATATTTTGGTGTTTTGAATTTTAATCTTCTTTGAATAAACTAACATTTTCCAACAAAAAGTTAGAACCTGTTCTATATCTTTCTCCATTTAATAGTAATAAACTCAACATGAGCTTAATAGCAGAATGCTGAATATAAATCTGGTCAGTTCCTCACTTTTCTCTTTAAGGCCACCTTTGTTTGATGGGAGAAACATGGATCAGAGTCTAGCTAGTTTTTCCAATGGGACATGGTTTATAATATTAATATCATAGGGCTGGAATGTAATTGAAGATCTAGTCCAGGGATGTCAAATTTGACGTCATTGACGGCTGCATAAGGGTTGTGTTTGACCTCGGAGAAGAGTGGGCGTGGCTGAAGTGGGCATGGCCAGCTCGACGTCACTTGTGTTGGGGGTGCCTGTTGTGGCCTGAGTGCTCTGCCAGAGAAAACGGGCTCTGTGAAGGCATAGGCACCCTGTCAGCATCACTTCATTCAGTAATCAGGAAAGAAAACCACTGGACTCCATTTGTATTGAAATCAAGTGTACTTTTACTAATTATAAATGAACAGTTGCAAAGCTAAGCTGAGTCTGGTTAATTAGGCATGAAAGCTAATAATATAATGTATAATTCATTCCCCTCCCCTTGGCATCCCCGTGCACAGTCCAATCATATTTCCCCCAAATGTCAGGTATGAGATAACTTCGAAAGGCATCACCAGGATGGAATGCTGGACCGTTGGCCTTGGCGGGAAACCCCCCTCCTCCACATGCACAGTACGGTGGTCAGTGCAGCATCTAGAAACTTCCTTCAGCACATCAATGATTCCCCTCCCAAATACCATGCCCCCCCCTCCTCGTTTCGAAGCAGCAGCAATGCAGAGGCTGACATCTGGCCCTCCTCCAGAAAAGGGTGGTCAGACCTGCAGAAACAAGAAAACACAAACAAACAGACGAACAACAAGACATGAAAGGGGAAAAGGGGAGAGGAAGAGAGAGAGAAAAATTTTAGGAGAATGGCCAAATCAGGGCTTGTCAGGATAAGTAGAATAGAACTTGCGGAGTAGACGAGGGGCCCAAACATGGGACCTGTCAACCCATTCGGTGTGAGAGGGGGGAAAATGTTTCCAAGCCACCAGGTACTGGACACGGTTCCAGCGTTTACGAGAGTCCAAAATCTCACGAACTTCGAAATGTTGCTCACCCTCAATCAAAAGCGGAACGGGTGGAGGAGGGATAGGCGGACGCAACAATGAAGTGCAGACAGGTTTCAGGAGGTTAACATGAAAAACAGGGTAAACCCAGTTGAGGTGTTTGGGCAGCTGCAGCCTGACAGAAACAGGGTTGATGACCTTGATAATGGGAAATGGGCCAACATACTTAGACCCAAACTTCTTTGACTTTTGTGGAGTTTGAAGAAATCTGGTGGAGAAATAAACTTGATCACCAACTTTGTAATCACACGGCTTAGTCCGCTTCTTATCAGCCTGTTTCTTATGAGCACGATGTACAGCATCCAAAGTTTGGAGAGCTAGAGGCCAAATGCGCCAAAGGCGGTCACTCCACTCGGACAGTGACGACACATGGGGCTGCTCACGAGGAACTTCAGGAATAGGTACAAAATCCTGGCCAAACACCACACGGAAAGGGGGGAACCCAGTGCTGCTATGCACAGAATTATTATAAGCCACTTCCGCGTGCGGCAACAAATCCACCCAATCATCTTGCTGGTAGTTGATGAAACAATGTAAATATTGTTCAAGTACAGAATTAGTCCTCTCACAAGCCCCATTAGTCTGAGGGTGGTGGGCGGAGCTTAATCCCTGGGTGGAGCCAATCCGTTTCAGAAACTCCTTCCAGAAAATGGAGGTGAATTGCACACCTCTATCCAAAATGATGCGGTCAGGGACCCCATGTAAGTGGTAAATGTGGGAGATGAACATCTTAGCAAGAGTCTTAGCAGAGTCTTATCTTGGAGCCAGGGGAGTCCCAAAATAAGGGGCCGGTCCATGCCAGGTGCCACAATAAAAGTTATTAACTCCTGATGGGTTTCCATTTTCATCTCTATGGGCTCAGTAGAAAAAATGAGCAGGGCCACCTCCTGCAATAGAACCATCAATCTGGCAAAAAATAATTGGGGTTTTCAAAGTCCTCAATTTTAAGCCAAGTTTCTCCACCATTTCAGGACTTATCATACAGCGAGAACAGCCAGAATCAAGGAGAGCTAAAAATTTCTCAGTCACGCCAGAAGATGGCACTCTCAGTTCAATTGGGATAAGCATGGGGCCCTTTCTGGAACTTACCCAGTGATGAGATTCTTCCTCATCCGATTCATCAGACGAACTGGGGCTGACGCCTCCCTCCTCCTCCAGCTGGAAATGCTGGGGAACATTTTCAGCAGCGAACACAGCTTCCCTGTTCTTGCCCGGGGCCTTCATTGCTGTTCCCTCTTTCCGGGGAGGGGGTGGGGCGGTCTGCGCCAATTTTACGCGATAATTCACGGCACAATGGCCTTCCTTCCCACAGCGGAAGCAAGTGAAAGGCTTGGCTTTGCCTGTGAAACCCCCTTTTCCCTTACTCCTGGGGCGGAGGGGGGGGGTTGGGGGCTGCTGGGGGGATTTCTCCACTTCTCCTTCTTTCATGCATTGAAGCCTAGCTAAATCCAACTCAACGTCTGCCGCGTGTTCATACCAAGCAGTTGCACAGCGGGGGAGGCGTCTGTTTATGCACTGTTGGTATATTTTTTTCATTCAAACCCTCAGCAAATTGATCCAGCAAAGCCTCTTCTGACCACCCCCTCATAAAAGCTGACAACTCTTGAAATTCCTGGACATAATCTGGCACAGATTTGTTTCCCTGCTTCAGAGCCATAAATTTCAGGTGCCCGGGTCTCTCGGTCAATGGGTCACCAAACCTCCTTTTCATGGCTGCAATAAAGTCATTAAAATTCCTCAAGAGAGGGGAATTGCATTTGTGTAGGCCAACCATCCATTTGGCTGCCTTCTTCTCTAAGGACATCAACACCATCCTCACTTTCATTTCATCTGTCTCTAAATCAGGCCCATAGATTTCCATATAATTCCAGACCTGAATTATAAAAAGCCCAAGACCTTTAGGGTCTCCATCATATTTTACAGTTAAGGGAGGGACTTTTGCCATTCGGTGTTGCCTGGGGGTCCCACCTGCTCTTTAAGCAACTCTAGCTGGAGCGGGGAGGCTGGTTCTGGGTTTTCTTGCGCCCAACCTCCCTCGGCTTCTTCACCCTCCCTTTAACTATGCATCGAGTACCTTTGCTCAAGTTCTTCAGCCGGCTCCCTTTCCACTGCTTTCTCACGGCTTCTGCATTCTGTCTAAGCTTCTTCAAGGAGTCTCATGGCGTGGGAAAGATTGTAGTCCTCTTCCCCAGAGTCAGCCCAATTGGCTGATTTTTTCTTTGGTCTCCTTCTCGTGACTCCAGCATCCAATTCCTCAGGCTCCTCTTTTTGTCCCACACCCAAAGTCCATCTGGGACGAATGGCAGGCTCTTCCACTCTTAGTCCGGCCAGTCTTTCGGTTAAAGATGGTCCAGCCGTGGCCCCCTCCTCTTCCTCCTGGTCACTTACATGCAAAGACATTTCTTTTCTTCTTGTGAGGGCACCACCCTCGGTAGGTTTTAGCTCCAGGATGGGTGAAAAATGAGACTCAGCTCAATATCAGGTGTGAGATAACTTTGAAAGACATCACCATGATGGAATGCTGGACCGTTGGCCTTGGCGGGAAACACCCCTCCTCCACATGCGCAGTAAGGTGGTCAGTTCAGCATCTAGAAACTTCGTCCAGCACATCAATGATTCCCCTCCCAAATACCATGCCCCCCTCCCTGTTTCAATGGCAGCCGAAGCAGCAGCAAAGCAGAGGCTGACACACCCCTTTTTCTTGAGATGATTACTCCTGCATTTTTCTGTTCCCTGATTCCAGTCAAATCTTTGGTTTCCTGAAAAGTTCTGGGAGATTATATGGAAAAAAATGTTAGTCAGAGTGCCAATAGCGAAAGACAAAAAGTTTTCCTAAGTAAGCATTATCATGAGTGCTAGGTCAGGTTTATGATAGTTAACAGTTAGAAATTTATAATTCCCAATTATTGCTTGGCAGATTTTTGGCCAGGGTGTTTTTAGTGCTCCTATTTGGAGAGGAATGTACAGATCTCCTGCTTGGCTATAATAGCTGGTTCTTCTTGTTGCTGACCAAGAAATTTTAAGTGTTGAAAGCAAATATTAATTAGAGAGGTTGAAAATTAAGGAGCATTTGGTCAATAAATTGTTTGGTTTGTGGCTATGTTGCTGCTGATAAATTTCCATCATAAGAAATTGAAGAGAAAATTAAAGGTTACCTGACAATGAAAGAAATAAAATTATTTGTTCATCTTAGAAAATGTCTCATGTTCTCTCCATACTTTAAGAACACATCTGTGCTGCTGTTTTGATCATGCATAAAATTTAACTGAATGCCCTGCTCAAAGTAAATGCATTTAATTGGTGCATAAACTAAGCTTGTGTCTTATCCAGCTTTCTCCAATCAATCCATCAGGCTTTTTGGTTAGTGTATTCTATTTTTGTCATATTTTCACACTGGGGTTTAAGTGCTTATATGATATGTTATCCTAACTAAAACTCTAGAAAATTGGTCTGGGTCTGCCATCTTCTGCTTTCTTTTTTAAAACAATCCTAAACATTTAGGATTGGTTTAATTTCCTAGAAGTGCTGAAGTCAATGGATTGCATATTCAGCACTTTTGTAAGTAAATCTCAGTTGCTGTGGGAATTAGTTTTTCCATAATGGCTGCTGATTCCAGCAGCCCCATTGATTTTCCCAGCACTGTATTGCCCTATTACAGGGGTCAGCAATCTGTGGCTCCAGAGCCACATGTGTCTCTTTTATCTCTCTGCTTTGGCTCCCTCCTTTTATCCCTCTGCTGTGGAGAGAAACAGCCTGGACTGATTCTCCAGTGCCTCATCTCTTGCTGGGTCTCGCAGGTGCTTTTTCCGGCCCTTGCTGTTGCTGTCTCCATGACCTGCCCACTGCTCTCACAGTGCCTTGCACAGCACAGTGAAATTTAGCATGCTTCACAATGGAGGAGACGGGGTCCCCTCCTTCTCCTCCTGGAATCTATTACTACGTGAAGCTATATTGCAACCCTGCCCTACTCGCCCCTGGCAACAGCAGCAGCATTGGCCACAGCACAGAGTGGGCCAATATCTCGGGGCGGAGAACATGCTGCACATCACCCCAAGTGATACCATCGACCATGGTATCCTTCTGCGACGGTTGCGAGAGGTGTGGGTGGGAGGCACCGTTTTGCGGTGGTTCTCCTCCTACCTCTCGGACAGGTCGCAGTCGGTGTTGGTCGGAGGGCAGAGATCGACCCCAAGGCCCCTCAAGTATGGGGTGCTGCAGGGTTCGGTCCTGTCCCCCCTCCTATTTAACATCTACATGAAGCCGCTGGGTGAGATCATACGCCGGCACGGGATTAAGTATCACCAATATGCAGACGATACGCAGCTGTATCTGTCTGCCCCGTGCCAACTCAGCGAAGCAGTAGAAGTGATGTGCCAGTGCCTGGAGGCTGTTAGAGTCTGGATGGGAGCAAACAAGTTGGCACTCAATCCAGACAAGACCGAGTGGCTCCCAAAGATTGTCCAACTGTTCCATCTCTCAGGCTGGGGGGTGAAATTATACGCCCCTCAGAGAGGGTTCACAATTTGGGAGTCCTCCTGGACCCACAGCTGACTCTAGAACACCATCTGTCGGCTGTGACCAGGGGGACCTTTGCCCAGGTTCGCCTGGTGCACCAATTGCGACCCTACCTGGATCGGGAGGCCCTTCAGACAGTCACTCACGCCCTTGTGACCTCAAGACTGGATTATTGTAATGCGCTCTACATGGGGCTGCCCTTGAAGAGTGTTTGAAGACTCCAATTAGTCCAGAATGCAGCTGCACGAGCGATTGTGGGTGCATCAAGGTACACCCACGTTACACCTATCCTCCGCGAGCTGCACTGGCTACCTATTAGTCTCCGAATCCGCTTCAAGGTGCTGGTCGCTACCTATAAAGCCCTACATAGCATCGGACCTGGGTACCTGAGAGACCGCCTCCTGCCGATTACCTCTCTCAGACCAATTAGATCACACAGGTTGGGTCTCCTCCGGATTCCATCTGCCAGCCAATGTCGGCTGGCAACTCCCCGGAGAAGAGCCTTCTCTGTTGCAGCTCCGGCCCTCTGGAACGAGCTCCCTGTTGAGATCCGGATCCTTACTACCCTCCTGGCCTTCTGCAAAGCCACCAAGTCCTGGCTGTTCCAGCAGGCTGGGGGGGGGGAGCTGAGAAGCATCTACCTCCACAGAAATTGTGAACGTTGGTTTTGTTTTTAATATGTTGTCTTTGTCTCGTTCCCCCCTTTCCCTTGTCTTTTGTGAGCCGCCCGGAGTCCTCCGGGAGTGGGCGGCATACAAGACAAATAAATAAATAAATAAATGAATGAATGAATGAATGAATGAATGAATGAATGAATGAATGAATGAATGATTGACCGAGGCACATCCAGCACCAACAAACGCCATTTCCTGCTGCAGTCTGTTGGGCAGCAGGACTCAGGTAGACATGAGGCGCTGGAGAACCAGAATCAGAGAGACACAGAGAGAGGCCCAGAGAGACAGAGGCAGAGAGAGAGGGAGGGAAGAAGAGGGAGAGAGAGAGATAGGGAGAGAGAGAATGTGAACAACACACCAGAAGCCCAATGTGGCAAGAGGTGGCTGGGAAGGGATGGGGTGGGATATGGCAAATTATTCAATGACTGGTTCTCTGCCCTAATGACTGGCTGGGTAGGTGTGGCTGGCAGGGTCATGTGACTGGATGGAAGTGACTGACATTAAGTTGGCCATGCCCACCCGGTCACACCAATTGTTAAATTATTGGCTACAGGTGTTTTCTGTAGGAAATGGGTCCAAATGGCTTTTTCAGTGTTTAAGATTGCAGACCCATTCCCTATTAGATATCGGAGTTTACAAGGACACAGATGGGAAGCCTTTTTGGTGCCCAGAGGATACCAGAGTCAGAGAAAGAAGTGCCTGGGAGCCAATATTTTTTTTCATGTCAAATGCAAAAACGGATGCTTGGATGAGATTCTGAGTGGATTTTCATGCTTAAAAATGATGTTGCTTGCTGTTTTTAAAAATAAAGCCTTTTTGGTACCCACGGAAGAAAGCTTGTGATGCTGGGGTTAGGTGTCCAGAGGGCCAAAAAAATTTTCATCCCAAATGCAAAAGTGGTTGCTGGGACTAGATTCGTGGTGGGATTTCATGCTTAAAAATGGTATTGCTTGCTGTTTTAAAAAAAAATGAACTTTTTGGATATCAACTCGTGATACCGAGTCAGTGACATGGGTGCTCGGGAAACCAAAACATTTTTTCAACCTGAATGCAAAAATAGATCCTGGGATGAGACTCTGGGTAGAATTAGTTAATTCAATATGCTTGTTCTTTCTCAGAACATAAGAATACAGATATGCACATAGAGGCAGATGAGAATAGTTCCCAAAAAGATTATTTGCAAAGGAGACTAGTTGGTTGATTAAATTTAACATGAGGAATGCAATGTTATGCAAGCTGGGAGAAAATTATTCATTTTGCTGATCATTTTCAGGTCTTGTAGGATCAGATGTAAATACAAACAAAGATCATGTCATGTTTGAGAGAATCCAAGTCAAATGTCTTGAGATCTATTCCACTGCTTTTTGTTTCTTCTGTGTTGCAACTTCTGCCACAGTCTCCTCCTTCTTTACCCCTTCTGTTATTATCACTATCTTCTTAGCCATAACAATATCTGTTTCCTTCCATTGCTCCCTGTGTTCCCTTTCTGGCCAGTTCAGCTGCTATCTGACTTTTCCTCCTTCATTCTCACTCAATTTATTCAGACACTCCTAGACTTGAACACCCAAACCTTAGATCTATTAATCTGACCATGGACACTGGTGGTATTATTGCTACCAATATATCTTCTGTCCTTGTGTTACTAATATGTTGTCCCTGTGATTAGCAATGACAATATTCATTATTCATTGTTGATTCTTTCATAGTATGTATGATTAATGGAAGAACGGACTGATATAATTATTCTATCCAAGGTATTGGCCATGAAACAGGCGTCAGATCCATCCCGGTAAATGCCATAATAAAAGGGCGAAGTGAAATAGAAAGTGTATTTTGTTTCAAGTGTGGATCTAAATTAACTGCTACCAGAATTCAATTTTAAGAAAAAAACAGTCAATAATTTTTTAAAAAAAATTATACACCCCTCAGAATTGAAGGAGCAACTAAATATTTTTCCAAACAGCTTCCTCCCAGATCTGCCCCCATTTTCCATAGAAAAACCTTTTACTTTATTAACACATAAACAAAATATGCAATGGTGAACTTATTCATCAAATCATCATAGTATTAAAAAATCTGATATTTTTCTTTCAGTTAGGACATACTTAGCAGCTACAGAATTTAGGACAGTATGTGTACTATAATCCACTAAACCAGGGCTGTCAAACTTGATTTCATTGAGGGCTGTATCAGGGTTGTGTTTGACCTTGGAGGGCTGAGGGTAGGTATGGTCGTGGTGGTCATGACCATGATGGACATTTGACACAGGCTCAAGATGCATTTTCCCCTTTACATTCAAAACAGCTATTCCAGACAAAGGGATATTTACTTTCTGGCACAAATAGTCTCAATTCCATAATGTAGAGATTGAAGACATGTAGAGTCCCCAGGGGCTTGACTCTTTTGTATAGGAGCAGAGCATCAATGAACTGACCATTTCTCCAGATGTCTCTAAAAGCTATCTGTCCAACATCTATCAATTTGTCAGGTCTGCAGCCATCTTTTCTTTTGGGTCTTTGGCCTGCCATACTTTTTATTATTATTCTATGCATTTTTTTTATTGTGGGAAAATGAGAGGGGGGATTGTAAGGAGTCACATACTATAAAGTCACAACAAAATTCTTTCTAGAAAGCTGAGGCCATCCTTTGTCTCTTCACCTCTGCACCTGACCAGAATTGGATGGGTGGAACTGCCAGCATGGCAGTGGGAGATTGGACCCTGTGATGGATTTGTGGGTGAGGGGGAAAGATCTTGACTTTCAACTGGATGGGGAAAACTGGGAAACTTTCAGATTCAGGTTTTCCCAGATGTGCCAACATGACTCTCTTAATAAATTGGAATTTTGAACAATACTTCATCTTGGACTCTGATTTACTTTTGGATGCTATTTGGAATCCTGACACAATCTTTATTACTACCTCTGACACAGCCCTAAAGGAGGATTTAATATTAGTAATAATTTACAGCATATTATGCCCACAGTATTTCGCTGGTCTACTTATATAGTCACTTTTTATTAGTGGCTGGAAATCCCTGGTGGACTTTTTGCTTAAAAAAAACATGTATGTCTCTCCTCCCCCCAGACCTCTCGCAGGCTTTGTTGTCTTCCATTCTTACTTTAAGGGAGGGGTGTGTGTGCCAGAACATAATTTTGGGAGGGTTTACCTTCTCTCCATGGCCTTGGGCTATGGAAGAGTACAGGGCCCTCCTCTCCCCCCCACCCCCTATTTATGAAGGTCCCAGGTGAGGCAGGCAGCACACTGCAGGCTGAAAATGGATTAGGGGGGGCTCTCAAGACCCCCACATAGCCCATTTTTTGTTTCCATGGCCTTCTGCAGCACTCTGCCATTATTAACTGTTATTCATATTTCAAAAGAGAGAGAAAGAGATAAGAGATAAAAGCAGTTTGTACCATAATTTAACTCTTCCATTATAAACAAAAATTATGACACAACCTAACAGCAACAACAACATGCTGCTTGCCCAAGCTCTACAATTGGGAAGATCAAACCTTCTTACAGGATAAAAGAATTAAGAGAGGCAGAAGACTTGAGATAGAAAAAATAAATAAATAACAGAAATTTAGTGTAGCATGGGACTAAAAGAACAGAACATCCTAAACAACAAACTTAAAACAATGCACAGCATTCAGTTTTGACATTTTAAAATACCCTCAGAAGCTCAATATGACATAAGAACATGCACTAAATAAATCTTGAAGCAACAATATTTGTTAATTACAGTCTCAACAATGAAAGAACAGAACTCCATGTGCACAAATACTATAAAGAGTCAATGAAATGACCTTGAAGGAAATAGACAAAAACTGTTATATTTAAGAGAGTGGGAAGCAGAATATGTCTCAATAAAGTACCGTATATCTTTAATCTTCCTGTGGAGTTGGTTTCATCTTTAAAAAAAAAAGTTTTATTACAGATTACAATTACAACAGTAAAAACTATACAAATAAAACTAAAAGAATAAATTTTAAACAAAGAAGGTGCAGAGAAGAGAGACAATATGGAAATAGAATAGAAAAAAAAAGAATATTCCAATAGTAAAGAAAAAGAAAACAAATATATAAAGAAGTGACTTCCCCCTTCTAGTATAAACAATTTTATTGCAGTATTTTATTGGCTTCTCTTAAAATGTAGCACATTATCACTTCTTTCCATATCCTATCTCTTATCTATAAACAAATCCTTTAAAAACCATCATTTCTTGATGATTTTGTCAATGCTGACAGTGTGCAGGGGGTGTTCCAGATGTTTTGCGATTGCACCCCAAACTCATTCCTATTGCTATTATCTTGACATCTTTTGCAACAGTTTTCTATTTCTATTTGCAGGTCTTTGATTTTTGTGATTCTGCCCATTATTTCTGTTCTCTTCTATTTCCAAGGTATCTGTAGTTATTGTTTTCAACCAGATTCTGGATGTTATTTCCTAAGTAGCAGACATTTTGTTTTTTTCCAATTTGCACTGTTTTCCCCTATGGATAGTGAGGGTGGAACATTTGTCAAGTCCAAATTCCATTGCAATATTTTGGCTATATTAATGGACAGTATTGAGCAGTGGTTTTATTTCAGATAGTGCTTTTCCATACAGCTTCAGATCATTCACGTAGAGAAGTGAGATAGCCTGGTAGATAGTGGTGGCTTGACATGTTCAGAATTGTTGACAGTGCAATGACAGACAATAATGGTGATAGTGAATCTCCTTGAAAGATTCTTCTCCCACCCTATCATCATTGAGCAGCAAATCCATCCTTTATTGTGCCATTGATATTTGCAAAGCTTCTGATGTTTCTACTGGCTCTTGTTATTTCTAGGCATTTGGTTATCCAATCATGTGTCAGGGAGTTGAACACCTTCTTATAATCAATCCAAAATACATTCAAATTGGTCAAGATCCCATAATAATAAAAGTCAGATTGTTCCGAGATTTAAGTGGATTTTATTTTTCCATTTGTGGTGATAACAACATCCCAACAGCACAGGGGTGGGTTGCTGCTGGCATTACTGTCGGTTTGGCAGGCAGACATTTTCGCTTCTGTGTTTGCTTCAGATTTTCCTTTCCTGCATGGCAATATCAGCAAATAGACATTCTGAAGATATTATTTTAGCCATGTCATAAACACCATTGATATTCAGACAGATTCTCAGCAATTCCACACAGTAGCATGTTAAGTGCCATCGAACCGGAGGGGCACATCAGCCACATAGACTGTGCTTTTCTTGGTTTACCACTGAATTCTCTTGTACAGTATAAGAACTTGTCTCTGCTATTGTCACAATAGTGATCAACTGCTTCCAGCATATTCTGATACTGCTGCTGTCTGATATAAGTGTCTGCTTGTTTTATCTGGATAGTTGGGATGATCTTTGCACCTTGAATGACCCTGATGAGAATATATATTCTTGATTCTACTCACTCCAGGCAGTCTTCCCTCATCCCTCTCAAGAGTACCCACCTTTCTGATGCCACAATGATTAGCATACCAGAACTTAAAAGGAATTGTAAGATATATATCTAAATAACCAGGGGTGGTTTTCACTTACCTTCCCTACTGGTTCACAATGTGCATGCGCCTGGCCTTCCACAATGCACTTTGCTTAAAAAAAAAACCCTAAATAGGATGACATCGAGCCAGGGCAGGTGACCAGGACAACCCACAATTTCCACTACTGGTTTTGGTGAACCAGTCTGAACCGGCTGAATACCACCTCTGTACATATCTATATCTAATTGTAATCATAATATGCAACTAGAAGCAACTAGACAACCTGTATCCCATTTAGTCATCATTTTAGAGACATTTCCTTACCTAAACAGAGAAACAGAATAACCAAGAGCAGGCAAAAAGAAGAAGTGACTTCCTACTGGCTTCTCCCTAGAGTTTCTTGTGAGAATCTGAAAGAAAGCATTAGAAATGTCCCCTTGCCTTCCTTCTCTTTTCCTTTTCCTTTTCCTTTTCCTTTTCCTTTTCCTTTTCCTTCCCTTCCTTTCCCTTCCCTGTCCAGCACTGAAACAGCAGCCAGTCACAATGAAGCTGACACCTTCCCCAAATTTCATTCGCTGAGAAGTTATGCGGCCCTGATTTTTGGATATATTCTGTAAGTTAGACCATTTGAGGTAATTTTGAGATAAAGTTATTACCCTATCATGCTCCACTCCACTCAATTAAAGATTGTGATGATGAGAGTATAGCACATAAATAATAAAATGTTTTTTAAAGCATGCATCTTACTAATAGAGATGTACAAATTAATCTTACATCAGATTTACCTGGAAATAAAATTAGGTTTTTCATTCCTAAAAGTCCTATGTGGACTGAATACTAGCAGGATTTGGCTAATGCTCAAATTTCTGATTTTATTTTAAATCCATTTTTCTCTCAAAAATGTAGGGGACACAGTTAGACTTTTTTTTTCTTTATAACTTGTGGTGGAAAAAAAATATGATCAAATAAATTTGGTCTGCCTATTCTCCAAGAGTTGATGAGTAACATCCAAATCTCTGCTCTCCCTGTTTATGAGTTCCATTTATTAAATTGGATTTGCACAGCCTATCTTATAGAAGTTTCACTATACCGTCTGTTCAGTGGGACATATGACTACTCTATTTTGATCAGATTTGATAAAATTAAAGGTTAACTTATTAAAATGAAATTCCATGTTTCTTCCAAAGGATTCAGTTCTCATCTCCATTTTAAGTTCATAACAACTGCACTGTTAAAGATGGGTAATTGTCCCCAGTTTACCCTACAAGCTTCCTATTTAATTATTTCAATGTGAATCTTTACATTTTAAGGACAAAGCTGTACTTCTGTAGTATATTACAGATAGAATTCGAAGGGTGAGTTTTCTTTATGATCTATGGTTTGTTTCTAAGATTTAAAATGGCATAAAAAAAACCATCAGGAACTTAAGTAGCTCAAGTAAAGTTTTTAAAATGGTTATAGGAAACTTCTCACTTTTCAACACAATCCTTCTTTCCTCTTAAAAACAGAAGGGGTAATTCAACTTAGGCCACGATTTGCCCACTTTTAAAAGCAGAAGGTTTGCAACGTGATTGCAAAGCCAATCTTTCCATTGCAAACGTTCTTGAAAAAACATTGGCATGAATAGAGAGCATAAAATTGTTTTAACCTTCAGAAATGTTTGAAGATGTAAGGTTTCCCTTTGGGTATGGAGGAAGAATAAAGTTTGGGGGGAGGGTACCCACACCAGAGTTGAAATTCATTTCACACTGTGGCATACAATGCATTTGTAAAGTAAGCTTTATAAATTTTGCATCATAATGACAGGCTACATGAAAAATGCAGTAGAAAAGTTATTTTAGCACTTTGTGCAGTGAGTACAGATTGATCACTGGTAGAATAATATTTTCTAGTTAGCCATAGTTTGAGTAGGATTGCCAAGTCCTCTATTAATTCCTGCTCCTATGCTTCAATGAGGAGCTTGGTCTCTGATGTTCCATGACCCCATGACCCCCAAATGTTCAGATCAAAATTCAGTTAAAAACATATTAGATAATGAAGCTTTGATGCTTTCAAGGAACCAAGCTACAAAACTCCCATAGATTAAGAACATATCAAAAATGTAGTTGGGAGTAGTTTAAATTTTTATACTGACTGATATAAAATATTTATGCTTTATTATTTATATTCTAAAAACTGCCTTCCACCTAATTTTGCAGAATCAATTTGTTTTCTTATTTCACAATATAAACTAATCCAATCAAAGTCAAGTGAATGGCAAATAGGTCTAGGTCACTGACAGGGTGAAACGCAGTCAAAGTCAACTGAGTGGAATATAATTCTAGCTACTTACATGGATAAAACATAACTTACCTGCATATCAATCTTTCTTTGGTTATTCCGAGCAGAACTAACCTGACAACTCAAATTACATTAAACTGGGACCTAAATGGAATAATGAATTTCACAGATCACCATCTTTGGGGATTCCTATATTGAAGGAAGGGATGTGGTGGCTCAGTGGCTAAGACGCTGAGCTTGTCAATCAAAAAGGTTGGCAGGTCGGTGCTTCGAATCCCTAGTGCCATGTAACGGAGTGAGCTCCTGTTACTTGTCCCAGCTTTTGCCAACCTAGCAGTTTGAAAGGATGTAAAAATGCAAGTAGTGGGAAGGTAACAGCATTCTGTGTGCCTTTGGCATTTAGTCATGCCAGCCACATGACCACGGAGACATCTTCGGACAGTGCTGGGTCTTCAGCTTTGAAACGGAGATGAGCACTGCCCTCTAGAGTTGGGAATGACTAGCACATATGTGTGAGGGAACCTTTACCTTTATATTAAAGGAGAATACATTAGCATCCCATAAAGTTAATGTGTCTATAAAATAGCTTCATATTGTTCTGCCCACTGTACTGATGAGGATCTTCCCAGGTTATTTCAAAATTGTGGTCTGAAAGGATGCCTAGCTGAAATATTTTTTTAAAAAAATGATTATCAATTAATTAATTACTTGAATGTGGATAGTAGAGTGCTTTGTTAATACAGTATAACACACATTTCATTTTCCCTCATTCTAAAGAAATACATTTGTAAAAGAACAGTGGTATTCACATGCGTCACATTAATGTCTCTCTTTTCTGCTAAAGTCCTCTAGAATATTTCACTCCTCACTTGTATTTTTTAAAATCAGTTGACCTGCTAATTCAAGGTTTTTTGCATATGACTAACCTAGTGACAATCAATGCAGAAAAAACAGGTTTCTATGGAGCAGTAGGAGCTTTAGGAGGGTAGATTATACTGTTACTGTTAATAGGATAATTTTATTTTACAGTGATCTCAAATTATATTAGCTTACAAATTACAATTAATCTTCATACAAACTTTCCATCCAAATTCTTGCTTCTCTAACACAAACCTATATAATCTTTTAATAAAAATGTACACAGAATCTTTAGACTTTATATTCCAGATACGGATAGCAATAGCACTTAGACTTATATACTGCTTCATAGTGTTTTTACAGCCCCCTCTAAGCAGTTTATAGAGTCAGCATATTGCTCCCAACAATCTGGGTCCTCATTTTTTTTATTATTATTATTTTAGTTTTATTTGTCATTTATAGGCCGCCCTTTTCCCTGAGGGGACTCAGGGCGGCTTACAATTCGTGGGAAGGAGTGCAAGACAAAACATAAAATATGTGAATAAAATAAAATAAAACAGTAAAACACAACATTCATTCAACATTCGGGTGGGGCGAATTAGGATCTTATCCCCAGGCCTGACGGGATAGCCAGAACTTAAGGGCTGTGCGGAAGGTCTGGACGGTGGTGAGGGTACGAATCTCCACGGGGAGATCGTTCCAAAGGGTCGGAGCTGCTACTGAGAAGGCTCTCTCCGCGTAGTCGCCAGTCGGCACTGACTGGCGGATGGAATTTGGAGGAGGCCTAATCTGTGCGATCTGATGGGTCGAAGGGAGGTAATCGGCAGAAGGCGGTCTCTCAAAGATTATTGATCTTTGAAGGATTGAAGGCTGAGTTAAACTTGAGCCGGTCAGAATTGAACTCTTGGAATGAGCAGTGAGTTTGCCTGTAATACTGCATTCTAACCACTGCACCCCCAAGGATGTAATATGACTGTAGAGTCTTTTGGATTATTTTCTCTATTGACACAAAAATGTTTTTTAAAAAATAGAGAAAACTTCCAATAGCATTGGGCATGGCTGACTTACATAGAACATGTCTGGGTTAAACAGTTAAAAGAAACATTTTAGTGTTAGCCTCCAGCTGCCTGCCATTCACCTGTCCAATGGTTTTATTACATAGCAGGGTTCCTGGAGCGCTTCAAGTGCTTCCTAACAGCCAACAGCAGGTAGGGATACTCGCAAGCACGAAAGTGCAGTTTTTTTCTGAGTGCCTGCGGTCCCGAAATGTTCGGGACAGCCATTCTTTTGCGGCTCTGAGACTCGTCTACGAGCTGAGCTGGGATGAGCTGATGGCCAGGCTTAAACACCATTACACCCCTACACGATCTAAAATAACACACTGCTACACCTTCCGCCAGTGCGTGCAGAAGGAAACTGAATCAGTCAGTCAGTTCCTTCAATCCCTCAGAATTGCTGCCATCAGTGCGAGTTTCTCGACCTGGATGACAACCTGGTTGAGCAATTTGTCTGCGGGGTGAGGGACATTCGCCTCAAGCGGCGGCTTCTCGCTAAGGCAGACATCACTCTGCCTCAAGCCGTTCACGAGGCTAGGTCAGCGGAGCTGTCAGAGCAGTCGACCATCGAGATGGCCAGATCTTCAAACCGTCCCCACATTTCCCAGTTCCTCCCAGTTAGGCCTTCTGATATCAGGCCTCTCCAACCCCCTTGCCGCCTACCGGCCAGTTTGTACTTCCCCACCTGTTCAGGCCGCGCCCCCACCACCCGGCCTATCTATTCCTGGGATTCCGCCATCTGGACTAGACCATCGTGATGTCACCCGGAGCTCCACTCCCTCCAGAGAGGAGCTACTACAGGGAAGTCTTACCTCTCCAGCGCCGCCTCTCAAACTGAGGCGTTCTGGGCGTGTCCACCACCGGCCTGCCTACTTACACAAGTACGCCTGTGCCACGTCAGGTGCATGCTCCCTCACTGGGGAAGAAGAGGTATTTAGTCCTCATGGCTACGACTGATAGCCAGCAACAGCCAGGCCACACCTGATTGGCTAAGGCATGACATGACTGAGCGCGGGCTGTCAGACATGCGCCTATTGGCCTCCCTGCTTGACAGCTCCATATAAATAGCTGTCAAGCAGGGGGAGGTCCCTGTCTACTGCTAACCTGTCTACTGTACAGATCTGTTCTAATAAACTGCTGTTGACTTACCTCAGGAGCCTCCTGCCTCATTCCTTCAGGGAATACTTCACTGACCAGTTCTGGAGAACTGGTAGCGGAAATTTTGAGTAGTTCAGAGAATCGATAAATATCATCTCTGACTGGCCCTGCCCGCATCTAGTCACTGCCTCCCAAGTCCCAGCTGATTGGGAGGAAATGGAGATTTTACAGTATCCTTCCCCTGCCACATCCACCAAGCCATGCCCATCAAGTCATGCCCACAGAACCAGTAGTAAAAAAAAAATTAATCCCACCACTGATCTACTCCCTATTGTCTCTTTGAGCTCGGTAGTAATAGCACTTAGATGTATATATTGCTTCACAATCCTTTACAGCCCTCTCTAAGTGGTTTCACAGAGTCAGCGAAGTCCTCCTCAAAGATGGAGTTGGGAAAGACCAGACAAATCCTGAAATCACTTTGGGGCACAATATACTGAAATTTTGCCCAGGCATCAGTGCAAAAGAAGCAGTATAATGGAAGAGTGAGAGAGAAGGGACTTCAGCTACCTCACATCAGAGGTCAAAGTTCAACAATGGAGAAATGTCAGTTGAGTAAAGAGCAGTTTCCTTCCTTCTTTATCAGTGTTTCCAAGGGTCCATCATTCATTTTCTTTTTGCACACAAAGTTTACCTTTTTATTTTAAGCACAGAGAGAAGTGGACATCTGTGTGATTGTCTCTGAGTGGAATTTTGAGCACTTGATCTTCCAGGATATTGAGATATCTGTAGTCTCGTGGCATGGATACATGCATAAACAAATATTTAAAAGCACAGTTTAAATTACACAAAAACTGCCTATTATGTCAAAAGACTTTAGGAGGAAATGCCCCAAATCTCCCAACCTGTCCTGCCACATGTTCAGGAGAACAATTGGTAGCTTTTCATACCCAGAGGCTAGTGCCAGGCAGAACAAAACAGGGCAGCTGGGAATCCTTCAATGGCTGCCCTGAAACTCTTCTGCAATAAAAAAATAAGTAAGGCTTAGCCATGGGGTTGGAGGTGGGGGCAGTAAAATTTATGTCAACATGCCTTCTTGTCAATGTAATGACAGGAGGAAAGCAGGTTAAAGTAGATCTCTCAATAAGCCCAAGGAACAATTTATCAAGGTTCCAAAAGTGGCATTTGTGAATCTGGAGGTTTAGCTTTCCCCTGAGGTTGCATTGTCACTGCAGGTTAATTGTTTGGTGTTTATCTGGTGGATTGTCCTTATGACTTTGGTTTTACAGGCTGTAGAAATATAGTTGCATGGGAAAGTAAATAAAGATACTCTCTATGGGATATAAATGACTTTTGAAAACACTCAGCGATGTTTGCCTTAAATGTATAATAGTGTGCTTTCTACTCAAGTGTGAAATGTCTTTATTAGTGAAGTTGCCATCATTTTGTTTCTGTGGGTCTGAAGTCATCACCTCTTGAGGTGATGCTGGACATTGCTCAGAGGTGGGTTGCTCCCGGTTCAGCCCAGATTGGGTGAACTGGTAGTAGCAGCGGCAGGAGGTTCCACCCACCTTCCTGGATGCTTCTGTGCATGCACAGGCATGTCGCAACTGCACACATGGTTGCAAGAGCGAACCGGTAGTAAAAAATTGGAAACCCACCACTGATGCACTTCCTTGGCATAATTATTTTCTTGCTATCTATGTAACTACTTCATATTTCTAAAAAAAAGCAAAATGTACAAAAGAGCATTAAAAGTCCTGTCATTGAGGGATTAATCTGGTTTTGTGGAAACAAATTAGGAGCATCAGTTTTTCTGCAGTTTTTGTCAATAACCAAAATTATCTTATCTTTTGCTTGTAAAATGTTCCCATATATTTTTCAGACAGTACTAACCTTTCCAACATTAAAAGAAATGACACAAAGGCAAACATGGATTAGGGAAGAGGGGAAATTTTTGGATTGGTTCTGATTATCTTAACATGTAGTAGAAACAGGCCGCTCATGCAAAATAAATTTTGGAGTGTTTCCCATAATTTTTCCATGGAAGAAGGGTTAGGAATCCTAGCAGTAAACAAGAACAATTATTGGTTGCAGCCCATTTATAATTCTTCTTGTTTTCTGGTTCTTTTCTAAATGTTGGTATTTATTCAGTCATATTTCTATAGCACCTGTATTTGCTAACATATTGTTTGGCATTCCATATGCTGAAAAAGACTTAACAAAATGGAGTGCGTAGAATTTGAATCTAGAACTGAGGAACAGAGTAGGAATTTGGATTAAAGTGTAAAGCTGGCAATTGAAACAAGTCATTCCAACAAACAATTATTTAAAACATTCTATGTTGCTATGTTTTTGATGAAAGGTGTATAAATAATAGGGAGAGGAGAGAAGAGGAAAGGAAAGGAAGGATCTAACAATCTAGATGGAGCTACGCATTTCACATGGAGTCTGAACTAGAAATCTACCTGTAGCTGTGCTCCAACAGCTGCAACATGACCAGCCAGACTAAATTCATGATGGAGAAACAGTGGGGCAGATGGGGTAATAACCTCATTCTCTGCCTTCAATTTTTCTGGCAATCTTTCCCCCCTAACTCCTTTATTTCAGCCTAGACTGCAGATGCCTTTATAAAACTATAGAGGGAGTGGGACACAGAAGATGAAAATGGTAAGGAAGAGTTAAACACCTTGTTACTTCAAATTATAGACAAGTACACAGCACTTCCTATGGTACAGTAGTTTTGCAATGACCCAGGGGATTGTTCCATTCACCTACTTGCATGTGAAATGGCTGAAGGGCTTAAGCATGCATATTTACTGTTGTTTAAACATTGATATTCCCATAAGGTTATTTTTTTATACATATGGGTGAAAAGCTCATAGCTTTTCATGTGCAGCAGTTGTTACAGTTTACAAAGTCAAATGGAGTTTGGAAGCAAATTGGATTGCACATCCTCCTCCTTTCCTTTTGGTTTCAACAACTCCATGGGAAGAGAGACTGTGGGGAAGCTTAGAAAAGAGGGAATGTAGGCATATACTACAAGTGGGTCAGTTGACAGCTTATCTCATAAGCACTCGTTTAGCCTAGATGAGAAAAATATGGGAAGAAGCATTTCAAAACCTTAATCAATTCATTGTAAATGAAGCTGGAAAAGTGCTGTTAGAGTTGCTATAATTCTGTATTTGCCATAGATTTATATTAACGATATTTTATTGAATTGTGTTTAATTCTGACTTCTTTGATACTGCTGGGCTCCCAAAAGAAAACCAGGAAGTAATTTGGGAATCTGTGTTGATAGAAGGATGGATTTTTTGCTGAATGGTCTCTCCAAGAGATCAAGGATGTATGATATGTTAGGATATTAAATTTAGTAGCTAGAACAATAATGTATACAATGGGCCAGAACACACTGTTGTAGATGATTGGTTGGATAGTGTTGGTTCCAGTGGTGGGATTCAGCCAGTTTACACCTATTCGGGAGAACCGGTTGCTAACTTTCTAAGCAGTTGGGAGAAATGGTTGTTGGAAAAAATCTCATTTTGTTTTTTCCCACTTTACAGGGCTAATCCTGTAAGGAAGGCAGGAAGGAAACATTCTGGTATTGTTTCTAACCTAATCTTTATTGCCTGCTTACAGAAACTGCCTCTCTGGTTAACCCTTATTACATTATAAAAGCTAAAGCAAAGCACCCATCGACCTGAGTGACGTTGAGTTGTCCACACACCCCAGCCACATGACCACCAAGCCACGCCTACCCAGCTGATCATCAGGGCAGAGAACCGGTGGTTAAATTATTTGAATCTCACCTCTGGTTGGTTCCTGTATGAGGCAATCTACAATATGATTGGTTGCTGTGGGTATTAAAAAGTTTCCCTTTCTTCTGTATACCCTGAATGCTGTTTGTGATTTATCTCATGATGTTCCTGTGTTGCTGACTATCCTGTCTGCTGTAATTATAAATGTGTATATATATATATATATATATATATATATATATATATATATATATATATATATATATATATATATATATATATATATATATATATATATATATATATATATATATATATATATATATATATATATCACTACAAGTTTGTATCAATGTCTCTGACTTCATTTGAACACCTGCTGCACAATTCCCTGACAGATAGTATTTCCACACAAAATATATAAAGGACACCCTCAGAACCCTCCTCTCAGATAATGAATAAAAGCATGTTCGGTAGCAGCAGCAGTGGTGCTACAGTGGCAAGCAGGAGCCATAGTGATGGAGCTGTTGGGCAACATTGAGCATGAATCAATGTGCAACACAACAGAATATTTCCCTTTCAGGTGGGAGACTGATGGGTTTGATTCAGCTTCTCTACAATGCATCTTGGCTGGTGCCTACTTTCCCTTTGTCACAGGGTGTGGGAATCAAAAGGTTAGGCCTGGTATGAGTACAAACACATCCATGTGAGAAACGGGGAGAGTAAAATGAAAAGAACCAAAGGGCAGCTCAGTGTGAGAGGAGAGGTAAATTGGTTTAGCTCAAAGGAAGCAGAAAAGACGTTGATTAAATCCACAGTGAAATATAAAACACAGTGTTAACATCCAGCTAATTTTATCACAAACCTAAAGACTCCATAATGCCAAAACTGGCTATACTTTTCCTGGGGCAAACCAGTGTTGGATTCCCATCGGTTCAGCCCTGTTCGGGCGAACCAGTAGTGGTTTGGCGACCTGGGTCACTGGGACTGGCAATGACCCAGACCTGCCACACCTCCAAACCGGCTCCCCGGTCAGTGCCGTCTGCGATGCCATCTTGCTTTTCAGTTCTGCACATGTGCAGAACAATTTTAATTGCACTGCACATGCATGTGCAGTGCACATCAAGTGCGCACATGAGCGAACCAGCAGTAGTGCCGACTGGAACCCATCCCTGAGGCAAACCAACTTTCTCTATTGCTAATTGCTGATCTAAAAGCATTTAATCAATAATCAAATATGTTAATCAGCATCAAGGTAAAAAAAATATTGAATGGTCCTGTTAGTGAGCCTTAGAGAGACTGCTGCTAAAATTCAAGATTGCATTGTTAGATCAGGTAAAGGAGCACAAAAGGCTTCAGTAAACAACAGCTCTTTATTGCAAGTCAAGTAAACATCCAGCTGAGGAATGGTCGGGCAGCATCCCCTTTTAAAGGGATCTGTCAGACCTCTTAGCCAATGAGATTCAACCTCTGTTCCCGCCGGAACAGAGGACCTTGGTGGAAACTTTTTGCAGCCTGTCAGCGGGGTGGGGCGGAGGATATCTAACATGCATATGCTCAGTATGCTGTTGGCTATTCTGCTACAATAATTTAGACCCTTGTCAGCTGGGCTGCTACAACATGTTTCATATGGGGCTGCTTTTAGAGATCATATTTGTTCAAAATACAATAGTTTAGGTGTGGGTCAGAATTCATTACAGGTAGTCCTCAACTTACAACCACAATTGAGCCCAAAATTTATGTTGCTAAGTAAGAAATTTCTTAAGTGAGTTTTGTCCTATTTTACGGCTTTTCTTGCCACATTTGTTAAGTGAATTACTGCAGTTGTTAAGTTTATCTGATTTCCCCATTGATTTTGCTTATCAGAAGGTTGCAAAAGGGGAACACATGATCTCGGGACACTGCAACTGTCATAAATGTGCGTTAGTTGTCAAGCATCCAAATGTACGGTATATCACAGAAAGGGAGTACACCCCCTCACATTTTGTAAATATTTAAGTATATCTTTTCATGTGACAACACTGAAGAAATGACACTTGGCTGCAATGTAAAATAGTGAGCATGCAACTTGTATAACAGTGTAAATGTGCTGTCCCTGCAAAATAATGCAACATACAGCCATTAGTGTCCAACTGCTGGCAACAAAAGTGAGTATTTTTGTATAGGTCCTATCTGTTCCTCTCCCTCAGCTCAGGTCCCGAAGACAGCTGCCTCTCCCCTCGGGAGCAGACAGAAGGCCCCAGCTCTGCATCTTCCTCTGATCCTGCATCCTCATCAGAGCCTTCCAAAGGCTCTGAAGCTGGCCCAGGCTTCCCCTCAACCTCCTCCTCATCTGATTCTGCTGCTAGCTCTACCCGCAGGCAATGGGCCAAAATAACATAACTATGAATATTTGAATTGTTTTATTGCATAACCTTTGAACCACTGTGGGTGTTTTGGGACTGTGGAGGGATTCAAATCTAAGAACAAATATTGAAATAACTAAATGTAAGAGTCTTGGTGGTGCAGTGGTTAGAATGCAGTATCGCAGGCAAACTCTGCCCACTGCCAGCAGTTCGATCCTGACCGGCTCAAGGTTGACTCAGCCTTCCATCCTTCTGAGGTCAGTTAAAATGAGGAGCCAGATTGTTGGGGGCAATAAGCTGATTCCTTAAATCACAAAGAGAGGCCTGTAAAGCACTGTGAAATGGTATAAAAGTCTAAGTGCCAACTTGAACTATTTCGGCTCAAGTTGTACATAAAGATTAACTGCACTTTAAGGTGCTGGCTTTATGTGCAAGGCCACGGATAAGACGTAGATCTGCTAGTGTACATGGCCTGTAGCCATTATTAAATCTCTTTCCTTTAATTTCATGTCATTTAAATAGATGATGTGTAATCTTTCATTCTCCTTTTGTATCCTTGTCTATAGAATGGAGTACACCCCAGCCACATCACTTCAGCTTTATTACAGTAGGCAGCTGATGTAAAGCTTTTCCAGGAAATACACTGTTGGAAATTGCTCAAAGTGGTCCAGTTACCAAATTACTCCCAAATAATTTGAAAATTATAAACACAAGTAGCTGTCATAGATTCTATAAGGTAGATAATTTATTTAGCCAAGCATTGTTCTGAGACGTCCAAGGCAAAAAATGCCTTGGAAGTCTTTCTCATACCTGCTACCTGATCTTTTAATTGGAGATACCAAGAATTAACCCAATGCCATGTGTCTACCACTGAGCTAAATCCCCTCCCTAGTAAGTAACATATTTATTTATATATTTATTGAATTTATATACTACCCATCTCCCTGACAAGGTGACTCTGGGCAGCTATTAGTCAAATAAATTCACAGGCAATATAAAATACAACAGAGAGCATTATTTCTCAGTTGTTTATAAAAGAAAACACAAATTCTAACCTTTGCAATGAAGTTTTTTCATCTGATACATGCTTATATATTTATTTTGGATGCTTTCTAAATTGTTTTTATTATTTTTCAAATGTTTTTATTGTGTTAATTGTTTTAAAAGAGCCGTGGTTGTGCAGTGGTTAGAATGAATTATTCCAGGCTGATTCTGCTCAAGATTGGCTCAAGATTGACTCAGCCTTCTATCTTTCTGATTTGGTAAAATGAGGACCTAGCTCAGTGATAGCTAACCTTTTCAGCACCAAGTGCCCAAACCGGAACATGTACATACACATGCACATGCCACAGCGCCAAAAAACCAAAGACCAGCTGGCCAGTGCACAGCAGATGCAGGCATGCCGGTGAGCTGGTCTTCACATGCATCAGTGTGCTGGAAACTCAAAGATCTGTTGTCCGGTGTGCCTGCACCCACCAGAAACCAGAAGACCAGCTGGTGACAGCATGCATGCCCACAGAGAGGGCTCTGCATGCCACCTCTGGCACCATGCCATAGGTTTGCCACAGTGGTGGGTTTCAAATTTTTTTAGAACCTCTTCTATAGGTGTGGCCTGCTTTGTGGGAGTGGCTTGCTGGCCATGTGGCTGGGTGGGCATGGGCAACTTGTAAAATGTGGTGAAACTCACTTAACAATGCTCTTGCTTAGCAACCAAAATGTTGTCTCAGAAACTCTGGCATTTGAAGTATGCAAGTCTTAAAGCTGTCAAGTTACAAGACCCTTGCACCCCTTACCCTTTAGAAAAAAACCCCAGGGGTGTTCAAACTTGACAGCTTTAAGACTTGTGGACTTCTCTTTTGGAGAATTCCTTCTCTCACTCTTCATCTTGATGATGTGCGGATGGGCAGGGGGAGGGAGCTGCAACTGGTTCTAAACGGCACTGTACATTTGTGAAACCTCTTCTATAGAAGAGGTTAGAACTGGCAGGAACCCACCCCTGATTTGCCATCATGGACCTAGATGGTTGGGGCAATTTGCTGACATTGTAAACTCTTAGAGAGGGCTGTAAAGCACTATGTAGTGGTATATAAGTCTAAGTGCTATTGCTATTGCTATTTATACTTTTCAAATTGCAAGCTGCTTAGAGTCATTGATTGACTATAGAAAACTGATAGATGATAGGTAGATGGATGATAGATAGAAAAATAAATAAATAAATAAATAAACAAAGATAGATAGATAGATAGATAGATAGATAGATAGATAGATAGATAGATAGATAGATAGATAGATAGATAGATAGATAGATAACATAGAGGATGACATGTAAACCATTCTAACCACGTCCATGACATTACTGTCTATATTTGCTTATTATTCTGCTTTGCAAAGTTTCTGTAAGAAGAAACCAGTTTGCATGTTGGTTATAAATATTGACAAAGGATCAAATCTTGTGTAATATGCATCTAATCTGTAATGCTATAAAATGATTGGAAAGAGGAAGAGCCATTGATCAGAGGAAGGACTAAGCAAATTAAAAATAGACAAATAACTAGCGAGGACATTTACGCAATACTGAAATCATCTTTAAAAAGAGCATTGTAGCTATATTGGCCTAGGCTAGACTTCTGAAAAGATTATTTGAATGAGGAAGAATAGCCGATACAATCATTTTTTGACTTAATGTAATTTAAACAGTACTTAAATGATAAAGCAGAAATTTTTTAGATGGCATTCTTTTGATATTTACTTATTTATTTAAAATAAATAGCTCTGGGCAGCACACACTAAACCTACCAAGAGACAGTCTTCTTGAAGACAAGAAGGTTTTTGAGGTGGAAGACCCTTCCATAGAACTGTCATCACTTCCAGCCATTGATATTTTTGCCCGAAGCTGATGAAACATTCCATAATTGAACAACTCCTTTGACATCTCCCTTTCTAAGTCCCAAGATTTTTATAGAAGTCCATGCTTGTGCCTTTATAGCAGAAAACGTCAAACTTGTCAGTTTTGACTTGCAGATGTGAACCCCCAGAATTCCCCAGCCAGCATGGAATTGAAGTCCACAAGTCTTAAAGCTGCCAGGTTTAGAGACCCCTAATCTATTTGTCGTTTCCTAAGGTAAGCCAACACCAGGGTTCACTCATCAGAAAGCCACACAGAATCCCTTTCTCTGGTGGTGAATCCCAGTCTTATTTCTTGACAATGCCAACGAGTTAAAGACATTTGTTATATATCAATATCAGACATATATATATACATATATACATATATACATATATACATATATACATATATACATATATACATATATACATATATACATATATACATATATACATATATACATATATACATATATACATATATACATATATACATATATACATATATACATATATACATATATACATATATACATATATACATATATACATATATACATATATACATATATACATATATACATATATACATATATACATATATACATATATACATATATACATATATACATATATACATATATACATATATACATATACACATATACACATATACACATATACACATATATACACACACACACACACACACACACACACACACACACACACACACACACACACATATATATTTGAGGATAAGGGCCATGCTTGACATTTTTTTGTGGGAGGGCAAGGCCTGCAGGTTAGCACAGGGAGAGGAGTGTCACAAATGTTCATAAAAATTGGTTTCTTGTTTTTGGGCCAGATGCACACAGCTTCAAACATGAGGTTGCAGTTGGTCAATATTCTTCTATTTTAATATGAAAAACAAATGTCCAGTGTGAGGTCTAATTTCATTTTTATAAATAAAGAGGGTACAAAGGCTGGTGCATATAAGTTGTACACGTAGTCTTCGTCTTACATTCATTCGTTTAGTGACCATTCTAAGTTATAATGGCACTAGAAAAAGTGATTTACACCTGGTACTCGCACTTACAACCGTCACAGCATCCCCATGGTCATGTGATCAAAATTAGGGTGTTTGGCATGTATTTATGATGGTTGCAATATCCTGGGGTCATATGATCACCTTTTGCAACCTTGTGACAAAAAAGTCAGTAGGGGAAGCCAGATTCATTTAACAACCATGTTATCAACTTAACAACTGCAGTGATTCATTTACTGACTCTGCAAGAGAGGTTGTAAAATGGGGCAAAACCCACTTAACAAAATGTCTCACTCAGCAATAGAAATTTTGGGCTCAATTATGTTTGTAAGTCAAGGACCACCTACCATTTATACTGGTTTACCATTAACCCTAGGTAAAATTATTTAAAATGTTTAAATCACACACAGCAGGGCCAGCCAGAGAAATATCCCCAGATACTGTGGTACCTAGCAGATGTCGTATTGGATGTATCTGATGATGAACAAGATCATCTTCACCTTTCTTTCCTACTAGGGGTCAGCTATCCTTGCAGCTCACGTATCTGCCTATGTTCCAGTGGTGGGATCCAATTTTTTTTGCTACCTGTTCTGTGGGCGTGGCTTGGTGAGCATGGCAGGAGAAGGATACTCTAAAATTTCCATTCCCTTCTGACTTTAGGGGAAGGTTACTGCAAAATCCCCATTTCCTCCCGATCAACTGGGAGGAGATAATAGAGGCAGATAATCAGGAGGCAGATAATAGATGGGGGTGAGGCCACTCAAAGGTGGTATTTACCAGTTCTCCAAATACTCAAATGTTCCACTACCTGTTCTCCAGAACTGGTCAGAACCTGTTGAATACCACCTCTGCTGTGTTCTAAACCAATTTTCTCATTTTTTCCTTCATTTTTATTAGAGTGCATTCTGGTTTGAATAGCATTACTCTTTTATCTTCACTCAAAGCCACTCTAGATTTTGATGTGATCATTTTCTACAGGAAAACTTCTAATAAATATAGTGAAAAAATAAGTAAAAATGAAGTAACACTCCAGATGAAAAGAAATGCTGTACATATTTCATATAATACAAAAGGTGTTCTTAGGGAATGGAGATTTCTGGTTGCACATCAAGTTTTCCTCAATTAAAACCACCAGCAGCAAAAGAAGTTATTTAAATGACAACTTGCCAGCTACTATCGATCTTTTCTTGCAATATATAATCATAGGAATCAGTTGGGTGTGTACAAGAAGACACATTCATTTTAGATGAATCCATACTAGAGGAGCAGCACCTGATTAATTTAGTTAGAATTAGAGGGTAGAAAATCTATCTACTCCAAGTTTGGCATAATTAAAACTCTGCTAATATCACACAAGAAATTGTTTTTAAAAGGGCAGGATCACATAGACTAAAATGAGCTTTTACTAATTTAATGCATCATACGACCAGGGCCAAATTCTTATAGCAAAATGCACCCAAGTTAGTTTTATTTATCTTTTTACTAAATGACCTTGGATTGCACAATCCAAATCAAGGCTAAATTGTGGCATATTAATTTCTCCACACTAAAAATAAGATGTATACCTGTAATCCACTTTGCTATTGACTAAAATATTCCACAGAACTTCTCCCCAAATATATAGTTTGAGGCTATTGCATAGTTTGCCACCTTAACAAATGGGTCAGAGACATCACTATTTCCTTCTATTTCTTCAGAAACTCCATAATTGCTATGTGTCCCTACAACTATCCTACAAACCAGTGGTGGGTTTCAAAAATTTTTAGAACCTATTCTATAGGTGTGGCCTATTTTGTGGGAGTGGCTTGGTGGGCATGTGATGGGGTGGGACTGGCTTGGCGGTCATGTCACTGGCTGGGCGTGGCCAACTTGTAAAATGTGGTGAAACTCACTGAACAACACTCTTGCTTAGCAACCAAAATTTTGGGCTCAATTGTGGTCATGAGTTTTCTTTCTTTCTTTCTTTCTTTCTTTCTTTCTTTCTTTCTTTCTTTCTTTCTTTCCTTCATTCCTTCCTTCCTTCCTTTCTTTCCTTCCTTCCCTCCTTCCTTCCTTTCTTGTCTCCCTCTTTTCCCATCCCCCTTTCCTCTTTCTTTCTCTTTCCTTCTTTCTTTTTTTCCCTTTCTCTCTCTCTCTTATTCTGTCAATAGACCATTCTATTTCCTTCTTAATTATAAAGCCAGCTGGATGACCTTGGCCAGTAATTCTTGCAGCCCCACAAAGAAGACAATGGCAAACCCTAACTGTAACTTTATCTAGAAAATTGCAGAGATGTGTCAAGGCAGTCACCTGGAATCAACACTGAATTGAAAGCATTTCTCTGTATATCATCCATCCATCCATCCATCCATCCATCCATCCATCCATCCATCCATCCATCCTTTTCATATGGACATACAGAGCTGATAACAACAGTTGCCAATCCATGGATTGACCTGCAGCTATTCTGGCTTCCATCTTGTCCTAAACCAATTTCAGTAAAGATTGGATTTGAGACCATGTTCTTGTTTTTATTTACTTATTGTTGGTTTCATTTTCTACCACCACATTTGTCCATCCCATATCTTCGATTTCACTGGAGAGGAATGAAAAAGAAGTGCTTCAGAGGAGCTTTTTCAGTTAAAGATTAAAAGCGGGAGAAGCATGGGGGGCAGAAACATATCCAAGAGGGATTTTTTTTAAAAAAAAACACCCAATGATAATTACTTGCTCTGATTTATGTTCATGAACTGGGAGAATCAGAAGAGATCACGGCCCCCAAACGGACATGACACATATCTGGGAAGACAATATGAACTGAATGCCAAATAGATCATTTTCCAGTCCTACTTTGCATGCAAGTTGGAATTTATTTCACAAACCTAGGGGGAAAAATTATCAACAGACTCAGAACTACATGAATAGGAATATCCACTAAAATAAGTAAACCACAAAAAGGCATTTAAAAAAATCCTTGCAACATAGGAAAATATGCTGGCCTAATGTCTCACTTGGTTACTTAGTTGTGATTTGCACTAACATGATAATTTGCTGTAATGGAAAACTGTGGTTGTTATAATGTGAGTGGAAAATTTCCTTAGGCTATTAAAAAAGAAGGAAAAGGGTCCTGGAATGCATGACCTTAAGTTTTTACTATTAAATTTCCTTCTGAAAGCAAACATTAGTCTGTCTGAATACAGTTCATGCATAATTTCTCAGTTAAATATCTGGACTACCAATAATATGAAGAAATATTACAAAATGTGTGTGTTATTATATACTATCACATATCATAAGGTAAAGATTCTCCTTGCATATATGTGCTAGTCATTCCCGACTCTAGGGGGCAGTGGTCATCTCCGTTTCAAAGCCAAAGCGTCAGCACTGTCTGGAAACTTCTCTGTGGTCATGTGGCCAGCATGACTAAGCGCTGAAGGCACACGGAGCACTGTTACCTTCCCACCAAAGGTGATCCCTATTTTTCTACTTGCATTTTTACATGCTTTCGAACTGCTAGGTTGGCAGAAGCTGGGACAAGTAACCGGAGCTCACTCCATTATTGGACACTAGGGATTTGAACTGCCAAACTGCTGACCTTTCTGACAGACAAACTCAGTGTCTTAGCCACTGAGCCACCACATTCCTTATTATCATTGGTGGGTTGATGCTGGTTTTACTACCGGTTCGCTTCTTGCAGGCTTTGCTTCATACGTGTTGCTGCGTGCTTGTGCATTGTTCAATGTAAATGTGAACTGTGCATGCGCTATCACTAGGAAACAACATGGCAGCGGCATCAGCAGTGGCGAGGGAACCGGTATGGGGGTTCTGTGACCTAGGCAAAAATACCACTACTAGTTCGGTTGACCCTGTGCAACCCACCTCTGCTTATCATATCATATATACTATCATAGATATTATCATATCTATGATAGTATATATGATATTAATACTATCATTCCTTATCTATCCTCTCTGGCTCTATTAAAACCATTAAGAATCTACACTATAGGAAGAAGGCGGGGCTTAGCAGTGAGAAGACGGAGTTTCAGGCCATTCCTGAAATTCCCCTATTCCGGAAGAAATGGACGGGTCGTTTACGATCCTAGCTGTCCTGTAGAGACAGTGAAGGTCTGGGGAGATCCAGTGACCTCAGAGACGCTTGCAGGTCTCGGGGGGGGGGGGGCTCGGATTTCAACCCCTTTTGCCATCCCTTTCTGGATTAGCTGTATGCTAACCGAAACTGCAGGCAACCCCTAAGAATGGTAGAAGTGTTTTCAACTGGTAAGCTGATATTATTACTCAAAGAGAGATGGTCCGCATTAAAATCTAAGCTAATTGAAACCAAAGAACAGAAGAATTTAGCGGCGAATTGGTTTTTTTTTTAAATGGATTTATGGCTGGTGGTTACCCTATTTCTTAAATGTTTTGAATGCTGATTACGTGGATAAAGGAAAGTTTACCCTACTTCAACATTCCCTTCAGGCTCTCATTAAGTGGGCTGTAAACCAATTTACTATAATTTGGCTTCTTATAACTTGACACTTTTACTGCTTGGCTGTGTTGGTCTAAGATCAGATAAGACTGCATAGCTCTCAGCGTGTCTTTACTTGCGAATATCTTCTGCGTCACATCATGGCGTCTGTACTTGCTTCAAGTGATTCATTTCAAAAGATTTTTTCCGCTTTTCAGAGGTTGTTTGATACGTATGAAAAATCTTCAGAAAAATCTGAAAAAAAAACCTGGACTATCTATTGTTTTTAATATCAAAATATGAAAGAAAGAGTGAGAGCGTTGAATGTTTGAGTGCTCCTGAAACTCAAAGGAAGAATGTCAGAAAGGAAGTCTCTCAACTTGCTGACACGTCGGGTGTCTGGTTTATTTTGGAGGCAGAAAGAGAAAGAGATACAACGCTTGAAAGAAGGGAAGCCATACAGAAAATTTATCTCAAAAGACAGATTGCAGGAGGAATGAGAAATATTAAAGAATCTATACTTTATGAAACATTATTTGCAGAATTTTCGATACCACCCTTGAAAATCAAAAACAAATTGATTACAAGCCAAGGACAAAGTTATTACATCAGAGGCACCCTAAGCAAAAAGGTGCGAAGATACTTCTCTTTGGACTTGCTTATAAAAACGTTTGGAGAACTTGTTTTAAGAATGGTAACAGGACGAAGGAAGTTTTGCTATTGGAGAGACATAGGCTGATAGATTGAAGAATACAATTGAAAATTAGCTAAATCTAATTACTCTTATTTGTAATAGATATAGCTGAATAATAATTGATATTGATAGTAATGTATATAATGTGGAGTTGATATGATAAATAATAATTGGATATGAGAAAGGAAGGTTGGAAATATTTTTGGATTATATATAAAGGTTATTAATCACAATAATTATCACCATTAAAAAATAAAATAAAATAAAATATATACAGTTAAATGTTAATTAATATGGGGAAAATGTTATGATATATGATATAACTACATAAAGAAGGGAGAATGATAATAAACTATACTGAATGGAAGATGGACCTTTTGGTATTAAATACTATGGATGTTCAGCTAAAATAGGATATGAGGCTTTGATGTTAATAGAGGATTTTACAAACAAGTAAATGAAATGTCAGCAGGTGTTATGGCTTAATTCTTTGGCATAGTTAAGGATGAAGGATGTTTAAATAACTGTAGTCAATTAAAAGTGGAGGTATAATGATGTTAAGATAGTAAACATTTGAGTTAAGATATTTGAATTAATATGAATTAATGGAAGAGATGCACCAAAACATGTTGTAACCAGCTGATATACATACATATATATACATATATATACATATATATACATATATATACATATATATACATATATATACATATATATACACATATATACACATATATACACATATATACACATATATACACATATATACACATATATACACATATATACACATATATACACATATATACACATATATACACATATATACACATATATACACATATATACACATATATACACATATATACACATATACATATACATATACATATACATATACATATACATATACATATACATATACATATACATATACATATACATATACATATACATATACATATACATATACATATACATATACATATACATATACATATACATATACATATACATATACATATACATATACATATACATATACATATACATATATATATATATATATATATATATATATATATATAATATAATATATACCTGTGTTCTTTTTTCTTTTCTTTTTTTTGTTTTTGTTTTTGTTTTTTGTTCGGTTTTTTCTTCCCTGCCTTGTCTTTTGTTCTTTTTGTCTTTTTTTTTTTTACCTTTTTTTTCCCCACTAGTGTGGGCATGTATTGTTTAAGATTATTATTTTTATTAATATCTTTAAATAATAATTACAGTCAAATGAAAATGGATATATGATGATGGTGATATGTATGAATATTTGAGTTAAAATGCTCGAGTTAACATGAGTTATGTTTGTTGACTGTGGAGGAGATGCACAAAAGTTTATTTGTGACTGACTGACACTTTCTATAGCATGTAAAGAAAGATGTTGTACTTGTTTTAAATTAAAAATTAAAAAATCTTTTTAATTAAAAAAAAGAATCTACACTATAATTGGTGGGGAAAAACAAATGTCTGTCTTATAAAAAAAATGTGCTAGGCTAAACAAAGGCTGTCAGAAAACATAATGCTAACTTTAATCCACAGATTTAATGAAAAGAATCTGACTTTAGGAGCATCTAATCTTGAGCGCTGCTTTTGACTCAATTGCATTACATCTAGAAAAAGAGAACTCTTGCCAGCCAGGTACAGAGAAAAATATTTTTTTCTCTCTTTTTGTAAATTCTGTCCCCAAGTCAGAGAAGTAATAAAATTAAGAACGTCTCGGGAGAACGCTGGAGCCGGAGCTTCGAGAGACAAGTAATCTGATTTCAACCTTCTTTGAGATAAAAGTTGAGCAAACAATTAGAGGGAAGATCTCAAGCTGCCTCCAGCATTGTCAGACAGTATTAGCTGAATGGAGAAGAAACATTATTGTCTGCGAGGGAAGCGCAATGAGGTTAGTCTCTCAGGTCGCTGTAGAATTGTGCTTTATTTTATGTATTGTTCCTGCCTGGCAGTATCCTCTAACCATAATCCTCTAGAACAACAGAAGGCAGATTTGGTCCTTTGAGAAAGGCTGGTCAATGTCACCTTTCTGATGGCAACATCTGCAACCCAGGGACAAAGCAATTTGAACCAAAAGGACTGGCAAGGTGGGCCTAGGATCCCAACTTAAATAATGGCTAGAAATGAGAATGCTTTTCTTCTTTCCCTTTGTTTTGTCCTATGGTCTGTTCTCCCAACTTACTTAGCAACTGCTTTGTTTAGTAACAGGAATTTTGGGCTCAATTGTTGTCAAGCACTACTTGTGCTAATAAATAGGGGAGTTTAGCAGTGGTGGGATTCATTTTTTTTTTTTACTACCATTTCTGTGGGCATGGCATGGCTTGCTGAGCATGGCAGGGGAAGGATACTGTAAAATCTCAATTCCTACCCTATTCCAGGGGAAGGTTACAGCAAAATCCCCATTTCCTCCTGATCAGCTGGGACTCAGGAGGCAGAGAATAGATGGAGGCGGGGCCAGTCAGAGGTGGTTTGTACCGGTTCTCCGAACTACTCAAAACCTCCGCTACCGGTTCTCCAGAACTGGTCAGAACCTGCTGAATATCACCTCTGGAGTTTAGTTTTGGAGGGGAAAGGCCTGAGTAACAAAATAAGAGAAAGCATAACAAGCATTGACCTTTGAATTGCTGTACTGTACAATTTATGACACAATGGATCCCCACATTTCTGTGGCTAAGTGAGACCAATGTTAAGTGAATTTGGCTCCATTTTACAACCTTTATTGCCACAGTTGTTAAGTGAATCACTGCAAATGTTAACTTAGTAACACTAGTGTTAAGTGGCTCTGGCTTCCCCATTGACTTTGCTTGTCAGAAGGTCGCAAAAGGGGATCACATGACCCCGGGACACTGCAACCATCATAAATATGAGTCAGTTCACAAGCATGTGACTTTTGATTACCCCAGGGATGGTGCAATGGTCGTAAGTGTGAAAAACAGCCATACATCACTTTTCCCCGTACCATTGTAATTTTGAACAGTAGATAAATGAACTATTGTAAGTCGAGGACCACCTGTATTATCTAGCTTAAAATTGCATTAGAGATGATGGCAAAAGGGCAGCAAAATATATCTTGGCTAAACAACTTGACTCTCTCTATTGCACTTTAGCCTAATGTCATTCAAGTGATTATAAAGGGATGCAAGAAAGCTCTGAGCTGGTTAGAATTATTGCATGATACCTAGAAGAGAATTGTCAGGATACAGATGCCCTCATTTAATTTGAATGAAGATAATTTGTAGTTGAAAGGAGAGGCTCCATTCTAGTTTGGTAAAAGTCCAAGAGATGTTTTTTATAATGCAAGAGCTTTGATAAAAATACCCCACCATGCCCTTCTCTGATGTACATTTACAAAAGTGCAAAAGTGCTTAAGAAGAAAAAAGATCTATGGTGATCTGAATTTTCTTAATTATGCAGAAGAGGAAGAGTTGGATATATTGCCTATTGCTTTACAAAAACAAACTTTTCTCATTTTTTTGGCACTGAAGGTGGAAATACACAGACATAAGCATGCACTGAATGCTATAGAAGTCCAGGTCTTTGTCTATCGTGACCTAGTAGATTGAATTGGATCACATTGATTCAGATAATGACTGCTATCCTCCTGCCTTATCAATCATTGCGCTAGAAATATCTTGTCTTTTCCTCTCCTCTCAGCCCAGGAAAAGAAAGGAACTATTCCTTCTTACAGTTTGACATTTTTTCAATGATTTCCTAAATCCTGAAGCAAGAGTTTGCTTTTGATTACTTTTAATTTACTCCGTTCCCCAAGGAAAGTATAAAAATGGCCTTCAATCTTCCTGCAAGTCAAAGAACACAGCATCCAACAACAGCCATCTCTCTCTCTCTTTTCTCTTGTTTTGGTTCAGAGAAAAGAACTTGTCCTTTCTGCAGTAAAAGGGAAGCTAAGTACATTATTTTCTATATGTCCTTCTTTTATGTTGCACCCCGAGAGAATCAAGCTCAGAAATGGACTTTTCCCTCCTTTCTCTTAAATTTGCTTTATCCACTTATCTTCGCATTTTACCTACAGCCAGTCTAGAGAGCACTGACCTCTGAGTTAACCTGTCGCCTGTTAACAACTTTAAATCTCTTGTTTTACTTGCTTGGCAAGAATTTTCATGTTAACTTGCTTCCTCTCCTTCTCACGCGGAAATGGGATGTATTAAACCCACTATAGAGAAGAGCTTAAAATCTTTGTGTTAACCTATAGCCTGATCTTTCCAACTCCTGAATAGCAAGTGATGGTTTCGTGATCTTGCATCCTAATAGCTTCAATTATTCTTTAATCACTGTATCAATGGTTATTGACTATATTTTCATTTTTTGACTTCTTGAGTGCATTAGCCTGTTTAATAACCTATTCTGTCAAGTTCCTACTGAATGGGCTCTGTGTGGGACTCTAGTTCATTGCAAAGTGAAGAACGTGCCCTACTTGAAAGAGGAGAAGTCCAGTCAAAGCAAAGGCCTTTGCAGGATTGAAGGCGTTCAGGAACATAACAAACAAATATCATGCCACTGTGATGCAAGCCTTTCCCTTTCATGCAAGGGTTGCAACATCAGAAAAGGAAAAGAGCTCCTCCTTGCTGGCACACAGTGTTATCCTCCCCTCCCCCTCTCCCCATCCTTAACTGGTGCTTCTGGTTGATAAAAATAAAATCTTCAACTCATAGTGGTTCTTGGTGGCTTTGAAGACATTCATGCAGTTTCCCTAGCAATAGCAATAGCAATAAACAGCAACAGCAATAAATAGCAATAGCAATTAATAGCACTACAGGGTTTTCTGGGCAGTGTACACAGTTTACAATTCAGTAACAAAACTGAAGTTATTTTCAACATATTTTGTCAACTTTCTAGTCCAGTGATGGCTAACCTTTTTGCCCTCGCGTGTCGAAAGTGTGCACGACACCACGCACATGCGTGCCCACACCCATAATACCATGAGTGCACCCCAGCCTCCTGCGCACGTGCATGCAACCCCCCCTGTGCCCCATTTTGGACCTAGCAGGCCTCCCTGGGACTAAAAAAGGGGTGCGCCATCCCCCCGTGCTCCCCCCCATGCACGACTATGCGGTTACAGTGTTATGTCGGCCTTGTATGCACCTTTATTCCTCTCTAGCATTCATCTCCATTGTTCAGTGATGCATTTCCTGCCTCTCTAGGATTTATCTCTATCTGATATATTCTTAATGGTTTGTTTAGTGCTTTGCAGAGACCCGAAAATCAGCTGGTATGTGGGAGGGATGCACATGCTTGGTGGAGCTCAGCTGGGGGCTTGCATGCTGGCCATAGGTTTCCATCATTGTCCTAGTCTAATCCAATTAGTAGGATTCCCTGATAGTCTCCAGCCATGTATCATGAAGTCTGGCCATGCTTAGCTTCTGAATCCAATCAAAGTTGCTTGAGTGCTGCTATATATCATGACAACCAAAGAGAACTCTAGGAGAAATTATGGGATGCTGCAATAGAAATGTATAAGTAGTCATGATGAGTTGTATAATGGTCACTTCCAAAGGGCAATGTTTGCCAACATTATGAGAAATATGTAAATTTTGGTTTACCTGTATATAGATGCTTGCAGCTTCATAATGAATTACAGAAGCAGAAGATGATTACTCAATTGTCATTTTCTCTCTCTCTTTAGTGTTATGTTTTTAGATTGTGACTTACATTAATTTTATTTGGCTTTCAAAATTGAAAATTAACATTTAACTTTTAGATCAATATCTACTGCAGACTTGTGAAGTTACATTAATTTCTGTACAGATTCAACTGATACCAACTTTTGGATTTAATTATAATTTTGTAATTCAGCTCACCGATCAAAAGTAAACAAAAAATGGGTACAAAAATAACATACATTTAAGGAACAGGGAGAACATAATAGAAAATGAAATAGACAAACATGTTTATTGCTATTAAAAACTGATTGCTTGTTTTGTAAAATGCCAGATAGTTAATTAATTTCATAACAATCAGAAGATTTCACAAGAACTCACTGTGAAAAAGACTTAGACATATCCATATACAAGGCAACTGACCAACAAAAGGTACTTAGGATAAGGATATAATACTATAATAATCTCTGGAACATCTTGCCTCCTAATGTGAGATTGTCCCTAACCCTCCTTTCTTTTCACGAGGGCCTAAAGACGTGTCTCTGCCAGTTGGCCTGGAGTCTCAATGGGAAAAGAGAACAGTGGAGATGGTTGATGGAGTAACAATGGATCCCACTTCCCACTTCACTCTGCCCTCCTCACATGTCCTTGATTTCAATCTTTGGTTTTAATTTATTCATGTTTTAGTGTAGATATATTTTTATGTCTGTAAGCCTCCCAGAGTTACCTTACAGTAAGATGGGCAGTCAGTCAATCTTGAAGAGTTCTATTTTTTTCCTTTTTCTCTACCTGCGGTTTATTTATTTATAATTTTATAATTTTACTTTTGTTTGTGTATGAATGCTCCCTTAAATGTTTTAAACTATCCTCAAAAGGGAAAGCAATGTGTATCACATGAGAGTATAGAGATGGTCCTCATTTAGCCATGATAATTGGGACTGACAACTTGATTGTTAAGTGAAATAGTTGCTAAGCAAAGTTGAGACTGTGCTTACAATCTTACTTCAGCTTTCTTTGCTGTACATGTTTGTGAAGATAGTAAAGGCAAGGTTGGATCGTAAAGTTACCTTTTTATTACTGTTGTAATTAAACCGGGTATTGTTAAATGAGGACTACTTGTATGCAAGATGTGGGGATTCTAAAGATTTCAAACTTAGTGATTGAGCCACGGTGACACAGTGGTTAGAATGCAGTATTGCAGGTAAACTCTGCCTACTGCCAGCAGCTCGTTCCTGACTGGCTCAAGGTTGACGCAGCCTTCCATCCTTCTGAGGTTGGGTAAAATGAGGACCCAGATTGTTGGGGGCAATAAGCTGACTCTCTAAATCATATAGACAGAGCTGTAAAGCTCTATGAAACAGTATACGAGTCAAAGTGTCACTGCTGTTGCTACTTTGGGAAATTTTGAATAACCTTATCACAAGAGTGCCAGCTCTTCTGAGTGCAGAGCAATTTTGTAAGTCATGGTCAGGACATTCTTTCATTTTCAAAATGATTACAGTCTACATGGTATGGTATCGTATTTCGTATTTCGTATTTCGTATTTATTATAATTTATAGGCCGCCCTTTTCCCTGAGGGGACTCAGGGCGGCTTACAAAACGCGGGAAAGGGGGTACAAGACAAAAAAACATAAGACAATACATAATTTTAAAAATGGAGCACAACATTCATTCATCATTCGGGAGGGGACAAACTAGATTTTTTATCCCCAGGCCTGACGGGATAGCCAGATCTTGAGGGCCGTGCGGAAGGCCTGGGCTGTGGTGAGGGTGCGAATCTCCACGGGGAGATTGTTCCATAGCGTCGGAGCTGCAACTGAGAAGGCTCTCCTCCGCGTAGTCGCCAGTCGGCACTGACTGGCGGATGGAATTCTATCAGGATCAGAGGTGGTATTCATCAGGTTCTGATCAGTTCTGGTGAACCAGTAGTGGAAATTTTGAGTAGTTTGGAGAACCGGTAAATATCACCTCTGACTGGCTCACCCACATCTATTCTCTGCCTCCTGATCAGGAGGAGATGGGGATTTTGCAGTATCCTTCCCCTGCCACGCCCAACAAGCCATGCCTACCAAGCCATGGGCACAGAACCAGTAGTAAAAAAAATTGAATCCCACCACTGATCAGGATGCTGTTTCTTCCCTGTTATTGACTGAGATTTGATGTAATAATGAATAGAATAGAATAGAATCTGGAAGGGACCTTGGAGGTCTTCTAGTCCAACCCCCTGCTCAAGCAGAAGAACCTATACTATTTCAGATCAGTGACTGTCTAGTCTCTTCTTAAAAACCTCCAATGATAGAGCACTCACAATTTCTTAAGGCAAACTATTCCACAGGTTAATTGTCCCCACTGTTAGGAAGTTTCTCCTTAATTCCATATTTCTTTTCTCTTTGGTTAGTTTCCAACCATTGTTTCTTGTCCTGGTTTCTGGTGCTCTGTAGAATAATTTGACCTCCTCTTCTTTGTGGCAGCCACTCAAGTGCTGGAATACTGCTATCATGTTACCCCTTGTCAGGTGCTGCTTCATTTAATAATCAGGAAAGAAACCACTCAACTCCATTTGTTTGAAATTAAGTGTACTTTTACTAATTACAAACGAATAGTAGCAAAGCTAAGCTGAATCTGGTTAATTAGGCGCGAAAGCAAAGAATATCATGTATAGGTCAATCCCCTCCCCTTGGCACCCCAGTCCATAGTCCAATTATAATTCACCCAACTGTCAGGTGGGAGATATCTTCAAAAAACATCATCAGGGTAGAATGCTGGACAGTTAACCTTGGCGGGAAACTCCCTTCCTCCACATGCGCAATGAGATGGTCAGGACAGCATCTAGAATATTCCTCCAGCACATAATGATTCTCCTCCCAAATACCATGCCCCCCTCCCCTTTTCAATGGCAGCCGAAGCAGTAGCAAAGCAGAGGCTGACATCCAGCCCTCCTACAGAAAAGGGCAGTTAGACCTGCAGAAATGAAAAGAACACAAACAAACAGACAGACAACAAGACACAAAAGAGAGAAAGGGGAAAGGAGAAAAAAAATTAGCAGACCATCCAGGAATCAGGGCTTGTCTGGATAGGCAGAGTAGAACTTGCGGAGCAGACAAGGAGCTCGAACATGGGGCTTGTCAACCCATTCAGCATGAGATGGGGGAAAATGCTTCCAAGCCACCAGGTACTGGACACGGCTCCGCCGCTTATGAGAATCCAAAATCTCACGGATTTCAAAATGCTGCTCACCCTCTATCAAAAGTGGGGCAGGTGGAGGAGGAAGAGGTTTTCTCAAGGAAGAATTGAGCTGAGACTTCAGGAGATTAACATGAAAAACAGGGTAAACTCGGTTGAGGTGCTTAGGTAACTGGAGACGGACAGAGACAGGGTTGATGATCTTGAGAATTGGAAATGGGCCAACATACTTGGGGCCCAACTTCTTCGACTTCTGAGTCATTTGAAAAAAACTAGTGGATAAATAAACTTGATCACCAACTTTATAGTCATGGGGTTTAGTCCGTTTCTTATCAGCCTGTTTCTTATGAGCGTGGTGCGCAGCATCCAGAGTCCGGAGTGCCAAAGGCCATATGTCTCGAAGGCGATCACTCCACTCAGACAGCGAAGAGACTTGCGGCTGCTTGTGAGGAATCTCTGGAATGGGCACAAAATCCTGGCTGTACACCACACGAAAAGGGGTAAAAGCCGAGGTGGCGCAGTGGTTAAATGAAGCACTGCAGGCTACTTCAGCTGACTGCAGTTCTGCAGTTCAGCTGTTCAAATCTCACCGGCTCAGGGTTGACTCAGCCTTCCATCCTTCCGAGGTGGGTAAAATGAGGACCCGGATTGTTGTTGGGGGCAATATGCTGACTCTGTAAACCGCTTAGAGAGGGCTGAAAGCCCTATGAAGCGGTATATAAGTCTAACTGCTATTGCTATTGCTATAAAGCCAGTGCTGCTGTGCACAGAATTGTTGTAAGCCACCTCAGCATGAGGCAACAATTCCAGCCAATCATCTTGTTGGTAGTTGATGAAACAACGTAAATATTGCTCCAGCACAGAATTAGTCCTCTCGCAGGCCCCATTAGTTTGAGGGTGGTGGGAGGAGCTTAACCCCTGGGCGGAGCCAATCCACTTCAGGAATTCCTTCCAGAATAGGGAGGTGAACTGAACACCCCTATCTGAAATGATGCGGTTGGGTACCCCATGTAAACGATATATATGTGAGATGAACATCTTAGCGAGAGATTTAGCGGAAGGGATCTTGGAGCAAGGAATGAAATGAACTTGCTTGGAGAATAAGTCAGTAACAACCCAGATTACTGTGTTTCCTTGATTTTCTGGAAGTTCAACAATGAAATCCATGGAGATCTCCTTCCACGGGGCTTCTGGGCAAGCCACCGCCTGGAGCAACCCCTGGGGCTTACCCGGAGGGCATTTAGCTGCGGCACAAACGGGACAACTAGCTACATAAGCCTCAATGTCCTTTTTCAGTGCGGGCCACCAAAATTGCCTCTTAACGAGGTGCAGGGTCTTGACGAACCCAAAGTGTCCAGCCATTCGGGAGTCATGAGCCCGTTGGAGTACAATGGCCATAACGGACACAGGGATGTATAACTTTGCTCCAATCCAAGCCAATCCATCTTTTATAGTGCATTCATCCATGTGTTGCTGGAACCAGTCATCCCCAGTAAGGGCCTCTTTCAGGCTAGAGAGAAAGTCGTTAGTGACCTCCAATTTAGAAGTTGTTTGATTTCTAGTGACAACAGGAGCAGCCAGGCTTTTTGTGGGAATGACAGGCTGGACAACACTGAGCTTTGAACAGTTGTACTGAGGGAGTCTGGACAAAGCATCAGCCATAAAAATTTTCCCTCCTGGAATGTATTTCAAAGTAAAATTGAATCTATTGAAATGCTGAGCCCAGCGCATCTGTTTTGGAGAAAGTTTTCTGGGGGTTCTCAATGCCTCCAGATTTTTATGGTCAGTCCACATCTCAAAAGGGTGCTTGGCGCCCTCCAGAAAATGGCGTCAGGTTGATAAAGCCCAACGAACAGCAAAGGCCTCCTTCTCCCAAATAGCCCACCGTCTTTCTGTGTCGGTCAGTTTGTGAGAGGTGTAAGCGCAGGGTTGCAATTTACCTTGGCTATTTGCTTGAAGTAGTACAGCTCCCACTGCCACATCACTGGCATCAGCCTGGACCACAAAAGGTGCGTCCATGTCTGGGTGCTTTAGGACTGGTTCCTTCGCAAAGAGGCATTTCAATTTCTCGAAAGCAGCTTGACAGTCCATAGTCCAGTCCAGCGGTTTGCTAGGTTTAGGCTTAGCTCCTCCTTTTGATTTAAGGAGGGCTATCTTAGCGAAGGAGGGAATAAATTGACGATAGAAGTTAGCAAATCCCAAAAATCTCTGTAATTGCTTACGTGTACGTGGGGCCTCCCTCTCAGTGACAGCCCTGACCTTAGCGGGGTCCATTTCTATCCCCTTGTGGGAGATTCGATAGCCCAGGTAATCAACTTTTTCCTGATGAAATTCGCACTTGGACAATTTGGCATACAAATGTTCGCACGGTTCTGCCGCTTGGAGTTTCTTCAGAACCATGCGAACAAGCTTCACGTGTTCTTCATGTGTTTCCATGTAAATAAGGATATCGTCTAAATAGACCATTACTCCTTTGTAAAGATGGTCATGTAAAACCTCATTAATCAGTTGCATGAAGACTGCTGGCGCCCCCTGGAGGCCAAATGGCATTACTTGAAATTGAAAGCAACCAAGGGGGCAGTTGAAAGCAGTTTTCCATTCATCCCCCCTCTTTAATTCTAACCCTATCGTATGCTTCCCTTAGGTCCAATTAATGAAAATCCGGCCCCTCCCCAGTTGGGCCAGCATGTCCTTCATCAGTGGTAAAGGATAGAGGTTCTGAGCAGATATGCAGTTTAAGTTTTTGAAATTAACACATAATCTGAAGCAGCCATCTTTCTTTTCTCTGAACAATACTGGTGCAGCTACCTTGGGCCTTACTGGTTCAATGAAACCCCTTTCCAAGTTTTTATCAATGAATTTCCTCATTTATTCCATTTCTCTAGGGGTCATTGAATATATTTGGGGCTTTGGAAGCTTTACTCCAGGTAAAATATCAATGGTGCAATCTGTGGGCCTGTGGGGGGGTAATTTATCAGAAGATTTTTCACTGAAAACATCCTTGAGGTCCCAATATTCCTTTGGAATACTCTCCGCCCCCTCAATTTTCTCCTGCCCCCTGGCCGTCAGTGTGGGGGCAGTAGTATCAGAGTCTGAAGCTTCAGTCTTCCCCTCAGGGAGTGTGGTTGTCTGAATTCATAACCACCCCTCTCTCCAGTTAATGCGTGGGTTCCATCTATGGAGCCAGGGGAGTCCTAAAATAAGGGGCCGGTCCATCCCAGGTGCCACAATAAAAGTTATCATTTCCTGGTGGGTTCCCATCCACATCTCGATGGGCTCAGTAGAAAAATGAGCAGGACCTCCCCCCGCAATAGAGCCATCTATTTGGCAAAAAGCAATAGGGATTTTTAAAGCTTTTAGTTTGAAGCCCAGCTTCTCAACCATTTCAGGGCTTATCATGCAGCGGGAGCAACCAGAATCTAAAAGAGCCATAAGTTTTTCTTTTGCGCCAGAAGAGGGCACTCTAAGCTCAATGGGAATAAGCATGGGGCCAGAGCGGGAACTTATCCAGCAATCAGCATCTTCGTAGTCACTATCGTCAGATGAGCTGGGATTTCTGTTTCCCCCCTCCTCTGGCTCAAAACGGCGAGAAGTTTCTTCCCCAGCCAAGGCGGTTTCCTTTTTCTTGCCTGGAGGCTTTTCAGGTTTCCTCTCCCTCCAGGGGGGCGGTGGAGCAGGGGGTGTCAGCTTGACTTGGCAATTCACAGGATGATGCCCCTCCTTCCCACAGCGGAAACAAGCGGAGGGCTTGGGCTTGCCTGCAAAACCTCCCCTACCCCCTTTTTCACTCTTTGGCAGGGGGGTGGAGGGGGGTGGAGGGGATGCCTCAACTTCTCTCTCTTCCATGCAATGAAGCCTGGTTAAATCAAGCTCGATATCTGCAGCATTCTCATACCAAGGCTCCAAGCGGCAGGGAATGCGTCTGTTTATGCACTGCTGGTAAACATCTTTATCTAAGCCATCATTGAATCGATCCAACAAGGCTTCTTCAGACCATCCCCTCATATAGGCCGACAACTCCTGGAATTCCTGCACATATTCAGGCATAGTCTTTTTTCCCTGTCTGAGGGTCGTAAATTTTAGCCTAGCTCGACGCTCGATGAGGGGATCGTCAAACCTTCTCCTCATTGCTGCCATAAAGTCATCAAAATTCCTCAGGAGAAGGGAGTTACTATTATATAATCTGACCATCCAGTCTGCTGCTTTTTTCTCTAGGGCCATTAACACTATTCCCACTTTAGATTCATCAGTGTCCAAATCAGGCCCATATATATTTGCATATAATTCCAGACCTGAATAATAAACAACCCCAAACCGCTGGGGTCTCCATCATACTTTACGCTTAAGGGTGGGACCTTAGCCATCCGGCGTCGCCTGCCCCCCTACTCTTGGAATGTCTCTAGCCGCAGGGGGAGAGGTCGGTGCTGGGTTTTCTTGCGCACATCCCCCTTCGGCCCCTCCAGTCTCCCTTAAGCTATGCAACGGATACCTTTTTTCCAGTTTCTCTGCTGGTTCCCTTTCCACAGCACTCTCTCAAATCAAGCGTTCACTCCATGCCTCTTCGAGGAGTCTCATGGCTTGGGACATTTTGTAGTCTTCCTCCCTAGAGCCACTCCAGTCAGCAGCTGGTTTTTTTGGTCTCCTTCTTGTGACTCCAGTTAGTAATTCCTCAGGTTCCTCTTTCTGTCCCACACCCCAAGTCCACCTGGATCGAACAGCAGGTTCCTCCACTCTCAGGTCAGCCAACATTTCTGTTAAAGATGGTGCTGCCATTGCACCCATGTCTTCTTCCTGGTCGCTTTCATATAAGGACATTTTTCTTTTCCTTCTGTGGGGGCACCCCCCCCCTCAGAAGTTGTTCGCTCCGGGTTGGGTGCGAGGTGAGATTCAGCTTATTATCAGGTGCTGCTTCATTTAATAATCAGGAAAGAAACCACTCAACTCCATTTGTTTGAAATTAAGTGTACTTTTACTAATTACAAACGAATAGTAGCAAAGCTAAGCTGAATCTGGTTAATTAGGCGCGAAAGCAAAGAATATCATGTATAGGTCAATCCCCTCCCCTTGGCACCCCAGTCCATAGTCCAATTATAATTCACCCAACTGTCAGGTGGGAGATATCTTCAAAAAACATCATCAGGGTGGAATGCTGGACAGTTAACCTTGGCGGAAAACTCCCTTCCTCCACATGTGCAATGAGATGGTCAGGACAGAGTCTAGAATATTCCTCCAGCACATAATGATTCCCCTCCCGAATATCATGCCCCCCCTCCCCATTGCAATGGCAGCCGAAGCAGTAGCAAAGCAGAGGCTGACACCCCTAATTCTTCTTTTCTTTAAAATAGACAAACCCATATCCTGCAGCCATTCTTCATACATTTTAGTCTCCATGCCTTGGAGATGATGGGGGATAGGACATGAGAATTACCTGGCAATATACTTAAAGCAGAAATTCCTTGTGTTCAGTTACTGACTTTCTGCATATTTAGGGGTGCTAGTTAATGGCTAGTGGACAGCATCATCAGCAATTAAGATTGCTGTCAATTGTCTGCAGGCTTAATAAGTAAATTTACTTTTTAAAAACTTTTTTAAAAAGTTAACATTCCTATTCCGTGTGTACAGTACTGTGTATTTTGCCAGTGGACTTCTGTTTGCAGACAGGTAGGTATTGGGCAAATGTAAATGGAAGTCTGTGCATTCATTGCATGTATTGCCCATGGGATTACACAAATGCTACTAAAGCTACTGAGTTTCTGAAGTTGTAAATTTGGGAATTAAATTAATGTAATTTGTGAAATATCATCACTAATTATTATTTTTGCAGGTACATTTAGTACAAAAAGGCCCAAATGATTAACACGCTTGCTTTTTGTTATGTCTATTAGGTAGGCATTAGAAACAATAGGCGATAAAATTTCTATTTTAGAAAAGGATGCTATTTGTAAAACCGCATTGCTAATTATTATTATTACAGGAACTTTTAGTAGAAACAGGCCCTAATGATTAACATGCATAATATTGCTTTTTGTTATGTCAGTTAGACATTAAAAACAATGGGCGACTTCAGGATGCTCTATAGTCATGTAATTTTTACACTGGATAATGTATGTGAACAATTTTTTTGTGAATGAATAAAATAATGTTTTTTGAAAAAATTAAAATGCTTTATATAAATCATTTTTGTTCTATCAAAGCTCAGAAAAAGCCAATAAATATTTAGACCAAGAATGTTCTTCTTGTTGTAAGCTTGATATAAGGCATTTTCCATTTTGAAGATGCTCTTCATTTTACATATTTCTGACATTTAACAGTTAGTGCATCTTTGACAATGTCAACAGTGAGTATAAAACTATGTATTTCAGCTTAAAAGTAGGCAGAGTTTAAAGGGTTGCAGTCTTAATATTTCAGTGCAAAAATAACATGACTATAGAGCATCCTGAAGTTCTGGCTTTCAGAAATCATAAGTTCATCTCATAAAAATAAGTAGGAGCCAACACATCTTATAATTTTCCCAGGTTTTGATTACCATGGAAGCTTCTTCCAAACATCTGGTCACCTTGAGAAACAGCAATGGATGCAAGCAATTACTCTATTCTAATTGCAAAGAAGTAATGAGCTCCATTAGTTCAAATGGTATTTTTTAACACTCAAGCCTAGGCATATGCATGAGACACTTTGCTGAATCAATTGCTGTATTGCTTTTATCCACATGAATAGAAATGTGTATGAGACCCAGTACTTCTGTGGCCTCTGACAGTTTCATAAGCCCTGTAGTACCATCAGGCCTCTTATTTGGCATTGCTAAGAAAATCAAGCTATATTGTTTGGCATTATTTTATGTTTCCTTCTGATGTGAAAGTCAAATTCAAAGAACTCTGTCATTAAGCTCATATTTCCAATGGGACAAGATGTTTTCCACTCAGATAATAAACATTATCTGCAAGTTTTATGAGGGGAAAGGGGAGGAGGCATACCTTCCCCCTTCTCATCTAGAGTAGCTTTGAAATAGGAGATTTTGAAAGTCTCAAGTTGAAATAATGTGGCATCTTCTCCTTCCATATCAAATAGCCCTTAGTGTCTAAATTGCTGTGATGGTTTCTGTAATAAACCTTAGTTAGACGTGTCTGGTTGTGTCTCTTCTGTTATTATTTAAATCCTGGGACAGATTAGTTTTCAGTAGTTTAATTTAGTGATAAACTAAATGTTTTTTTTTCATTGTTAGGGATGTATATGTCTTAGTCTGTTATATGTTATCTGTACTTTTACATTGAGTTTTGAGACATTCTTGGCAGTTAAACAGAAATAGTTGTCTTTATCTTCTCTTGGATTTTATTTTATTTTATTTTATTTTATTTTATTTTATTTTATTGCTATTGTTATTTTGGACTGGCCTGTCTAGGTCGTAGCCCTCAAATTTCTTCGCAGCCTCCCATTCTTGATATAATCAAGTCCAACCCTATTTAGATTTTTAAATTCTATCAAGGTCAACTAGTTGCAGTTGAACAACAATGTAGTTTTTTATTTTATTTTAACAATACTGAGCACTATCTCTTGATAAAAAGACATTATAAATAAGAACATTAGTATACTGTACATACTTCATGCTGTACAAGAATCCCTCAGGTCGTCATAGAAATACATAAAGAGAAAAGCTTATGCTAAAATTAATTCCTTCTCATGTCTCATTATCTGTCTGAATGGAATAGCATTCCATCATGTGTTGTCAGTCTCAAACCCAAAGACAAGACAGTAAAATTCAATCAATCCCAGTTATTTATTTGCTAACATGTAATGGACAGAATCTTGCCAGACTAAAGCTATAAGTTTCTAATCTAGTAGATACATCCTGAGAGATTCCTAGGTGTGGCTGCCCTGAACCTCCTTCTCCCTTCCCTATCCAGCTTAGGTCTCCTAACTTGGTTTTTTTCCCCTCTGGAATGTGCTGTTCCTCCCTGGCAAACCATGTTGCTTGTATTTGTATTTTTGTATTTGTTTATTATTTATAGGCCGCCCTTTTCCCTGAGGGGACTCAGGGCGGCTCACAATTTATGGGGAGGGGAATACAAGACGAGACATGAGACAGTACATAAGTAAAAGTAGAACACAACATTCATTCATCATTCGGGTGGGGACGGATTAGAATCTTTATCCCCAGGCCTGACGGGATAGCCAGGTCTTGAGGGCTGTGCGGAAGGTCTGGACGGTGGTGAGGGTGCGAATCTCCACGGGGAGATCGTTCCAAAGGGTCGGAGCTACTACTGAAAAGGCTCTCCTCCGCGTAGTTGCCATTCAACACAGACTGGCGGATGGAACTCGGAGGAGGCCTAATCTGTGCGATCTGATAGGTCGTAGGGAGGTAATTGCTGCTGAGATTTGTCTCTCACTCTTTCTCTTTCCATCAAAGATGTGCCCAAATCTCCTGAAATAGATCATTTGAACCATAACTGGTTCTTCCTATGCTGTTTAGGAAAAACAGATCCAATGCAGACTTAGCCAATCCTAGTTTATCATTTATGGTTACAATATTTACAAAAAGTGTTTTGTTGGCTACACCAAGGCTATGTCTTAATAAGTCAGACTGAAGCATATGAAATCTCTTTAATAAGTCCAATGTGTTGGGCAGATTTCTACAAGATGTCTTAATTTTCCTTCAGCAAATAGAATTAATTTTCTTCCTTGTAGCAAAGAAGCAGGGATTCAAGCAAGACCATGTTATCTCAAAATTTCCAGGTATTTCTTAATTATACCACCCAGAAAAGCCAGACAATGCAAAGGTGTTGTGCTTGGGCACAGGTCTCTTTCAGCTGTGTTGAATGCTAGAGGTTTTCATGCAAGTCCACTCTTTCCCCAGATGCATTTTGCAAAAACTAAAAGAGCCTTCGGCAGAGGTACTAGGTAAACATAAAGGTTCCCCTTGCACATATGTGCTAGTCATTCCTAACTCTAGGTGGCAGAGCTCATCTCCATTTCAAAGCTGAAGAGCCAGAACTGTCTGAGGATGTCACCGTGGTCATGAGGCTGGCATGAATAAATGCTGAAGGCACACAGAACACTGTTATCTTCTCACCAAAGTGGTCCCTATTTTTTTACTTGCATTTTTACATGCTTTCAAACTGCTAGGTTGGCAGAAGCTGGGGCAAGTAATGGGTGCTCACTCTGTTACGCGGTGCTAAGGATTCAAACTGCTGAACTGCCAATCTTTCTGATTGACACTTCTTAGCCACTGAGTCACTGTGTCCCTTTGCAGGTACTACACAGGTGCAAAAGCCTCTTCTAATTTTTGCAAATAAATAATGATACTGAAGAAATCCTGCAGAGCAGAAAGCAAGTGTGTCTCTAACACCTTACATGCGTCATGAAGTTTATTGAATTTGAACCCAAACACAAGTCTTTGTAATGCAAATGTAAGGTTTGAGAACATATTGAGACCCATAGAAGTTTGAGAACATATCCAAGTCACAATGAGCCAAACATGAGATTTAAATGGAGGCTTGAATAACAATCAGGATTTAATCTTTGATCAAAGTTTAAAGACATGATGGTCAGTTGTTCCCAACATACCCCAAGGATATGCAAGGAAGAACTACCCTTCAGAGAAGGTGTAGCTCCTTTTTATAAAGACATCATAGAATAGCATCCTGGCTTTACAATACTACTAGCCTTATCAGCATTATCTCTTTCCTCTGTTCCCAGGATTGGCCATTTGGCCCCCTATTGTGAAGGGCACTGATCAAAGGTGAGATATGCTCTCAGGCAGTATCGGGACATATCAAAGGTGTCAGTTTTCAGCTCTTTACAGCTCCATTCTGGGATAAATTCTATGCCCACAGATTGCAGATTGATAAGAGTTCAAATGGCAAGGATCACACATTTTGACATTTGCCAGATATTCTACAGACCCTAATGGCAGTGCAGTGGTGGGATTCAAATAATTTAACAACCGGTTCTCTGCCCTAATGATTTCTTCCAACAACCAGTTCACCAAACTGCTCAGAAAGTTAACAACTGGTTCCCCCGAACTGGTGCGAACTGGCTGAATCCCACCACTGTAGCAGTGCCACAGGAAGTCAGTTACAGGGAACAAAAGGCACTTACAGCATGCAAGCTTATATGTTACAAATACAAGGCATAATATATGTGTGCTACAGAAAACAAACATTTCTATTAATCAACAAGTTTGTATCCTTATTACTATTCCCCTTCACTAACAATAACAAAAAAGACTTTTCTTTTCTCTTGAATTTCTGGTTCACCAAGCCACCAGTCTTCACTCTACTTCAGCCTTCTCTTTTAAGTCGTAGTTACCTTGCCAATGCTATGTGATCTTTCTGGGGGAGATAAAGTTCTGCCAAATCTTATTTATGTGCTGTCAAAATTATTGTGTAGATGATTACTGTTGTTGAAAGTAGTTTAGTTTATTTTCCAGGCTACTTTGCTGTAAGCCTGAAGGACATTAACTCCATCCCCTTTATTCTACCCTTGAAAGTAAATTTTAAAATAATTCTGTAGATACAACCTACACATTATATATCTGACATAATATTGTAATGTTTAATTACTTGGGCATATTAAAATGGGAGCATTTTAAATGGAAGAGCATTCTCTTCCTCTGGATTTACCATTGGAGAAGAATAAAGGATCAGTAAGGAACACCATTATCTCCTGACACCTTTTAAAGCACATTGCTATTTTAAAACAATTTACAAAATGATATTGGAAGGGAGGGAGGAAGGGAGGCCCACCAAGACCACCTTTAAAAAAAGAAATAAAAAAGAAAAAATGGCACCTGTAAGAGAAAAATAAAAAGAAGAAAGAAAAGGAATTAAAAAACCCACCCTCTTTGAAAATGTAGCAAGTTTTCAAAGAGAATCAGTTTAGTGTCGTGGTTAGAAACTATTTAGAAATCAGGAGATCTTGAATTCTAATCTCATTTTGGGTACAAGGTCAGATGGATTAATTTTGGGCCAGTCACTTGGTCTCAGTTCTAGGAAGAAGGCAAGGATAAAGTACTTCCAAAAGTCTTGTGGGGATTGTTCAAAAAAATTGCAGGGATTGTCCAAACAATTGCAGGAGCCAACACTGACTTGAACATACACATAACAAAACTCAAAATTATATCTAAATATAAAGGATAAAAGAAAAAAAAATCTATGAATGATAGGTTTCCTCAATTTCCTAACTATAATTCAATATTTAAACAATGAATTATTCCTAGACCATATAGGATCAAATTGACTTGATCAGCTTCTCCTTCAAAGTAGTTATTTGAAGACTGAGAAATGACAAACACAAATATTTATTTATTTAGCAACATTTAAAAATGGGTTGATTGTTGCTCTTGGCCCATAGTTCATTCTGAGAATCTAGCATGAATTTAGGATACATAATTTGGGTTAACTAGAATGATCAGGATGAATGAAAATTTCCCTTCTTATTCTCTTTCATCTTGTCAAATGCAACAAGTTAATGCCTGAGTATATATATTAATGAGTAAAGCAAGATTTAGAAGCCACACTTTGCCAAATCCAACTAGTCTTGCATTTCCAAACTAAAACTATATTACATCTTCTTTAAAGAAAAAGAAGGACTAGATGTATGTTAAAAATAAATGGAAAGGGTTGTTTGATTTACTTTATATATTCTGTCTATTCATTGCTAAAGCAATTTTGAAACAATGGGATATTGAGGCAATTGTTTTCCAGATTATATGATTTAGGCCATAGTGTGACAGATTTACATGCATCTTTCAGCATTTGGTTAATGGACAGACTGTTCTTACATGGAAATGCTAGCAGCTAAAAAAGAATTCTGGCTCTTGATCTCTTTCCATTAATATATTAGTGCTACAGAGTCATTTTGCAGCACACAGTAATTCTCAAAGCTTCCATACTTGAATAGTAGCAAAAATTTATAGACTGCTAGATTTCTGGGAAAAAGGGACTCTCTTCCTTGCAAATATCTTGAAAAAAATTGTCTTATTTTTGGTATTTGTAGATATTATATGATTTAGCCAGCTTCATTTCAAGGTTGATATGTCAGGCTGATTTCAATTTCTTTGTCATTTTTTTAGTGACTTACAGTTCTTAATCTGTCCATTCAATAGGCATCATCTTATCTGCTAGCCTTACCTGTTAGATTCGATAACATTCTGCTTCATCCTCTTTCACCCTTCAGTGTGGGAAGGTACCATATCTCTCCATGACGAGGGATTTGAGTCCCATTCATGTTTTCTATATTAGTATTATCTTGCTCTGTACATTTTAATGCAAGCTGTTCAATTTCTGGCTTCAATTAAGGTACAGATGTAATGGAAGGAGAGTCTTTGAAATTATGGAAGCATGTGATCCATGGAATATGGATGTTAACAGCATAAACTAAAGGGGAAGGTCACCCATGTAGAGAGATTTCACCTAGTTCATTCTCTTTTTAGTTGTATTTATAGGCTGCTCCAAACATCCATAACCTAAGATGAAATGTAGCTTCCAAAGTTTTCTTAACATTTTTAGGCAATTAGAACAGGCCAGATATCTAAATTGGTGCAAATCTCTTCTAATATTCTTTTGTCATGCAAGTTTATTCCTATGTAGAATGACACATTTTGACCCATGATTAAGCCTTCTACACATTAATCATCCTATCCCTGTGGAAATTCACTGAATCTTGTGTCTCCCTGCCCTGTATTCTAGATGGCATAGGGACTTGACATTTGAAGAGCTGTTCGAGGATATTTTGAGGGTTGTATCTTTGAGTGGAGTCCTCAAATTACCCTTGAAGCTTTACTCTCCCTTACCACAATATTTCTAGTGATAATTGTTGCTTCAGTGCCTCCTCCTCTTACCTTGTATTGTTATTTTTTATACCATCTTGGAATAAAGCCGGGAAGAGAGGTGAAAAAAAGGAGGAGCTGTCAAATAATAGTATTGGAGAATACAATGAGAGAAAAGTAACCTTACACCCATTCCTGCCAGTCAGGAAACCTCAGACATGATAACAATAGGAGGAGCCCTTAAAAACCAGTAAATATGCAGCCCCTATCCACACCAAATTTTTATCCCATGGGGGAGCTGAATTATTATTATTCTCATCCCTTTTTGACTTATTCCCATCTTACTGGAGTTTGTCAAGAATAAATTCATGATTTCTCCAAGCGCTGCCTAAAATGATGTTAAGTATTAGTTGTTTGTCAGGTGGTGACAAGACCATCTCACAGTTAAGGAATATTTCTTTCCAAAGGTTTTTGGATTTCTGATGAAAAAGGTCATCTTATTATATACAGATCCCCACAACATACTGTAATTCAATTTACACTCTTTAGTGGTAAATGTATGCTTTTTTTTAAAAAAAAAATATATTTTATTCATTTTCACATTCCATTTGCAATCACTTATATACAGGGTATTTACTATAAAAAAAGAAAAAAAAAAGAAATAAAACAAACAAAATAAAAAGGAACACAACTCATCATTCACAACCCCACCTAACACTTCCATCCTCCATACACCCCATCTACCTCCTCCAACTTTCCTTTCTCCCTCTAACACTCCCCTCCTACTTCCCTTTCCCCTCAAACCTTCCTTCTCCCCTTACTCCCCACACGCCCTCCTTACATTCCCCTTACTCCTTCCTTACTCCTCCCTCTTCTTTCCCTCTATCTCCCTCCTTGGTGTATGCCTTTATTCGAGTGTTGTTTAATCTGATAAAAGTAAAATAAACCAAGGGAAATATATATATATATATATATAAAGAAAGAAAAAAGAAAGAAAAGAAAAAAAAACCACCATATATAAATACATTCTTGTTCTTATTGAGACTATTTTAACGCCCTCCCACCCCCCCCCCCCCCACAAATCCCCATCCCTAATCCTCCCGACTTCCCAGGGCCCACACCTGGCACTACCTTCTGTCTAAAATATCTTGTATACATATGGATTAAAAATAAAAGTAATATGTCAAAAGAAAGAAAAACAAGAAAACAAAAAAAGAAAAGAAAAGAGAAGAGAAAAAAAAGAAAAAAAAAAGAAACCACTCTTTGTGTTGATCTCAGCCACCCATCTTTATCTATGCTTAAATAGTATAAGTCATTCTATCTATATTTTATTCTCGTTCTTACTTCTTTGTTATTTACCCCAACCTTCTGTAGACTCTCCCGTTCCTCTTCCTAAACCTTATATTCAGGTAAACATTTATACAAATTTGTGTAGGCATCAATATACAGTCTAACCAAAATTGATCCCTTCCGATAAAATTTAAGCAACGTGGTTCATGCCACATATTCAAATATTACTTTACAGAAGAATAATCAAACTTTCCCTTCTAATAAAATTTAAACAGCGTAAATAATCTTTCTTAACCTCCTTTTCAAACAATAATTCAAAATAATCTAACCAAGCTTCCCCTTCTTAGTAAAGTTTAAGCAGTGTAGATCAAGTATTACTTTACACAAAAATCAGTTTCTATCTTAAGATAATCCCAACCGACTTTCTCTTCTAATAGGATTTAAATAACGTAAATCATTCCACATGCATTTTACCCTCATCCCTTGCTTGTCTGGTATTTACCACTATCAAATTTATGCAGACATTTGTTTAAGATCTAGCTCAAAGTAATTTCAACCAACTTTCCCTTCTAATAAGAATTAAATAGCATGGATCATTCAACATATTCAAATAATACTTTCAACAAAAGTCAGTTAACCTTCTGTTTTAAAGTAGTCCCTTCTAACAAAATTTAAACAACATAATTTAAACTCAATATGCAACTCAGATACACAACTTGGTAGCACTTTCAATGGTTTGAAAGATTCAACTGGTATCATCTTCCAACATTCAATGTAACCTTATAAAGAGGGATATAAGTTTCTCTAGACTACAAATACCCTGGGAATTTTAATGGTAGCAGGTTTTTGGATTTCAGATACCAAGTCTGAAATTAATCCAGTCAGTTCATCCCCCCCCCTTTTTTTTTTCTGGTCAAATAACTACACAAATCCAAAACACTATTATTTGTGAAAGTTATGTGTGAAAAAATGTATTTCTAAAAGTTGAATACATTTGTAAAAGTATAAGATGACATTGGGGAAATCTAAGTTTTAAAAGTCTGCCTTGGGAAAATTTATATCTAACAAATGGGAAGAAAAGCTTTAGGGGAAATTGTGTTAGGAGATTTTCTTAGGAAATTTATTACCAACCATGTACCTTAGTAAGGCACAGAGGAAAGTTCATCTTTCAGAGAAAGTTTCAATCCAAAATAAATTCTGCATGGACAATTGATTATATTAGGGAGAATATGGATTGGAAAGATTTCTTTTTAGGGTAAACTGAGAAAAAAAAAGAAATGAAGACAATGATACATCCAACTTGATTTGCCTCAGTGCATATATTCTCATTTGGGATGCAGTGGCTCAGTGGCTAAGATGCTGAACTTGTCAACTAGAGGGTCGGCAGTTCAGCGGTTCGAATCCCTAGCACCATGTAATGGAGTGAGCTCCTGTTACTTGTCCCAGCTTCTGCCAACCTAGCAGTTCGAAAGGACATAAAAATGCAAGTAGGCAAATAGGGACCATCTTTGGTGGGAAGGTAACTGCGTTTCATGCACCTTGGGCATTTAGTCAAGCCGGACACATTACAATGGAAACGTCTTTGGCAGCGCTGGCTCTTCGGCTTTGAAACGGAGATGAGCACTGATCCATAGAGTCAGGAAAAACTAACACATATGTGCAAGGGGAACCTTTACCTTTTATATATTTTTATTAGGGTACATTAAAGGCAATGAATTTTAACATTTGGTGTGTCTTTACAAGGAATTTTATTTTCAGAAAAAAATAAGAAATCAACAGAAAATATGTGAAAATTAGCAGATGATTGACACTCAATCTCATTAGAGCCGAGGTGGCGCAGTGGTTAAATGCAGCACTGCAGGCTACTTCAGCTGACTGCAGTTCTGCAGTTCGGCTGTTCAAATCTCACCGGCTCAGGGTTGACTCAGCCTTCCATCCTTCCGAGGTGGGTAAAATGAGGACCCGGATTGTTGTTGGGGGCAATATGCTGACTCTGTAAACCGCTTAGAGAGGGCTGAAAGCCCTATGAAGCGGTATATAAGTCTAACTGCTATTGCTATTGCTATCATTAATTCCTTTAGTGTACTTCAAAATGTGTAATGCTGGAACAGTCACCATTGACCAGATTTAAAATGGACTGAGTAAGAATTAAAACTAGTCCAAGCAGGTATTTTATTCACTGGAATTAATTTTAAATATTGTATGTATTATTAAATATCTGCTCCAGAGGCCAAAGCCTTCTCAGATCTTAAGACTGAACCTTTAAACTCTATCTTTAAAAAAAAGAAATTCCACACTGAAAACTATCTCAGAGAAATGGGGAAAAAACACATCCAAAAGTGCATCTGACAGTATCAAAACAGCTGAGAAAGCAATTCACCATCTCAGAAAAATAAAACACATACAGAATGGTGGAAAAAATACCACATTTTTTTTTTGCCAGATTTGATAAAAATGTGATTGAAAAATCATTTGACATACAATGTGTATCCATTCAATTTTCTTTTTTTTCTTCCTCTCAAAATGAATTATGAAAAGCATGAACTCTCTGTATTTGACTTCTATTGAAGGGAATAAGTATTGCATTGTTGTAATTACAATTTACCCTGAAGGGGCATTCATGTTCCTTTATTATTCCTTCTCCTCCTATTCAGCAGCTTAATCCAAGTGTAATGAAAACCTTGTCAATAGCTATGAAATACTAGAAAGTCTTAAGCTTTTGAATTCTTCTCTAAACAACAGGAAGCTATATTTTTAAAAGTGAAACATGAAAGACAAATATGAACTTGTGTGTTGACAATTACTCAGAGCACCATCTAAAGGAAGGATATCAGAGGATAAATTCTTCTACCATCAAATGTCCAGGAGTGAATGTGATCCAAGAAGATATAGCATCTGAAATGGGAGAAGGAAATTTGATGAGGGCTGTTCAGGACATCAGGGTCTGCCTTGAAGTAGGATAGATAGATAGATAGATAGATAGATAGATAGATAGATAGATAGATAGATAGATAGATAGATATAGATATACAGTGTGTATATCTATATCTATATCTATCTATATATATATATATATATATATATATCTATATCTATATATATCTATATATATATCTATATATATATCTATATATATATATATTTATATATATCTATCTATCTATCTATCTATCTATCTATCTATCTATCTATCTATATATATATATATATATATATATATATATATATATATATATATATATATATAATTTATTTATTTTATTATTATTTATTTATTTATTTATCAGCACAAATGCAACACACATACATACATATATACACACACACATACACAAACATACATATATATGTGTGTGTATGTGTGTGTGTGTGTGTGTTTGTATACATGCATGCATGCATGCACGCATGCATGCATGCATGCATACATACATACATACATACATAGATTTTCATGGGTGTAGGTATGCTGGTCTTGTTGTATTCGGGTCTTTTCCCATGTAGGATTGAGATTGTCTTGGCAACGTTTCAGCAAGGTCTCACTCGCCATCTTCAGACTGGGTTTTGGGCTTAAAGTGTGATTGGAGCTGCCGTCTGTCTATAAATCTTGCGGGGAGGAGTGCTGGCTTTGTTTCAGTATGTGGAATGTTTGGTTTTGCGGTTGTATCATGATTGGTAGCTTGATGCTGATTGGTGCTGGCTGTTTGTCTATTGTTGTTTCGTGTTGTAATGGCCTGGGTGGTGGGTGGGACTCGTTTGTTGACTAGGGCTGGTTTCCAGATGACTGGTAGGCAGGAAGTATCATCACATTTATTCATGTTTGGGGGTGTTTCTCTATTTCGGTAGCTTCCATAATCATTCTCTTGTTGAAGTGTTCAGTTTTGGAGATTAACCTGGCTCCTTCAAAATTAATTTCATGTCCTGTCTCTTTAAGGTGCTGGAAAAGGGAGGAAGTTTTTTCTTTTTTTCTTACTGCATTCTTGTGTCCTTCGATGCATGCATTTATTCTCCTATTAGTTTGTCCTATGTATGTTGGAGGGCAGATTTTGCATGGTATTTCATAGACTCCTTGGTTGGATTTTGTCTTTGGGGTCTCTTAAAATGTTGGCTATTTTTTGGTCAGTGTTGAAGGCTGTCTTGATATTGTGTTTGTGGAGAATTTTGCTGATTTTATCTGCGGTGCCTTTGATGTAAGGGAGGAGGGTGATGCCATTGTCCTGTTCTGTGTCTCGGTTCTTGGGGGGGGGGGTGGTCTCCTTTTGGATTAGGTTGGTAATTGTTTTTCTTTGAAATCTGTTGGATATTAATATGTTTGTGAGAGTGTGTAATTCAGTTTTCAGGTGGTCTTTGTCGGCTAGACGTTTGGTTCTGGAGATGAGGGTCTTGGCTACAGAATTGATCTGTGCAGGGTGATAATGGGATTGTTCGTTTAAGTAGTGGTTGGTGTTTGTTTTTTTCTGGTAGATGGTGTGTCCTAGGGAGCCATTGGGTTTTTGTAAATTAGGACGTCCAGAAAGGGAAGTTGGTTGTTAGCTTCCATTTCCATAGTGAATTGTATTTGGGGGTGTAGGCTGTTGAGATGTGTGAGGAAGATGTCTAGTTTTTCTTTCCCATGTAGCCAAATTACAAAAGTGTCATCTACATATCTAAGCCAGAGTTTGGCTTTGTGTTCAGATTTATCTAAGGCATTAGTTTCAAAATGTTCCATGTATAGGTTTGCGATGACGGGTGAGAGGGGTGATCCCATGGGTGCTCCTTCTATCTGTTTGTATCTTTGTCCATTATGGATGAAGTATGTGTTGGTTAGGCAGTGGTTGGTCAGGTCCAGGATATCCTTAGGGGGGTTGTATTTGTTTGGATAGCTGTCAAGGCTTCTTTTATAGGCACTTGGGTGAAGAGGGATATGACATCAAAACTCACGAGTAGGTTGCTGGGTTGTAGGTTTTGTTTCTTTATTGTTTCTATGAAGTGGAGTGAGTTTTGTATGTGTGAGGTGATGGATTCTGCATAGGGTTGGAGTTGTTTGGCAAGGAATTTGGCAAGATTCTGTAGAAATGAGCCTACGGAGCTGACTGAGTGGTGTTCCTTCTTTGTGTATCTTGGGGAGGCCATAGAGTTTAGGGCATCTGGAAGATTTCTCTCTGGGGATGATTCTTTGCTGTATCTCTTCACTGATGGGAGAGGCTTTTATTTTGGATTTGGTGTTTTTTTCCAGGTAGGTGGTGGAGTCTGTGTTTAGAGGTTTTAAGTGGGGTCTTGGAGTAGGTTGGTTAGTTTGGCTTGGTAGTCAGATGTGTTCATCACCACTGTGGCATTACCTTTGTCTGCTGGGAATGATTATGTTGTTGTCTTTCCTCAGGTTGGTGAGTGCTTTTTGTTCTTCTTGCTGTAAGTTGCTTCTGGGTAGATTGCTGGAGCAAAGGACGTTGGTGACCGCAAGTCTGATTTTATTGGCTTCATCTGGGATGAATATCATCTCCCTCATCTCTATCTTATCCTATGTTCTTTCCTTAATTTTCTTCTTCATTGTTATTGCCATTTATTTATGGCTGCTGAGCCTGCTAGATACTTGAAAGAGCTCTTCATATGTGGCACATTGTTAGCAGAGGTGGTATTCAACTGGTTTGGTCCGCTTCCCCCAAACTGGTAGCGGAAATTGCGGGTGGCCCTGCCCTCTTGCCAAGGCTCTACAGCATCCCATACCCCCCCCTTTTTTTTTTACAAAAGCACATGTACGGAGGTTTGCGAACCGGTAGGGAAGGTAAGTCAATATCACCCCTGATTGTAAGGCAGTTGCCATAGCTAAACGTCTTGGCAATAAGGTCAATTCATATTGTTAAAATTATATCTTAGCATTTTATTTACAATTTTGTAGTCTTTTCTAAGACTATGTCATAGACCATACTTATTGTCCCTATTAATACTTATGGCTTGTGACTCTGTTTTCTTCTTTTAACATAGTATCTGACTTTGTATATTTTGGAATTGTTTTCTTATATTTTGCTGTTTGAACACCATGCTTTTCCAATCTTTTTAATATTTTTATATTTAATATAAATATGGGTTTCCTGCCTAGGCAGGGGGTTGGACTAGAAGACCTCCAAGGTCCCTTCCAACTCTGCTATTGTATTGTATAATATTTCTCTCTCTCTCTCAATATTTTAATTACAGCAATAAAAACTAACACAAACGAATCTCAAAGAAAGAAAGTAATAAGATAATAAAAAGTGCAAAACAGTAAAAAAGGAAAAGAAAAAAGAGTGAAATAAAGAAAGAAAAGAAATATATGAAATAATAATTTTCAATCCTTATGAAAAGTATAAATATGTTTGGTAGCCTTTCATCTTTTAAAAAGTTACAGATATTGTTTTTCATCAATACTCATCCCTTATCTATAAGCAAATTTCTAGAATATCAACTTGTAAATCCTGGTGTCAGTAAAATATTGTAATTATTTTCAGTTTCATAAAACATTTTAATCTTGATCAAATAAACCACTTTACAGTCCTTTCTTTTATCTCTAAATTTTTTAATTTTTAGTTTATTAAAATATTGTCATAAAATGTGATTCTCTTTCATTCTTCTTTATCCTATTGCATAGGCTTCTAAAGCCTCAAAGAAGTCTTAGTTTTGAAAATCCAATGAAAAGACATTATTAATATCATTTACTTGATTTACAATTTGAATTTCCCCTTTAATTTTTAAAATTAGAAATTAAAAGCTTCTTTGCTTTTTCCAATAGGGTCCTAACCCAGCTCATTCTCTTGGCCTGCCGCTTGTATTTTCACTTTAAATATTTTTGCTATCTTGTAATCCACATTTTTAATCCAGTATTTTTGATTCCACAATTTCTGTATCAGGCAAGATTTGTTCCACATTTATCATTCCTTCATTAACATCCTTTAAACAAACAATGTTACTGATATTGTGACCATTAATTTCTGGCATCATTCTTCAAAGATCTCCTTTAATATTTAAAATGTTATAGTATTTTCTGTCATTTTGTAAATCCAAGTCATTTTGTTTTTCCTTTTGCCTGGAATCTGTAGTCTCCTTTAGTGTCCAATTTAAATTGTAAGGTCCTTAATCTTGGGTCCCCATGAAAAGTTGTTTATTTTATATAGTTAATTAGTTTCAAAATCGTATAGTAAAAGTTTCAATCTTCCAAATTTATCTGGATTCTTAATTTGCTTCTAACTTTCTTGGCTCAAAATCTTATTTCAATGGCCCTTTGCCATTTATTTTAAATTCTTTAAATTCTTCAACACAATAATTTTCCTTTCCTTTAGAAATGAAGATGAACTCACTAGATGAACTGAAAAAGGAACATGCCAAAAAAAATGAAAAATTTAAAAGTAGTATATTTTAGCACTACCTCATATTACACTTTAGTTAGGGCAGGGAATATTAATTGTATGAATTGTCCCAAACATAAAACTTTAGATGGCTAATTTCCTTGCAGAAAGGAGAAACACAGCAAAAATGTCCTTTCTTTGCAGTCGTCCATATAATGGGTTCTCTCTTGTAAACAACTAGCTGGGGTTATTTATTCATTATCTCTATTCTCATTCTCATTAAATCTTCTTTCGGTCAATTTGTTTATTTAACTTCCCAATGATCTCTTTCCCCACCCCTCCCCTTCTTTTCAATCTTTTATTTTGTTTAAATAAATAACTTTTCAATTGTGATAGTTGTTTTAATTTAGTCCTCCTCCTTTCCTCATTTATACCTCCAGCAAATTTTTCATTGCTTATTATTAGCTTCTAGTTTTTAAATGTGGTATATAATTGTTAACAATATATCATTGTGTATGTGTCTGGGTTTCTCATGCCTTCCGAATGAGTAAAAGGATCCTTGCATAAGGCAAGATGGCTAGGCAATTTGGGAACATTGAAAGAAAAGATATTTTAGAATGTCTAGACAAGGGAGAGTGTTGTCCCAAAGTTTAGATAAGCAAAAACAAAAGTTGGGGAAAATGTTAAAGTGAGGTGTAGAACTGGGTGCAAAAGAAGCACTTTGTGGAATAATGTTCATCTAGAGGAATGATTAAGAAAAAGAAGAAAAGGAAAATTTTAGCCTAAAAAGCAGCAGCCTAAGAAGATATGAGACAAAATGTAAAAGAAAACAAGTACAACTGGTCATAAACAACCTTCCCTACAGATATCAAGAAAGAAAAGTAATTTGGAGATACAAAGGAACCATCAGTATCAGTTGGAGCTATTCAGCCAACCAGGAGAGAAAGGATAGCAGGTTTTCACCAATGAGGAAACTGCCACAATGGATCGGTGATAGAAAGAGGTTTCAAAACCAAAAAAGAAAGGAAAAAATGGATCATAGACAAATTCCTTGTGATATTCTTCTCATCCTTCCTAGTAGTACTTATCTCTTCCCATTTATAGCTATAACCTTGTTGCTTGTATCTTTACAATTTATATTGTTTTATTGTTTCCTAGTATGATTTGATTGCTTATTAGTATCCTAAGACTATCACCAAGTGTTGTATCTTATGATTCTTGATGAATAAATGTTATTTTTTCTTTACGTACACTGAGAGCATATGCACCACAGACAAATGCCTGGTGTGTACAATCACACTTGACCAATAAAGAATCCTGTCCTGTCCTGTCCCTTCCCTTCCCATCCCATCCCATCCCATCCCATCCCTTCCTGTTCCTGTTCCTATTCTCCCAGATATCAATTTTGACTTGACATCTACACTATTTATTTATTTGTTAAATTTGTTTTCAAGCTATCTTGCTGTGGGACTACTTATATGTGGCTTACAACATAAAAGCAAAGAAATGAAGAGGAAATGTAAGCATAACAGTAGCAAAATAGTGAAACAATTAAATACACAATGAAAATACAGTGATAAGAGATGGGCGCAGAAGAAGTAGGAATACAGTGGAGGGGGGAGGGGGGTTTGCTGTTAATCTAGTAGCCACCTCCAGTGTGGAATTTATCCATAGGATCCCCAGGTCAATTGGTGGAGCCTTGGGGAAGGATAGAGGGTGAGGGAAGATCTCATCCTGGGAGTGGGAGGGTAGGATGTTCCAGAAAGAAGGTTTCCTGTTACAGAACCCAATGTTTCCCACAATTAAATCATAGGAACAAAAACCTGAGTTCCATTGAGGCATTACTGAAACCAGAAGCACTCTAATTAAATTCTGTCTCTCCACTGTTATCCAAATGACTTTTTATTTTGCAAGCAATTGCACATTCAGCACCACTGTTTGTAGGGGGAGTACCAGCATGAGAATGAAGAAGTTGATTTTTCAATGGTCAACTTCTATCTTTGGGTAGTTAAATTTATTTTAAAGTACCAACTTTTTTGGGAGGGGAGGGAAGCATACTCCCTCCCCCTCCCCCCAAATGGAAAAGGGAAAGATACCAAGAATATGGCTGTTCAGACCCTCTTAGTTGTTTTCTATTATATTATGATATAGCATCTTTAAAATTATTTGTTTGTGCAAATGTGCACTAGGCTTCATTCTTTAACTGTTTTATGAATAGAATAGCTAGTTTTAGTTGATTTGAGTGTGACCTGAACAGAAATGTTTGGAATGTTTCTTGTAAGATAAAGGTAAAGGTTCCCCTCACACATATGTGCTAGTTGTTCCCAGTGGGTGGGTTTCAAATTCTATAGGTGTGGCCTGATTTGTGGGAGTGGCTTGCTGGCCATGTAACCGGTTGGGAGTGGCTTGGCAGTCATGTGACTGGATGGGAGTGGCTTGGCAGTCATGTGACTGGGTGGGAGTGGCCAAGACAATATCGCTGAATTCTTTTCCCCAATGGATGATCTACAAAAAGAAGATATAAAAAAGAAAATTTATTATTTTGTGCACTTACTACTTAAATAAGATTAAAATAAGTACACAAAACAATAAAAGAGCAACTTACAGAAGGAAAATGACTGTCCTTGCCAGTCTTCAGTATCACTGACTCCAATGAATGACCTGCACAAAGAAGAGACACAGAAATGAACTCTTCCATTGCATGCACTGCATTAGGATGAAACCAGCACACAAAACAATAAAGACAGCTAGTTACAGAGGAAGGATGACTGTCCTAGCAGTCATACTCTGTTGCCTCTTCATCCTGTTAAATAATACTAACTGCAGAAGAAATAAAACAATATTGGACTCGATTGTGGTTGTAAGCTAAGGACTACACTACAGAAGGGACCTCTGTTTTCACCCAACAATGTACAATCTTTTCAGGAAGGATGTCCCCCAACAAACAGGAAAGATATAGTTTTTCATCTAAGAAATTAGATCAAGAATGAATGTCATAGGTAGATTCACAGAGCAATACGTATATTTTTTTCCTGAAATTTATTCCTCAGTTCAAAAAACAGGAATATATGAATTAGGTTCAGTACTTAGGACAGACCAAGTAGCTATTCAAGACTTAGTGGTGTCATGGTTAGAAGCAATTGTAAAGCAAGATATGGATTTAAAACCAGTAATATTTTGTTGTGTATTTCAAAGGGAATACAATACATATTTAATTTTACACATGTTAACAGCTGCTGGAACTGTGTTTTCACAACAGTGGAAAAACAAAGATATGAAAATGAATAAATATTAGAATGTGCAGGAATGAATAAATTGACAATTAAAATCAAGAAGGCTTCGAATATTTTTTTTCACATGGGGTTTGTTTTATCAATGGCTAACTAACAGAAAAAGAAATTAGAAATCTAAAAGTATGAAAGAAAACACCAATTATGTAAGGAAAGGTCACTAAAATGTATAAGGAAATATTATTAGTACTTCATTATTATTAATGTGTAGATAACTGTGGGACATTACACACCCACACACACAAACTATGACAGTGCCAGGAAAACACCAAAAAATAACAATTTCCCCCAAAAGACTGCAGATGAAACCAGTTTTTTTCTCTAACTCTAACCAAGTCCAGGGAAGTTCTTTGTGCTGGCCTTTGCTGGGCAAAGCATGGGGCGACGGGCAGTAGCTTGCACAGCATGGCTGGTGCAAAGGACTTCCCCATACTTGCTTTGCTGAGCATGGGGCGACGGGCCTGCACCTCCACCACCACAATCTGGAAAAGGTCTTCTCTCTCTCCTGCAGCATGCCCCGAAGCGAAAAATGCCGAGATCGGTGCGCTTTGGGTTGCTGCGATGTCCAGGGAGGCTAAACCAAGCCGTGCACCTCTCCCAGCTGCTTTCGCAACTTCTGGAGTGCCCAAGCCCCATTAGCCCCAAAAGCCACTGTACCACCAAAGAGCTTACTTACCTCCTCAGCAGGCAGATAGGGCTCTTAAAGGCATGGTGCAGATGTGTGGGGGGAGTGAGCGGACGAGTGGCCTCCGGACAGATGGGGTGAGCAAGCAAGGGGCCAGGTCCATCAGTGGAACTGGTTCTAAACGGCATGGTAGATTTGTGTAACCTCTTCTACCGAACCGGTTAGAACTGGCAGGAACCCACTCCTGGTTGTTTCTGACTCTAGGAGGCGGTGCTCATCTCCATTTCAAAACCGAAGAGCTTTGGCCACATCCATCCAGTAATGGGGCAGCGAACCCATTTCTGCAATTTTTGAAGCCCATCTCTGAACCAAGTACTGGATGAGGCTAACACAGCAGATAAGCTAAGTTTGGTCCTGAACCACATAGATAAAAACTGGCTCTCCCAGAGATTTCCTTACTCCTGGTTTTCTTATTTGAGACATAGAGAATAATGTGTCTTTCTATGAGAATTCTCTTGATCTGAGAACCACAGGTTAGAGATTCCCTCAGTTCAGGCTGACATTTTTCTGTGTACTGAAGAATTCATCAAAGTGAACTTCAGATGCAGAGAAAGGAACAACCTCTAGTAAGCAGATATATTGATTCAGGATGAAAACAAATTCTCTTCCTCTTGTTAAATTATATGCCTCCAAACTTCTCTAAATAAATGATTGATTGTTTGATTAGATGCCATCAAGCCAGGGTCAACTCTCAACAACCATACAGATAAATTTTTTCCATGTTATTCTGTCTCCAACCTTGTCCTTCAGGTCTTCCAACAGTGCATCGACTGTCACTGTAATTCAGTCCATCCTCCTTGCTGCTAGCGCTTTTGTTCTTTTATCTTATCTTTCATTGTAAATTTTGGCCATTTCTGGGTAGGATTTTGAAGTACATTAGTTGACCCACTTTTGCATAGCTTTGCAATAATTGATTACAGCCCTCAGGTTATGACAATAGCCCTCAAGTTATGACAATAGAGCCCAAAATTTATGTTGCTAAGTGAAATATTTGTCAAGTGAGTTTTGCCCTATTTTATGACCTTTCTTGCCCCAGTTGTTAAGTGAATCACTGCAGTTGTTAAGCTAGTAACACGGTTGTTAAGTTAATCTGGCTTCTCCATTGACTTTGCTTGTCAGAAGGTTATCAAATGACCTCAGGACACTGCAATCTTCATAAATATGAATCAGTTGCCTAGCACCTGAATTTTGATCATGTGACCATGGGGATGCTGCAAGGTGTCATAAAGGTAACTCTTTTCAGTGCCATTGTAATTTTAAATGGTCACTAAATGAACTGTTGCTCTTTTTCAAGAGGCAATTGGACTTTCTGGTTTTTCTTAGAAGACATTTCGCTTCTCATTCAAGAAGCTTCTTCAGTTCTGACTGGAGGTGGAAAATGGAAGATTCAGCAATCCATCATCATTTAAAAGACAAAGGCCACTCTTTTGAAGACAGCAAAGTCCACATTTTGGACAGAGAGGACCATTGGTTTGAAAGAGGGGTTAAAGAGATGATCTATGTCAAAATTGAACAGCCCCCTCTCAAAAGATGGGATACATCATCATCTATCTCCAATCTATAACACAGTCCTTTCACACACTCCACACTCACTTGCACCACTCAGGCGACCCTGACAACAGATAAAACTTCCAGGTGGCCTCAATACCTCTTTAAAGAATGCAAATAACCAGCTGTCTGCAAGGAGTATAAATCCTTCCATTCCTCACCATCCAGTCAGAGCTGAAGAAGCTTCCTGGATGAGATGTGAAACATCTTCAAAGAACAACCAGAGAGTTCAATTGCCTCTTGGTAAAAGGCACCTTTGGGACAACAATGACCTGGATGACTAAGAATCTCCATAGACATTTAAATGATCTGTTGTAAGTCGAGGATGACCTGTATGAGTTTTAGTAATAGTCAGACAAATTAGAACAGTTGATTGACAAGCTTAGCTTTCCCTGGGAAGGACCTGGGTTCTAATAAGTGAGATTAGAGTTGCTGATAGGCTAATGGGCTTTATTACTGCAGAAGATTTTCAGAATCAATAACTATGCAAGGTGGGAAGAAAGGGCAACTGACAAGGGGGCCGAGGGAGAGAAAGGCAGGCTGAAGATGAACGGCAGAGACACTGGGAGACAGTAAGAAAAAGAGCTGTCAGGGTTTAGAGACTGTGTCAGGCAGTAGAACTGGTAGGCAAGGAAACACACTGGTAGGCAAGGAGGCAGGCAGATGGTCAAACTGGCAGAGACAGACATTACTAGAACAGTGAGAAACTGATATAAAGAGTAGAGAGATTGTGCCAGGTGATTTCCAGAGCTTGGGGTATGAACTTAGTAGTGTAGGTTGTAGGCTTATGTTTTCAGAAGTTTTACCAGTATATAAGGAACAAAAAGGGAAGGGCCGGTGTGTAGCAGAGTTTAATGTGTGGCTAAAGAATGGTGTAAAAGGGAAGGCTTTGGTTTTATTAGTCATGATGCCTGCAGCTGGTCCAATGAAAAACTGTACAAAAGAGATGGTTTGCACTTATCCAAGAAAGGGACTGAATTACTTGGCATTAAATTCACAGGTTTTCTGGATAAACATTTAAACTGAACAGCGGGGACAGAGACTTAATTGATACAGAACATTTCTGTCCCCAGCAATTTAAAACTCGTAGGGTTATCAGTGCATGTAACATAGATGTTTGTGCGGGTAAGATTATCACTCCTGTTGTCAAGCAAAATCAAACATTTAATAGTGAGTGCCATACCATGTGCATGAATCATACAAGAGGCAAGAAAATACGGGCAGTCAGGCATAACACAGGTTATGCAGACAGTAAACACAGAGTCAATCAAAATGGGCTCAAATGTCTATACACCAATGCATAGAGTATGAGGAATAAACAGGCTGAATTAGAAATTCAAGTAAATGAGGGGAGATATGATATTGTTGCCATTACAGCAACTTGGTGGGATGAAATCCACAAATGGAACATACAGCTAGAAGGATTTAAATTATTTAAAAAAAATAGACCAAATAAACTACATCTCCACAGAAATAGAGCACATAAATGATGAGAACTATCTTGAATGCATTTGGGTCAATATTGGGGGAATATTGGTTTGGGGGGGAGGAAATGACATCGCCATAGATCTACACTATAGGCCACTCAACCAAGCAGAGGAAGTAGATGAACTTTTTACTAGTCAGCTAACTAAGGTATGTAGGAAGCACACCACAATAATGGGGAATTTTAACTACCCTGACATCAACTGGGGAAAAAACTCTGCACCAAGTTCCTAACGAACCTAGCAGACAACTTTATGTTTCCCATAAAGTAGAGAAGGGAACAAGGGGATCAGCCATATTGGACTTAATTCTCACTAACAGAGAGGAAATGATAGAAGGTGTTGAAGCCATAGGAACTCTGGGGGCAAGTGACCATGCAATATTGGAATTCAACATTATGCAAACACAAGTAGTAGAACAAAGTCAAACTAGAGTCTTGGATTTTAAGAGAGCTAATTTCAATAAACTTAGAGAGACCTTTGGAAGAATTCCATGGATGAGAATCCTCAAGTGGAAAACAACTCAAGAAGCTTGAGAAATTTTGAAAAATGAGATTACAAAAGCTCAGTCTAGCACAATACCAATGAAGAACAAAAATAACAGCTCCCAAAAGAAACCAGCATGGCTGCATAAAGAACTCTCTGACAAATAGAAAGACAAAAAAGTTAAGTATAAAAAGTGGGAAGAGGGGGACATAACTAAAGCAGAATATCAGCAAATGCCTGAGCCCGTAAAAATGAAGTAAGGAAAGCTAAGGCTCACAATGAAAAAAGGCTTGCCACAAAAGTAAAAAAATAACAAAAAAAGCTTCTTCCAACATGTTAAAACCAAGAACAAGGTTAAGGAAACAATTTGTCTATTTTTGGGAGAAAGTGGCAAGGAGGTGACAAGCAACAGGGAGAAAGCAGAACTATTTAACTCATATTTTGCATCTGTCTTTACACAAAGGGATAAAACAGTCCAACCTATCAAAAACAGCACCACAAAAATCAGATTCGGAACACAAATTAAAATAGGGAAGAAAATGGTAAGTGAGCACCTGTCTACCCTAGACGAGTTCAAATCACCAGGACCGAATGGATCGCACCCCAGGGCTCTGAAGGAACTGGCAGATGAGATCTCAGAACCACTGAACTATATCTTTCAGAGATCCTGGAGCACCGGGGAACTGCCAGAGGACTGGAAAAGAGCTGAAGTTGTTCCCATCTTCAAAAAAGGGAAAAAACAGATCCAGGAAACTACAGACCTATCAGCCTGACCTCTACCAGGAAAGATTCTGGAAAAGATAATCAAGCAACGAATTAGCGAACAGCAAGAAGTGAACAAAGTAATAGCCAAAGCCAACAAGGGTTTGTCAAAAACAGATCATGCCAGACTAATCTTATTGCATTCTTTGACAAAGTGACAAAATTAGTGGATCAGAGGAATGCCATTGATATAGTTTACTTGGACTTCAGAAAGGCATTTGATAAGGTAGACCATAACCTACTACTAGATAAAGTAGAAGAATGTGGGTTGGACAGTATCATGACCAGATGGATTTGTAACTGGCTGACCAATTGCACTCAACGTGTAGTCCTCAATGGAACTGCATCTACATGGAGGGAAGTATGCAGTGGAGTACCCCAAGGCTCTGTTTTAAGGCCCAGTACTCGTCAACGTCTTCATCAATGATTTGGATGAGGGAATAAATGGGGAACTCATCACATTTGCAGATGACACCAAGCTGGCAAGAATAGCCAACACTCCAAAAGACTAGCTTAAGATACAGAAGGATCTTGACAAACTTGAACATTGGGCATTATCTAATAAATGAAATTCAATGGTGAAATTAGTAAGGCTGTACATTTAGGCAAGAAAAATGAAATGCACGGGTACAGTATCGGTGGTACCTTGCTCAATAGTAGTAACTGTTAGAGGGATTTTGGAGTCCTAGTGGACAACCATTTAAATGAGCCAGCAGTGAGCAGCAGCTGCCAAAAAAACCAACACAGTTCTAGGCTGCATAAACAGAGGGTTAGAATCAAGATCACATGAAGTGTTAATACCACTTTATAATGCCTTGGTAAGGTCACACTTGGAATACTGCATTCAGTTTTGGTCGCCACAATGTAAAAAAGATGTGGAGACTCTAGAAAGAATGCAGAGAAGAGCAACAAAGATGATTAGGGAACTGCAGACTAAAACATATAAAGAACAGTTGCAGGAACTGGGTATGTCTAGTTTAATGAAAAGAAGAATTAGGGGAGACATGATAGCACTTTCCAATATCTCAGGGGTTGCCACAAAGAAGAGGAAGTCAAACTATTCTCCAAGGCACCTGAGGGTAGAACAAGAAGCAATGATGGAAACTAATCAAGGAGACAAGCAATTTAGAACTGAAGAGAAATTTCCTGACAGTTAGAACAATTAATCCGTGGAACAGCTTGCCTCCAGAAGTTGTGAATGCCCCAACACTGGAAGTCTTTAAGAAGATGTTGGATAGCCATTTGTCCAGAACGGTATAGGGTTTCCTGCCTAGGCAGGGGGTTGGACTAGAAGATCTCCAAGGTCCCTTCCAACTCTTCTATTATATTATTGTATTAAGCAAGTAGGCAGGAAGATGGCCAAGCTGGCAGTGGAAGACAGACTGGCACAGTGAGAAGAGATGGCATTAAGAGTTGAGAAACTGCACCAGATGACGGGGTACAGGGGAGGAGACAAGCAAACAAGCGGGTCAAGAAAAAGCTAGAAGTGACACATCTACTCTCTTTGATCAATTGCCAGGCACAATAGGCACACAGAGAGAAGAGATTTGAGGCATGTAAAGAATGGGCAGGCAGCAGTGGCAAAACTTCAGGTATGCCTTTGGCAAAAGGCAAAAGTTCAGAATTGAGGAAGTATTGGAAGTCTGCCCAAACACCTATTAGACTACAAAGATTTGCAAACCTTTCCTGATGTTAGTTGGACCTAATAACCTGTGGTTCCCATGCTGTGGAAACTTCTCCCTGCTCTCCCAGGTCATTTCCAAGCTTCTGAAAAGCTTATTCCAATATTCCTGGAGACTCCAGGGGACAGGTGAACTGGTGAGGTTATTATTACACCTTTCACCTATTAATGTCGCTTTAGCTCCATTATGGCGAACCTATGGCACACGTGACCAAAGTGGCACATGGAAACATGTCGCCTGGCACGAGCGGCATTGCCCATTCTCTTCCGGGTTTCTGGCATGCATGCTCACATGCCAATCAGCTGGCCTTTGTGCAAGCTGGTCTTCTGTTTTCCGGCAGGAGGATGCATGCCGGTCAGCTGATCAGCACATGTGCATGCATGGCAGTAACTGGAAGACTTGCTGGCTGGCCCACATGTGAGTGCTGGAAACCAGAAGTTCATTTTCCTGCATGCGCATGCCCCCCTGGGCAGCTCCTCTTCCTGGTCATGACTTGAACAAGCGCATGTGTGCGAAGTGCTCCCTTTTTGGCACTTGGTGCCACGCATGCGATCCCTTTTGGAACTTGGTGCCAAAAAGGTTCATCATCACTGCTTTAACTGTTCTTATAGGTTTTAATGTTTGTTATTAATAACAATTTTAGGTACTTCTCTTTCTAAATCATTAGAAGAACTATGGTGGCGCAATGCAGTAATGCAGGTTAACTGTGCCCACAGCCAGGAGTTGGATCCTAACTAGCTCAAGGTTGACTCAGCCTTCCATCTTTCCGAGATTGGTAAAATGAGGATCCAGATTGTTGGGGGCAATACTCTGCAAACTGCTCAGAGAGGCTGTAAAAGCATTGTGGATCAAGTATATAAGTCTAAGTGCTATTGCTATTGCTATTAGTCCTGTTGTATGACTCCCAGAGTCACTTCTGGAATGAGCAGCTATGTAAATTATATAATTAAACAAATACTAGTAGAACTTGGAAAAAATTCATCTTCCAAAACTGCACTAGTCTTGTCAAGTAGACTTGATTACAATATGCCAGGTGGTCAAGAAGGGATAGAAGATGTCCTCCCTTTTTCTCCAGTGTAACAAAATTTCTAACTAAAACCAGAATATATTACAACTTTATCTGACCTTAAAGCCAATCTCAAAAAGCTAAGCATATTTTAGCACAAATGTATCTGTATTCAAAATTCAGTTGAAAGTAGAAGAAGCTGGATTCATTTTGAACAAAGACTGGAAAACATAACTAAAATGGTTAAAGTTAATATTTGGGAAACCAACGTGTTATCTATATCTATATCTATATCTATATCTATATCTATATCTATATCTATATCTATATCTATATCTATATCTATATCTATATCTATATCTATATCTATATCTATATCTATATCTATATCTATATCTATATCTATATCTATATCTATATCTATAATCTATCTATCTATCTATCTATCTATCTATCTATCTATCTATCTATCTATCTATCTATCTATCTATCTATAATTTTTGTGAATCTGGGCATAGAAACTAGATTCTGGAAAATTGTACTGTTCACTACTAGTCTGGGCCTTTTAGTTCAGTTAGTAAGAAAGGCTCAGAGGTAGACTATGACTTATGACAACAGAAGAGAAAAAAACTCTTCCAGAACTAGAGTTAGTTAAGAAATTCAAGCTACTTCTCAAGTTGGAGAAGGATTTCAATTTATTTCTGACACCATTCTGTTTAAGCTCTTGGTAGCGTGTGCATCTTTAATGATCTGTTCCTACTAGCTTCTATATTGATAGAAGTAGGATTGGATGGGTCCAACCTAGTGTATTCATTCCCTTTTTAAATGTTCTAAAATTCAGAACATTGGGGTAGTTTGTTAACAGCCAGAGGCCTGAAGAGTAATGATATACTGAAATTGTCTCAATGTTTTCCTTTCAAAATGTTCAGCTTACAATTACCTGCTGCTTTTATTCTTAGCCTGTAATTTCACCATTGCACACCATACATATATTTACAGTATGAATAAAAACGATCTGTAGTTTAAAAAAAAAAAAACCTGCAGTTGCAGAAAATTGTTCCAGATGACCTGCCTTGCTTTTCCTAACAAACTTTTCACTCTTTTTCTCTCTCTTCCATTCACCCCACTAGACTGCTAGGAATAGGGGATTTCTGGTCAATAAAGTCTATGGAGATGTGGTTCATTCTTATCCTAGCCAAATTTCCACATTTTCAAAAAGAGAGTTTATTCATTTTTAAAAGTATGATTAAATTGCAATACGAAATGACGAGATTGAAAATAGTACAGACTTTCCCCACTTCATCATATATGTCCCTTGTTAAAAGTTAGGAGACCCAGCTTTTTGGTATAGTGGTTATGTTGCTGAACTAGAAACAAGGAGATTGTGTTCCTTAAGGTATAAAAGCCCAACCTACTTCACAGGATTGTTGTCACAGGGGAAAGAAGAGGCAGGAGCATTATATATGCTGACTTGAATTGTCTAGCACAGCGATGGTGAAACTTGTTCTTACAGTGTGCCAAAATCATGCATGCGTGCCCACTCAATCTCCCCGCCCACTTGCGCACGCACACAAGACCCCCATGTGCATGTGTGCACCTGCACTAGCAGTGGTGGGTTCCGGATCTCGTTGCAACCGGTACGCTGCAACAGGACCTGGCGTCCACCACGTGACAGCACACATGCAACGTACGCATGCATACACATGCGTACTTACTACCCATGATGCTCCAGCTGCTCAGTGGAGTTTCACACAGGCACCATACACTCCATGCACATGCACAAAAGCCCCGATTGGCTCAAATAGCAGAAGGAGAGCTGGCGGGTGGGTGGGTCCTCCAGAGCAGAGTACCGGAACGAGTATACCAGTACCAGCAGGCATTGGTATACCCATACTCGGGCATACTGGTCGTATTCCACCACTGTTCCCTAGGCTCCGGAGGCTTTCCTGAAGCCTGGGGAGGGTAAAAATGGCTCCGGAAGCCAGAACCGGATCTTTGCCGAACTTCCGGTGGGGCCATTGGGGCCATTTTTTGCCCTCCCCAGCCTCCAGAGGCTTTCCTGAAGCCTGGGGAGAGTGTAAATGGCCTCCCCTGGCTTTCCAGAAGGGCGAAAAAGCATGCTCACGCAAGCCGGAGCTGACAGCTGGCGTGCCACCAAATATGGCTCTGCGTGCCACCTGTGCCACTCGTGCCATAGGTTCGCCATCATGGGTCTAGCATAAAGGCAAAGTGATACAATTACAGGTAGTCCTTGACTTACAACAGTTCATTTAGTGGCCATTTCAAATTACAACAGAATTGAAAAAAGTGACTTATGATCATTTTTCACACTTATGATTTTCGCAGCATGCCAGCGATCACTTGATTTCCATTCAGATGCTTGATAATTGATTAAAATTTATACAATTGCATTGTTCTGGAGTCATGTGATCTCATTTAGTGAACTTCTAACAAGCTACGTCAAAGGGAAAACCAGATTCACTTAACGGTGTTACTAATTTAAGAACTGCAGTGATTCACTTAACAAATGTGATAAGAAAAGTTGTAAAATGGGACAAAACTCTATTAACAAATTTCTTACTTAGCAACATAAATCTTAGCCTCAATTGAGGTTTTACGTTGAGGACTACCTGTGTTCATTTCAGTTACTTTAAAAAATTGCATGGCTACCTATTTTATGCATCACAACTCTGGGTGGCTCAAAAAGCCACAATAAAACTCATCAGCATCAGGAGAGTAAAACCAACCTTCAAAAAAAGAAGAAAATCAAGATCCCCAGTTGATCCATAATTGCAGTCAGGCTCCAGCTTCACCTTAAACCAGGGCCTGAGGGAAAAGCTAGTTTTTCAGTGATCGTAAACATAAATATAACAGTGTCATTTGAAATTCTCTCTCAATCAACACATATATCTTCTTTACACAGTAATGTGTCTCTAGGTAGGAGATCTGATCCTTTTCTTTCTAATCGATGTAGCTTCCCTATTGTCAACTGAGCAAAGAATAAGTGACACTTTGGAATTAAGTGAACATTGCTGTCTTTAAAAAAAGGAAGAAACTGTTTCTTAGGAACAGACCTGAAGGGCCTTTATTTAAAACTATCCATTGGACATCTTTGGTAGCACTGTCCTCAGAGAGACATCCCCCCTCACATCCAAAGAGAGAAAGAGAGGGGGGGAGGGAGGGAGAGACAGACTTGATCCCTCAGACAGGACCTGAAAATCAATTGATGCCTCAGCACCACTTTATAAAACCTTAGTAAGACCACACCTGAAATACAGCATCAAATTTTGGTCACCACATTACAAAAAAGTTATTGAGATTTTGGAAAAGGTGCAGAGAAAGGTAAGTATGATGATTAAAGGCAGGGGTGGGTTGCTACCAGTTTTACTACCAGTTGGCAACCCATGCGCAATGCGCACACCTCAGATGTGCACTGTGCATGCTCCCAGAGGGTCGAGGGCGAAAAATGCTCCCCCTCTGCCGTGATGCAGGAGGCCAACCAGGCCATGCCCACCATGGCCATGCCCATCCCGCAACCCGTTGCTGCAATTTTTGAAGCTCACCCCTGGTCATAAGTCAGATTTTTTAGTACCATTGTAACTTTGAATGGTCAGTAAATGAACTGTTGTAGGTCGAGGACTGCATCAAAGTAGCTTTTTTTGGGCATGTTTTTCTTTGCATAATTCTCAATATCGCTCCTGTGGAATGGCTTCGGTTGAGGGAGCATAACTGGCCTAAAGTTACAAAATAAATTCTGGAATCGAGTGACGATTTTAATGTGGCATTTTTACCGCACATAACCTGTCAAAGCGGTTGAGAAATGAGGTTTCAATTATTTAAAAATAAGAAAGAAAAACTGATTATTTCTAATACTGCCCATTTCTTTATTACTTATTTGCAGGGTCTTTTGGCATCACCCAGCCATCACTGCTTCAGCATACAGCCTATCTTTATTACGTACTTTGGTATTAGCACAGCAATAATTGGATGATGCTATTAAAAGGCTATAATGAGTAGCTAATTTCTATTCCAGGATCAAAGCAGGGGACAAAGTAGATGATAGCAGCTCCCAGAATGCAGAGCTATCCAATTGGAAAGAGAAAGGGAAGGGATTTGGATGAGAATTGATTCCCAAAGCAAAATGAGAAACTGAGGTGAAAGGAGATTTTATTGCACTCCTTATCTGGGCAACATCCTTGCTCTGAAAATTGGACTCCTGGTTTTCAATCTCTTTCTACATATGGAAGACAGTGAAGAGCAGAAAGCAGAAAAAGCTCCAGACGATGCCAGTTCTAATTATTTGAAGCAGTTGGAAGATGTGGATCTGAAGGAAACAGTTTGCTTCCTTTCTCAATTTCTCATTGCCTTTTTGTGGGAGCTTAGAAAGTACAGTACAGGTAGTTCCTTGAGTTACGACTGTAGTGAAACCTGCCCATGGACAACATTCCTCCAAGCCTTCCTGTCCTCTACCATCCCCCAGAGTCCATTTAAGCTCACACCGACTGCTGCAGTGACCCCATCCAGTCACCTCATTCTCTCTCGTCCCTTGCTTCTTTTGCCCTCAATCTTTAGGCACTTCTCTTCTCCAGTGAGTCCTTCCTTCTCATTAGTGGCCAATGTATTTGAGTTTCATCTTCAGGATCTGGCCTTCTAAAGAGCAGTATAGGTTGATCTCCTCTAGGACTGACCAGTTTGATCGATTTTGGCAAAAAGTCATAAAATGTCAAGTGACTGGTGCAAACAGCACCCATATTACGAAGTGTAGAAAGTGTGATCATGTGACCAAGGAGGTGGAGGGGTTTAACCATTGAATATGGGTTGTAAGTTTCATTTTTTTTCCTAGGTGGGTCATAACTTCGACTGGTTGCTAAGTGGCTGGTCGTAAGTTGAGGAATACTTGTCTTTCAGAAATCATCCCCTGTGTCAAGCTACTGTTGCTTTCTTTTTCATAACTCAGTAGTTTTTCTACCAGATAGCTTCAATAAACAGGATTTTAAGGTCCTCTAAGTGCTAGCAACTTCAAGGAGCAGAGACCCATGGAAGTGGCCTTGAAAGGAAATTCAGAAGCTGATACATATGCCAAAGCTGCCTTTTCAAGAAGCAACTGGACCTTCTGTTTTTTTCCTTGAAGACATTTAGTTTCTCATGCAAGAAGCTTTTTCAGCTCTGATTGGATGGTGGACTGGATTGTAGACTGGAGATAGATGGGCATCATCTATTACCAGTCTACAACACAGTCCTTTCAACAGTTCCAAGAAGGCTCCACACCCATTTGCACTACTCAGATGACCCTGATGATACAGCTAAACCTCCAGGTGGCCTCAATGACTCTCTAAAACAGGGGTGTCAAACTCCCACTGTCATGGCAGAATCACGTGATGTACTGGGACTTTTTCCCCCTTCACTAAACTGGGCGGGGCAGGACCAGCATGTGACACATCATGCGTGCAGGCCGCGAGTTTGACACCCCTGCTCTAAAAGAATGCACATGACCAGCTGTCTGCCAGGAATATAAATCCTTCCATTACCCACCATCCATTGAGAACTGAAGAAGCTTCTTGGATGAGAAGCCACACGTCTTCAAAAAAAAAAAAAAAAAAAAAAAGACCAGAAAGTCCAGTTGCCTCTTGAAAAAAGCACCTTTGGGACAACCATGACCTGGATGACTGAAAATCTCCATAGACATTAAGCTGCTCCATAAATAGCAAGGATGGGAGCATTCTTTAAGCCCTGGGAAAGGAAATACAGTATTAGGAAGAGTTAGTTAGTTAGGAATTTAAAGGGTAGGGAAGGTTAAACACCAGCAGATTTGCCCATTATTTCTTAAACTTTTTGCTCTTAGGGCTCCTTTTCACTTCTCCCACAATTTCCCCACAATTATGGAGGATCCCAAATGAGTTTCTGTTTCCTTGGATTACATTTATCTCTATTTAATGTATTAAAAATTAAAATTGATGCCATTGTAAAATATTTATTTACTGAATCACGTAAAATAGCTATTAATTCATTAGATATTAAAATAAATAAAATGTTTTTGAAGAAAAAAATGAATAGAGTGACTAACTTTACAGCTGCAGTGATTCACTTAACAACCCCGGCAAGAAACATTGTGAAATGGAGTAAAACTCACTTAACTGTTTCAGTTAGCAACAGAAACTTGGGGCTCAGTTGTGAGTTGTAAGTCGAGGACTACTTGTACACTCTTGCAGTCAATGAAAGCCAAACCCATATAGGACACCCACACAGAATGAGGTATCCAGAACTCTTCCTTCCCTGCCCAGCAAGGCTTTCCAAAGGGACACATATCCTTTTGTGTTACCCCTTCTTTAGTAAGTGCAATGGTAATTATTCTTCATAAATACAAAGAACAAATAAACATTTCCCCAACATTTTCCTATACCACCCCAATTTGAAGAACAACATTTTTCCTTTGAATTCAAACTTTGAATTCAAATTTGATAATCTTAAGGAATCAAAATAAGTAAGACTGTATAACTTGGCATGTTCTTTACAACAATGAAGTGTGTGTCTGTGTATGTATATGCATATGTATGTCTTGATTTCGAACAAGTTTTTTTTAAATATAAAATAAAACTTGTCATAATGCACCAGTTCCTTTAGCACACATAATATGATCCCCAAGATAGACATCAGTTTGCACTAATTTACTGATGACATGGAGAGAAAGAGGTTGGTATGATCTTTTATACTACTTAAATATCAGCAATTTTCTTGATTGATAAATAAATAGTCCAAGTATTTATCTTCCTAGCAGGAAAGAGGTTCCTGATTTTTCTTTCTGCTAATTTGAGGAGTGGGCAGGATTTTGGATCAAATTTTTAAGGTGATTAAGTTTAGAAACTAACTATATTGTGCTGTGGCCTAGAAGAGACCACAAGGAGAAAGTGTAGCTGGACCAGCAAGGAAGAAAAGAAGCTAGGACAAAAATCCCGAAGGAAGCAGTATTATGGAGTCAGTTATAATCCATGGCCAGGGTAGTGGAGAGAAGGGAGGTTAGGGAATGATAGAACATGTTGTGACATGATTCAAAACCCACACTTTATATATTTGCCTCAGGCATCTGGATTCGAGCCGAGGTGGCGCAGTGGTTAGGGTGCAGTACTGCAGGCCACTTCAGCTGACTGTTATCTGCAATTCAGCGGTTCTAATCTCACGGGCTCAAGGTGAGTCTTCCGGATGGACTCAGCCTTCCATCCTTCCAAGGTGGGTGAAATGAGGACTCAGGCTGTGGGGGCGATATGCTGACTCTGTAAACTCTGTAGAGAGGGCTGAAAGCCCTATGAAGCGGTATATAAGTATAACTGCTATTGCTATTGCTATTCCAGTACACCAGGGCAAAAGTCACATCATGATACCTTATGTTAACATTTTAACACCATTTTGATTTGTGGGCGATGCTTAAACTGCAATTTAATTTTTCACTCCCAAACTAGCAGCTCCTTCCACTATATTGAGAGTACAATTCTCAGAATTCCCAGTTAGCAGAGGTGATGGAAAAATCTCCAGTTCTGATGTTCAAAACATCTAGAGATGTCAAGCTGGAAAAGGTTGCTGCATGCTTAAGAAAAATCTGAGCTCAGAATAGATTTTTTCAGCCCCAAATTGCATTGTAAGATGTAATGTGTTCCCTAAAGCAATATTTTTGTAGTAATTTCCATTGTAGCTGAGAACAATTTATGATAAAAAAAAAAATAAGCTGACCAATCGTGAAATAACTTGTCAGGAAGTTTTTCATAAAATAACAAAATGAACTACTGAAATACTTTTTTAAAAAAATGGAGTGTTATTAAAACAAACAGTAAAGGTTAACAGTGATTTAACACAGGAACCTACTTGAGTAATCGCAGTTATGCTGGATAGGAAATGAACCCATCCTGATGGAGAAATGGAAAATGAATCTTTCCTAGTATAGCACGACTAAAAATGTTTCCATATGAATGGGGATTTTGATTTGTTTGTTTTTAGCAAAGGCTGTTTATTTTTTCTTTATTTCTCAAAAGCGCATCACAACTACCATCTTAATGTGACATTCCAGGGCTGTGAAGTGAATGTTATAAAATTCACAGCAGATGTATCTCTGGTGTGTTAAGTAGATTTCATTGTAAATAAGCCCATTTATCTTTATTTTCCAACAAGGAAATTAAAGGATTTAAATGGTTGTATGAGTTTTTTACCCTTTGTGATATTGGTTCATGAATAATAATTAATTGATTTTTCTTTCTTCACAGTTATTTCTTGAACTAATATATTGTTCTTTTCCTTTTTTAATTCATTTAGTGAGTTGCTTTTTAATTTTCTCCATTGGCCTAGAAGACAACTTATGTACTTATGAGGGTTATATTTACAGAGTACATGGTGGTGGGAGGAATAAATCTGATCCTTTATTCAAATCCTTGCAAACCATTTGCATCATTCCATCTCTATTGCAATAATGTTCGGTTGTGGTGGCCTTTAATGGCTGGCAATAATACACTGCATTTAATCATAAGTTAAAAGATAGCAATGCATATAATTTTTGTTAAATTGCTTCAATCCAAGGAGCTGGAAAGAAGCAATTTATGGTGCCTCTTCCATTTAGTTACTTTATATTCATAGTGCTTTGGGACATCTATACCTATCTGTTTTAATGACTCCTTGGAGATGCTAAAAGAAAAACATATAGCGAGATTGCCAAGTATGTGAAAGGCTTAATGTGCTGGATCACTTTTACCTTGACAGCTCACAGGTGTTAAATTGTTTCTAGGGGAGAATACCCAATGAACAAGAGTAGAGCTTTAGAGTGAATCTGAAGTGGGCCACAGCCCACTTGGAAGTGGGCTATGGAAGTGATGGGCAAGTGTGCATTTGTGAAAGTGGTGTGTGCGTGTGAAACCATACCCTCCCCCACTGCCTCTGTCACCTCCGCTGAAAAGATTGGAGACCACTGCTCTAAAAGAATAAGTCATCAGATCAAAAGACAGTAGTATTACTTGCCCCCCCTCTCTCATCCTATCAGGGATGAACCAGTAGAGCAAGGATGTCAAACCTGATTTCATTGAGGGCTGTATCAGAGTTGTGTTTGACCTTGGGGGGCTGGATGGGCATGGCTGGGGTGGGTGTGACCAGGGCGGGCATGGCCAGCTTAACATCATTCATGTCAGGGGAATGGTTTCCTGAGCAGGGCTGGGGGATCCTCCTGCAGCCCTCTACCAGCAAAAATGGAGCCCAGGCCTTGTTTTTGCTGGCTGAGGCACTGTGGGCTGGTCCTTCACTATTTCCAGGGTGGATCTGGCCCACGGGCCTTGAGTTTGACACCCCTCAGCTAGAGTCTTCCTGTTCCTTATCTTTCTGGTTGTATCTGCAGTGATAAATGTCTACTTTTTACACTGTGCTTTGGAAAACCATATTAAATTAAACTACTTATCTGTATGCCAAATGCCATCTCATAAAATATTTCATATATAATACAGAAACGTCAACATGGTGATGGGGAGGAGGAGAATGAATGAACAAATGCAGCCATTGGTCAGTGTGTGTGCCATGCGAATTTCCTTCCTTGGTCAACCAGGTACTCACTGGTCTACCAGGTAATCATAGTCCAGATTGGTCTGTACTTTGAAATTTCCTGAGTGGTCTCTTGAGGGATTCAAATATATTTAATATATAAGAACAATAATGGCACAGTGGCTGGAATTCAGTACTGCTGGTTACTTCTGCTGTCTGCTGGCTACCTGCAATTTGGCAGTTCGAATCTCACCAGGCTCAAGGTTGACTCAGCCTTCCATCCTTCCAAGTTGGGTAAAATGAGGACCCAGATTGTTGGGGGCAATATGCTGACTCTGTAAACCACGTAAAGAGGGCTGTAAAAGCACTGTGAAGTGATATATAAGTCTAAGTATTATTGCTATATTGCAGGGGTATTTTTTTCACTTTGTGGAGTCTAGAAAGTGGTATTAGATCCTTCTGCTTCTATGGATACTTATTACATCCTCCTCCTGCTGCACTATGGAGATAGAATAGCGGAGTCAGACTGTTCGTCTGAATTCCATGCTGGCACAGAAATGACAAACTATACCAGAAAGCCCCAAATTTATGTGAGAGAAAGGCTGCTTAGGAAGAACAATTTTTGCCAGGAGCTAAACAAGTTATTTACTTGTCTGTGTATTTACGGGTTTCTTTCTTTCTTTTTTGCCAACTGCAAGTTAAAAGTCCTTGCTTCAATGAGCTTGTCATTTAAAATAGGACAGAATGATGTTTTTATACATGGATAAACTATGGTCTATTGAATGAATTAAAATTGACTGCATACATAAAACAGGCAAAGCCAAGGCCAAGTAAATCACTTTGGATAGAGTTGTATAGCATGGTCAATTTTTACAAGGACTTATAAATAAAATTACATTGACATATTAGTCACTTATGAATGGGTGAGTGTAGAAATAATAATAATAATAATAATAATAATAATAATAATAATAATAATAATAATAATAATAATAATGTTCACTAATGAACTAGGCATTAAAATTAAAGTACCTAGTCACACAACAGAAAAAGCATCAAAGCCAAAGTGGAAAATCCGTTTAGAACAAAAAATCAAAAAATTAAGAGCAGATGCTAGTAACTTAAAGAACATGCATGAGCAACGGCTTAAAAACAACAAAATCATAGATCGGCTAATCAGGAAATATAGATTGGATACAAGAAACATCAATGAAGCTGTAGAGATTGTAAAACAGCAGATAACAGCAACAGCTAGAAAAATTGAAAGATATGAGGCACGAATCATCCAATATAAACAAAATCAGCAATTTCGATCAGACCAACGGCGTTTTTATCAAAGTCTTAATGTGAACGGTGACACCAAAAGTGAAAAACCAGAAAAGCAGGCCACAGTTGAATTCTGGAAAGAATTGTGGGAAAATGCAAAGGACTACAACAAGGAAGCAAAGTGGATACATGACTTTGAGAAAAGCATTGGCAACAAACAAATGCAAGTATTAGAAATAACAACTGAGATGGTCAAAAATCGAGTTAAAAAGGTAAAGAATTGGACATCACCTGGAAAGGACCAATTACATGGTTTCTGGCTCAAATATCTGACCAGTTTACATGCAATATTGGCCAGGCAACTGAATGAAATTTTACAAAAGGGCCAAATTGATGAATGGTTGACAACTGGAAAAACATACTTGATTCAGAAAGATGCAACTAAAGGAACAACACCTGAAAACTACAGACCAATAACATGCTTGCCAACAACCTTCAAATTACTCACAGGCATTATTGCAGATAACATGATGGATTATTTGGAAACAAACAACATCTTGCCAGTAGAGCAAAAAGGCAACAAAAGAGGGAGCAGGGGCACGAAAGATCAGCTCCTAATTGATAAAATGATATTAGAAAATTGTAAGAACAGAAAAACGAACTTGAATATGGTCTGGATTGATTACAAAAAGGCATTTGACTCACTGCCACATAGTTGGATCATAAAATGCTTAGAAACAACTGGCATTAGCAAAAATATTACATCCTTTACTGAAAAGGCGATGAAACAATGGAGAACTGAGTTGGCAGTAGGGAATGAGATCTACGGAATGGTTAATATCAAGCGAGGAATTTTCCAGGGTGATTCACTTTCACCTCTTCTCTTCATCATCGCAATGATCCCACTATCAGTAATCTTAAAAAAAATGAAATTAGGCTACCAAACAGCCAAAGAAGCTGAAAAAATTTCACATTTACTATATATGGATGATTTGAAACTCTATGGAAAGTCAGAAATAGAAATCCAATCATTGACAAACACAGTCCGAGTATTCAGCCCCGATATTTCAATGCAGTTTGGCATGGAAAAATGCGCCACTGTATCCATAAAAAGGGGCAAAATCACTGCATGTGAGGGAATTGAAATGCCCAATGGCCAATTAATTAAATGCAAAGAAAATGAAGCCTACAAATACTTAGGCATTCTGCAGTTGGATAACATCAAGCATGGAGAAGTAAAAACTATTGTCAGGCGAGAGTACACCAACAGAGTTAGGAAAATTTTAAAATCTAAATTGAATGGTGGAAATACAATCAAGGCCATAAATACCTGGGCAATACCAGTTATAAGATACACAGCTGGTATAGTTAACTGGACACAAGCTGATTTGGACCTTTTGGACCGAAAAACCAGGAAACTAATGACAATGCACTACAGTTTACATCCACGTGGTGATACTGATAGACTGTATCTGCCCCAAAAATCAGGTGGCAGAGGATTATTACAAGTGAAGCAAACAGTTGAAGAAGAAAAACATGCACTGGCTGATTATTTAAAAGAAAGTCAAGAACATCTATTAATCGAAGTAAAGAACAAAAATCTACTGAAGGCCCAACAGACGAAACAAGAATACAGAAAAGATGTGATAAAATCAAGAATGGAGAGTTGGCAGAACAAAGCACTGCATGGCCAATTTCTGGAAAAAATAAAAGATAAAGTGGACAGTGAACAAACTTGGTTATGGTTAACAACAGGTACATTAAAGAAAGAAACAGAGTCACTAATCCTGGCTGCGCAAGAACAAGCTATCCGCACAAATGCCATTAAGGCCAAAATCGAAAAATCCTCTGATGATGCCAAATGCAGACTTTGCAAAGAAGCTGATGAAACTGTTGATCACATACTCAGCTGCTGTAAAAAAATCGCACAGACTGATTATAAATTGCGGCACAATTCAGTAGCACAAATGATCCATTGGAATTTGTGCAAAAATTATAATATTAAAACAGCAACAAACTGGTGGGAACATCAGCCTGAAAAAGTCACCGAAAATCAGATGGTCAAGATCTTGTGGGATTTCCGTATACAAACCGACAAAATACTGGCGCATAATACACCAGACATCACACTGGTTGAGAAAAATAAGGTCACAATCATAGACATCGCAATACCAGGTGATAGCAGGGTCGCCGAGAAGGAACATGAAAAAATCGCAAGATACCAGGACTTAAAAATCGAAATTCAACGACTATGGCACAAACCAGCAGTGGTAATTCCAGTGGTAATTGGCACACTGGGTGCTATTCCAAAAGCACTGGAATTACATTTAAAACAGTTAAAAATTGACAAAATCACCATCAGTCAAATGCAAAAAGCTGCACTGCTTGGATCTGCACGTATATTACGAAAATACGTTACGACGTCCTAGGCCCCTGGGTGGGGCCCGACTAGTAACCAATGCCAAATCCAGCGAAACAACTGGCCGCTGTGATACAATTGTATAATAATAATAATAATAATAATAATAATAATAATAATAATAATAATAATAATGTATTCAGCACCGATATTTCAATGCAGTTTGGCATGGAAAAATGCGCCACTGTATCCATAAAAAGGGGCAAAATCACTGCATCTGAGGGAATTGAAATGCCCAATGGCCAACTAATTAAATGCAAAGAAAATGAAGCCTACAAATACTTAGGCATTCTGCAGTTGGATAACATCAAGCATGGAGAAGTAAAAACTGTTGTCAGGCGAGAGTACACCAACAGAGTTAGGAAAATTCTGAAATCTAAATTGAATGGTGGAAATACAATCAAGGCCATAAATACCTGGGCAATACCAGTTATAAGATACACAGCTGGTATAGTTAACTGGACACAAGCTGATTTGGACCTTTTGGACCGAAAAACCAGGAAACTAATGACAATGCACTACAGTTTACATCCACGTGGTGATACTGATAGACTATATCTGCCCCGAAAATCAGGTGGCAGAGGATTATTACAAGTGAAGCAAACAGTTGAAGAAGAAAAACATGCACTGGCTGATTATTTAAAAGAAAGTCAAGAACATCTATTAATCAAAGTAAAGAACAAAAATCTACTGAAGGCCCAACAGACGAAACAAGAATACAGAAAACATGCGATAAAATCAAGAATGGAGAGTTGGCAGAACAAAGCACTGCATGGCCAATTTCTGGAAAAAATAAAAGATAAAGTGGACAGTGAACAAACTTGGTTATGGTTAACAACAGGTACATTAAAGAAAGAAACAGAGTCACTAATCCTGGCTGCGCAAGAACAAGCTATCCGCACAAATGCCATTAAGGCCAAAATCGAAAAATCCTCTGATGATGCCAAATGCAGACTTTGCAAAGAAGCTGATGAAACTGTTGATCACATACTCAGCTGCTGTAAAAAAATTGCGCAGACTGATTATAAATTGCGGCACAATTCAGTAGCGCAAATGATCCATTGGAATTTGTATAATAATAATAAAATACTGGCGCATAATACACCAGACATCACACTGGTTGAGAAAAATAAGGTCACAATCATAGACATCGCAATACCAGGTGATAGCAGGGTCGCCGAGAAGGAACTTGAAAAAATCGCAAGATACCAGGACTTAAAAATCGAAATTCAACGACTATGGCACAAACCAGCAGTGGTAATTCCAGTGGTAATTGGCACACTGGGTGCTATTCCAAAAGCACTGGAATTACATTTAAAACAGTTAAAAATGGACAAAATCACCATCAGTCAAATGCAAAAAGCCACACTGCTTGGATCTGCATGCATATTACGAAAATACGTTACGACGTCCTAGGCCCCTGGGTGGGGCCCGACTAGTAACCAATGCCAAATCCGGCGAAACAACTGGCCGCTGTGATACAATTGTATAATAATAATAATAATAATAATAAATGTTATGCCCAGATAAACCTGGTTTGCACAACATGGCTGGTTTTCCACAACACACTAAATCACAAACTACCGTAACCGAGCATGCTGTGTAAATCCAGTCTCTATGACTTAGCATAATGTGAGAATTCAGCCATGAAAAACAATAGCAGAAATGGAGGCCTAGCAAGCAGAAGGTGAGGTAGTGCTCAATATATATTTATATATAATTGGCTTTCAAATATAAGTAGCCTCCCAAATCAGAATTTATTAAAATGTTAAAACAAAATATCAGCTTTTTTTTAAATATAGAAAAGATATTCCCAGGGCATGAAGAAGTTGTTAGTTGATTAGACTAAACAATTGAATTTAGCCTTCTCCAACCATTCTGATTCAAAACCTAATATCCTAGGAAACTCAAACATGACACAAAGGCACCCAAAGCCAATGATTATTTTCTTCTCATTTTTTCCCCTTTGTTATATTTTCTCAACTCTACAAATAGACAAACACACACACACACACACACACACACACACACACTGTTATCTACCTACCTACCTACCTACCTACCTACCTACCTACCTACCTACCTACCACCTACCTACCTACCTACCTACCTACCTACCTACCTACCTACCTATCTCTCTGAGTCAATAGTGATTCCTGGCAACTGCATGGACAAATCATTGCAGTTGCTTGTCAAGATTTAAGAAATGATTTGCTACTGCCTCCTTTAGACCAAGAAATACTCTCTGGCCCAGTGCGCCGTCCCCCCAGCTGTCTTTGAGTCCAAAGCAGGACTAGAACTCACAGTCTCTTGGTTTCCAGCTTGGTGCCTTAACTATTACACCAAACTGTCTCTACATTCCTATGACATAGGCAGTGGTGAAATTCATTTTTTTTACTACTGGTTCTGTGGGCATGGCTTGGTGGGCGTGGCAGAGGAAGGATACTGCAAAATCTCCATTCCCACCCCACTCTGGGGTCAGCCAGAGATGGTATTTGCTGGTTCTCCAAACTACTCAAAATTTCTGCTACTGGTTCTCCAGAACCTGTCAGAACCTGTTGAATTTCACCCCTGGGCATAGGTGTCAAATCAGTGGTAGATCTAAAACAACGGGAAGGCACTACTGAGTAAGGTTGGAATATGATTAAAATGAAGCCTATTTAAACCAGATTAAATCAGTGGATTTAGGTCTGTTTAATATTGTGTCTGTGTCTAATCTATGGCCTGTAATATATGTCCTGCATACAGATTTCCATGTCTGTTCTCGGAACATCAGTTATTAATGACATATTATCCAGACATTATACTAAGTATGTATGCTTAAGAATGCATTGATGTCCAGACAGCAGATGTGCCTTTCAATAAATTAAAAAGTAAGTTCTCTTGGAAGTACAGTATGACTGAAATCACATTTTATAGTGGATATTAATGTTGCATAAAATATTGCATTTTCTGTGCACTGCAGGCACATTGCTAAAATTAGATATTATATGAATCTAATTGGCATTTTTTCCTTGTATTTTCCAGCTAGGCAATGAAAAGCTAGAGCATTAATTTGTTTCAGATAAAATCTTAATAATAAAAAAATACATGTTTTGTAGCTTTCATTCGCCATCTGATTTCATGAAAACAACAAACCAATTTCTATATTCAATATGGGATACTCAACACAAAATTTGCATAGACATTACCCAATAATCTCTTTGCTTTACCTGATTTCCAATTCTTTCACTTCCTTCCTCTCCATAATCCCATCAGCTAGCATTGTCTTTATTTTCAAAAATATCTAACTCAGGTGGTCCCAATAGAAAATATAGAGTAGTCACCTACAAAGAACTAAACAGAGGTAAGTTAATTATTGGTAGATATCATCTTGGGATCTTGATGATAGTTTGCCTTTTGAAAAATAGATAATAGCCATTCTGGGAATGTGACATCCAACACTGTGCAACCTGTGACCTGCTGTCATTTGTTTCAGTTGTTGTCAGTGTTCCAAATAGCATCCTTGAACAAATCAAACTTGTTTCAAAGATACTTGCCTAAACAGATTGACAGAATTAACACTAGCAGGCAGGCAAAAAAGTAGTGGAAGTAGGAGACTTCCCACAAGCTTCTCCATTGACTTTGCTTGTCTTGGAGAAAATCAGTGGGGAAAGCCTGCAGCAAAGGCTGCAAATGTCTTGGGTAATGTACCCTTACCTAGTCCCTGTGAGGTCATGCTGCACTGGCCACTTGCAGATCCCTGCGCCCTCCCCAACCAACACCTTCACACACCCTGCCCAACTGTGCCTCACCTTGTGCAATTTCCTTAAGTTGCACTCTCCCTCACTCCCTTGTACCTGTTGGGTATCCTATCATACCCCCTCCTTCCTTCTGTACTCCTATCATACCCCCAACTTCCTTCTGCACTCTCCCTCATCTCCTTATACCTTGGGCATCCTATCATACCCCTTATTGTGCACCATACTTCTAGCACAGACTTGCATAGTGTCCCTGACCATCACCACACTTATTGTGCAGCCTCTTGCTCCCTCCCCCACCTGGCAGCAGCCACTTGCAGTATCTTCTTGCTGGCCTTGGACCTGCAACTTCCTTCCAGATTCTCTGTTGAGAATTGACTTTGCTTGTGGGAAGCTGACAGGGAGCATTGGAAATCACCATCAAGTTTAAACTTCTTACCATCTTTCCCATTGACTTGTGGGAAATTAACAGGAAGTATTGGAAATGATGATCACATGACTGTGGCTGATTGCAACAGTGAAGCATCATTGAAGTCACTGCAACTTTTCGGACTTTCAATCCCAAGGGAGTGATGGCTCTCAGATTTTAGATGCATTCTGTAAGTTAGCCCATTTCTGGTAATTTAATTCCAAAATTATTGCCTATGATGAACCATTTTGTCCAATTGAATGTTACAAATAAACACAAGAGTTTTTAGTATAGTATAGTTTCTATTGTCATTGTAGAAAATAAATACAACAAAATTGGTTTTAGCCTCACTGATGCAAAATTATAGCGGAAAAGAAAAAAAAGTACATAGTACATAGATTCTCAAAGTTTTCCAATATCCAGATTGCTATATTACCTGCAACTAGCAAAGAACAACATAACTATTTACAACAAATCTGTCTTAAATATTCAAGAGACCCAATAAGAGTGAGAAACATGCAGTGTCACATAAAAATGAATTCATGTTCTTCCCATTTACATGTTAACCGCTGTGCAGATAATAACACATCAATTAAAACATTGAATAAGTAGCAAGTAACATAATGTCACTTAACATGTAGCTGCCACTAAGCTCACTTTTAATAAGGTTTACTTCTGTTTACTTCTGTAAAACAATAGTCTTCAATCCTGTTCCACCTTATTTGGGAGTAAATCCCTTCCCTTCCACTGTATTCTGACATGTCATCTGGGTGGAGGCATTGAGGGGAATAAATGACTTGTGCAAATAATGTATAGGAAGATCTTAGCTTACAAATACAACTGAGGCCAGAATACGTGTTGCTAAGCAAGGCAGATGTCAATTGAATCACATGGCTGTTAAGCGAATCCAGCTTCATTCATTCCATTTGTTTTTTGGAAGCCAGCTGGAAAGGTCACAAATAGTGATCACATGACCTGTGGCCTTGCAACCTTTGTAAATATGATGCCAATTGCTAAGACCCTGGTTTTCGATCATGTGACTGTGGCTGATGATCATAAATGCAAGGAGAGGCCATGAATCAACTTTTTCAGTTCTGCTATAATTTTGGTTGTTAAATGAATACTTGTAAGTTCAGGACTATTTGTAATGCTTACATCAGGTATCATTACATTTTTACAATCATGATTTGTTATAGATAATGCTGCTCTCCAAACTGGTTAAGTATTTAGCTTCAATCTTGTTTAAAATGTCTCTAGAAAACCAAGCCAGATAAGAGCATCAAAAAACACCCTATTAGAGAATAGTAGCAATTTGCATTTATACTTAATACGATCCTAATGAAAAATTATTTCATTAACAGTTACAAATTGAGCAGTGATTGAAATTGTGAATAGATATGTGAATTCAAGAAAATATTGCAGGATTTTATCACCAAGAATATAAAATGTCCTTTTTGTTCTAAGGTAAGAACAGGAAAAAAACCACACATTTGAAAGGAGAGAAATTGGAGAAAAAAATCCATTGATAAGATGACAAATAAAATTGCAGATTTTGGACATATAATGCGAATAGGTGATAGACTAGGAAAAATGCTTGGCAAGGAAGGTAACAGCATAACAGGTAACAGTGGGAAGGTAACAGCGTTCCGTGCACCTTTGGCTTTTAATCATGCCAGCCACATGACCATGGAGATGTCTTTGGACAGCTTTGAAACAGAATTGAGGACTGCCTTCTAGAGATGGGAATGACTAGCACATATGTGCGAGGGGAACCATTACTTTTATCTTATTTCAGCTGTCCTTTTATACTTCTTTAAAGCAAAGATAAAAGGGAAGCTAATGAGGTTTTCACTGAGAATAGTATATAGTGAATTAAGATCATTTTCCTGATTTATGTTAAAGTTGGCGTTCCTTTTCAGCCTGAAGTTTGTTGGAGTGACAATATTTACAACCTGTGCAGCTCCTGACCTGTTCTTTTTTCAACACATTCCCACTATCATTCCCTCACACATTCATATATGTTTTATATTGACCATGATTCTAGAGTAACAACCCAGACATTGAAAAAAACTGGGACATGTAATTCATAATCAGCTTGTTCTCACATTGCATCTTTGACAGGTCATTTTTTAAAAACTCTTGTTTTCTTTATTTCTAATAGTATCTGTAAAGGTAGTTTGTAACAATGAATTAAATCCACAAATGTCATAAGTACAAACAGACATCAAATGTGTAAACCTTTGTTCAGGGGTACTATAGCTTCCTATGTAAAATATTAGCAACTTTCAGTAAAGTGAGGAATAGGCCTATACCAACTCTCCCTGTACAAAACCTTGCTTTTCCCTTCAGATTTCTTTTTTGAGTGGTGGCCTATGAAGCTTGTAGGGTACCTTCAGTTTGTTCTCTTCATGGAACTACATAATACCTTCTGCTTGAATGGTTTCTGGTTCTTAATCCATTCTTAACTCTAAACAGCTCTGTAGCTCAAGTATGATAGTTGCTTGTTAGTTAAGGGATTTTTACAGAAAGATCCTGGATATAGTAATAACACTTAGGCTTATATGTATACTGCTTCACAGTGCTTTACAGCCCTCTCTAAGCAGTTTACAGTGTCAGCACATTGCCCCCGACAATCTGGACCCTCATTTTACTAACCTTGGAAGGATGGAAGGCTGAGTTAACCTTGAGCCAGTCAGGATCGAACTCTGGGCAATGAGAATACAAAGTTAGCCTGCAATATTGCATTCTAATCACTGCGTCACTATGGCCAGATATACTCCATCTGGGAAAGAAATGGGAGGTGTAGGTGCCCCATCCTTCACATTGCACTTCTCTCTTGCTTTATGAATAATTCAAGCTGAAAGGTTGAGGATTGGCTCTGTGTTTTGCATGCAGTTGCCCTTTGCCTAGCTTTTCTTTGTACAAAAATATGCTCTGTGCAGCCTATTTGTCAGCTGATTGGTTATGCTAATTGGTTGCTAGTCAATTCTACCATGCTAGAGAAGTCATGACAGGAGTTCACTGGGAAGGGAGTGTGTGTGGGGAAATGGCGGGAATCAGGAAGTACACAAGATTAATTGATTATGCGGCACCATGGCATTGCCAACTATCAATCTATCAACCATGATGCAGCATTTTCTGTAAAGGTAGTCCTCACAGTGATAATTGGGACCATCATTTCTATCAATAAATGATGCAGTTGTAAAGTATGCTATGATATGACTGCAATTGTTAGCAACAGCAATCCTTGCAGTTCCTCTTGCTGCAGTTAAGCAAACACTGCATGGGTCGTTAAGCAAGGACATCATATGACTGACATGGGAAAAGGTGGGAATTCCAAAGTGCTTGCTTACACTGCTGAAACCACATCCCAGCCAAGCAGGTAAGACCTATATGAACAGGTGGGTGAATGCCACATATAGTGCAGATGGGTGGACATGTTCCACGGTGGGCATGATGGAGTATGGGCAGACAGGCACTGTGGAGTATGAGTCCCCATGTTTGCCTAGGTCTCCTTGGGAGAAAAAGTTACAGGAGGAGGAATAGCTTGCAGGAGCAACTTTTCATCTTCTGCCATGTTCCCCATTGATTTTGCATGTGGAAAGCTGGCAGAGAAAATAACAAATGGCAATTATGTGATGGAGGTATACTGTAGCCATCATAAGCCAGTTACAAAGTGACCAGATCTCAATCATGTGACCATGGGGAAGCTACCTCTGCCACAACTTTGCTTGTAAGTTCTCCTTGTTCAGTGGCGTTTTAAGCATACACAGTGGCTGAACAAGTGGTCACTAAGCAAAGCATACCTGTATTGATCTTTGGACTTAGAAGCACCCACATAGATTCAGTTTTAAAGCACATTCACACAGAATTGGTGTTTTTTTAAAAAGAAGGCAAGGATAAAGATTGTAAAAATGTGAAGGCATCTTTAAAAAATGTTGAAAATATGTGGGAATAAACATTTACAAATTCATCTTCCATAATTATCCCAATTAGAAAGTAAATGACCTTTACACTTCAGTTGAAAATCATTTCATATCTATTAAGTATAATCTTTATTGTATAATCTTGTATAATATTATTGTGTAATTAGATTTTTATCCCACAATCTTTGTATGTTTTGAATAATTGGAAGTAGTGAACATACTTATTACCTCTTCCTATTATTTTCCCCACAACAATTATCCTGTGGGTGAGTTGGGCTGAGAGACAGAGTGATTGATCCAAAGTCATTTAACTACTTTCCTGTCTAATGCTGGACTAAAATTCACATATGCCTGCTTTCTGGACCAACCGCTTCATCACTACACCAAACTGGCTCTCATCCTGGATGATACAATATCCTTTTTTTAAATAGCAATAGTACTTAGACTTATATACCGCTTCTATCTAAGTGGTTTACAGAGTCAGCATATTGTTCCCAACAATCTGGGTCCTCATTTTACTCACCTCGGAAGGATGGAAGGCTGAGGCAACCTTGAGCCTGGTGAGATTTGATCTGCCAAATTGCAGGCAGCCGTAGTCAGCGGAAGTAGCCTGCAGTACTGCACTCTAACTACGGAGCCACTGCTGCTCTTACAGCAATAGCACTTAAATTTTTATACTGCTTCATAATGCTTTATAGCCCCTTCTAAGCATTTTACAGAATCAGCATATTGCCCCCAACCATCTGAGTCCTCATTTTACCCACCTCAGAAGCCTGAGTCAACCTTGAGCTGGTCAGAATATAACTAGTATACTATATTTCCTGTGTGTGTTTATATATTTATCAAGGAATATTTAAGAAAATAAGTTGTTCCTTCAGTTCTAATAAAAATAGTCTTACGATAGCAAAAATAATTTGTATCTCATGATTTTGATTCTCTTATAAATTGTAGACTCCTCTGTATAATAGTTTGGGCTATTTTGTTTATCATTTACAATTTCAGATTGCTTTCAGATATGCCTATGTGTACATTATTTCTTATAAAGTCAGAAAACTTGTCCCTGGAAAAGCACAATTTAATTGCTGAAAGACAATTTCCAACCATATGTGTTCTGCAAATGATGTCTAATATTTAATTTAGGTTGAAGAATATAAACGTAATTTTTAAATGTTTTAAAAGCCATTTTTATAAACATACAGAGGTTCTTAGTTTTATATCTAAGTGATTATTTCCTAGTAATATATGATTTATTTCTTGGTCCTTCCTTATGCTCGTGCTATTCAAGAACATCATCCTTTTCTGTCAATTATTTCTCTTTGACACCTTCACTTCCAGAAGACATTTATGGGTTTAGCTCACTTTGGTTACTTATGTCTGTGATAACATAATTGTGGTCAACAAAATATATGCTGTATAATTTTATTAATATTTTACATTGTATACTGCCAGGAGTATGGCAGTATAATAATTAAGTAAATCAAGGGGGGGGGGGGACTTTGAAGTAATTCTAAAGGTGCTCTAGGCCTCTATGATCTCATAGGATCAGCCATTGTATGTTCAATAATTCAACAGATTCATTCATTCTTCATTTATTCAATAGTTCTGTAGACCTTGTTTTCCCCATTTGTAGGACTACACTGTCTCTCTCACTATTTTCTAAGTTTATCAAGAGGAAACATACCTTTGATACCTTTTTATCTCCTAGTCATAGGAATCCTTTTGCAAACAATGAAAAGAGGTACACAATGCAAAGTAAAGGGATGGATACTTTTGATTAAAATATTTATTTCTATACATAAGAGAATATGAAATATTCTGAAGATAAAACAATTTCAAGAATAGCATTCTGTTCTCTAACCACACTCCTGATCCACAGTACTTTGGTTGTGATCTAAAGAAATAGTATGCAAGACAATGGAAGGGTTTTTTTTAATCCTTGAAATTATTTCTGTAGATACCTGACAGCCAAATACCCGAAAGCTTGTTTTTAAAGAGAGCAGTGGCTTGCCTTTTTGTCAATTCATATGCCTCTGATGAAAGCTTGCTTTCTGCCTATTTTTCTCCCAGAATTTCTCTGCTGACAAATTATTAGATTTATATTTTGAGGAAAATATAAAAGATCATCCATCCATCCATATCTAAACTGTATTTGCCTTAAACTCACATCTTGTATGTTTATGTTACATTCATATGTTCATATATTTTTTCTTGTTTCTTTTTTTATGGCTTCAAATTGCAATAGTAAACACAGTTCAGGGTACAGTTTTTATCCTGACAGAGCCCCATCAAATATCGATTCATCTACGTATTACTTCCATCAGAATTTCAAACAGCAAGTTGCAAAATGTAATGAAACAAAATGCCACAATGCACAGCAATCAATTCTAGGTTTTTAAAGTTGCTGAAGAGGGTCCCTCTCCCACTCCTATAAAATACTATGTCTTTTCTATATGGAAATGCCCATCAATCTTCTTGCCTTTTATTGTTGCTGTATTTTATAACAATAGCACATATATCTAGGCAAATAGCTGATGTTGTTCTAATTTGCACATAAAGAGGATCATATCATTTTAAACAAAAGCTTTCAAATAGAAATATTCAAAAAGACCCACAATACTGATGGATTAGATTGCTCTTATATTTAAAGAGAGTTTTGTATTATTTCTTAGGCTCAAAAATTTCTTACAAATGCTGCATGTTTACTGTGAACAAGAATCACAATGCTGCCCCAAAAAGAATGAATTCAACCTCAAGCTTGCTGATTGTTTATATATGTGTGTGTGTGTGTGTGTGTGTGTGTGTGTAGTATTTGTGCTGATAAATAAATACTACAGCACAAATACTACACAAATGTAACAAAAGGCAACAGTAAAATATTGGGCTTTCTGTCTGGATGGTCTCTTGTGACAAGCCGATGGACAGAGAATGGAAGCAGTTAGCTTCCTCCCATAATTGGGGCATACCAGGGGTTGTGACTTTATATATATATATATATATATATATATACGCGTGCGTATATATATATGTGTGTATATATGTGTATATATGTATATGTATATATGTGTGTGTATATATATGGCTATGTTTACTAGCCTTCTTTCCTTTCATTGTTTTATTAGTGAAAAGTTTGGAGCTTCTGCTGTTACAAGTGACCCACAGTGATGAGTGTTGAAATGTTGTGAAATTAAACTGGAGTGAGCTTTAGAGATACATGTGGAGGTCCTTTGACAAATGGAATATGAAGCAGATCGATTCTAAAGGTTAAGTGGTAGCCTATATTAAATTGTTCAAGTAAAATTACCCTAATCTAAATGAAGTTTTAAAAGGCATTAAACTGATGGGTGGTTATTTGTGTCAATGTCAGTCAATCACATCATTTATCCCCACCACCGCTGTCATTACCACATTATTCAGATATATGCTATATAATATATTGTGCATAGCAAATTCAAAAATCCAGAAAGAGTAAAAAAACAAACACCTACCACTGATTCCATGGAAGTCTGTGACTGGAAATCATGTGAATTAATTCACTACCCTGAAACAGGTTCAATTTATACATTTCAAATTATAAATCTGCTTTGTTGGGATAATTTGATTTCATTTTCATTAAATCAACATGTTCTTCAATGCCTGGCACAGCCTACTATGATATTTTCATTTATGTTTGGGGGAAAAAAGGAAGCTGAGAATTAACACAGCATCTTTTCCAAATGAGAATCATTTTGGAGTAAATCTGAAGACTCTTAAAAGGGAATGATGATATTTGAGATTGAACAATTCGAAGTACAGGTGAAACTTGAAAAATTAGAATATCGTGCAAAAGTTCATTTATTTCAGTAATGCAACTAATATATGAGATAAGCCTCATTATATGCAAAGCAAGATAGTTCAAGCTGTGATTTGTCATAATTGTGATGATTATGACATACAGCTCATGAAAACCCCAAATCCACCATCTCAGAAAATTAGAATATTACATGCAATCAATAAAACAAGGATTGTGCAAAGAACAATATTGGACCTCTGAAAAGTATAAGCATGCATATATACTCAGTACTTGGTTTAAGCCCCTTTTGTAGCAATTACTGCCTCAATGCGGCGCAGCATGGAAGCTATCAGCCTGTGGCACTGCTGAGGTGTTATGGAAGACCAGGATGCTTCAATAGCGGCCTTCAGCTCTTCTGCATTGCTCGGTCTCATGTCTCTCATCTTTCTCTTGGCAATGCCCCATAGATTCTCTATGGGGTTCAGGTAAGGTGACCAGACGACCCGATTTCAGCATGACAATCACACTTTATAACAATTTTTTCCCGTGTCCCTCCGCGTTTTAAAAAAGTCCCGATTTTTTTCTGGCTTCATGTTAAAAGCCCAGTGGATTTGCTTAAGAAATCCTAACTGGGGCAAGAAATCCTAACTGGGGCAAGACAAAAGACACCCTGTCTAACTAACCTCTCTCTCTGTCTCAGTACTTTCATTGAAGATATTAAAACATTAAAGCAAGAAAACGGACCTCCCCCGCCCCTTTTCACTCACTTTTATAAGAAAAAATGACCCATTACCATAGAGTTGCAGGAAGTAGCTGGCTAGAGAGGGAAGCGACTGTAACTTCCTGGATTTTCTGGAGGGGAGGGGCACAGAGTTTGGAGGTCTGCTCGTGTGGGGAAAAATGATGGCTGTTCTTTTTTCTTTGAAAAATATTTCCCTGGGACTATTTAACCATTTTAATTTGCTCAGTTCTTTGTATTAACATCTACATCATTCTGGATTGACTTGGAGTGTCTGCCTACTGGTAAGTGGGATTTTTTCTTTTATTTTTTAATGTATTTTAAAATAATATTTTATTTATTGTGCATAGGTTTTATTAAAATAGTTTTATTCTGTGTGGATTTAAGTTAAGAACTCCCTGTTATTAAGCTTTCCTCAATTAATCTCTGAGTAGATTCCCACCAACTTCAAGATCCCAAGGGCACATCTTGGAAGCTACACCTTTGCTTAGTTTATAGATGATGCCTTTCCTTAAATATGAAAATAAATACATTTATTGTTCAAATGTGTACATCTCAATAGAAATGACACTCATGGGTGACAACAATCCACTAAAATAATAATATAAAACAGTAATTACAAAAACAGGAGCAACTGTTATGAAAATTATTATTAAAAAATAAAGAATAAAAATGGAGTTATTAAGTATATTAATTGCAGCAACTACACTACAATACGTCGGTCCTTCTTTTCATTAAACTAGACATACCCAATTCCAAGGAATTAAAAGACGCTTGCTCCTGAGGAGGAAAGCTATGGCAAATCTAGACAGCATCCTAAAAAGCAAGGTGACCAGATTTTCAGTAAAGAGGGACACCTTTGACTGGGGGTGGGGGCTTGATTAAAAATTTTATACGGAGCAACAAAAATTTTCATACAACGCAAAAATAGTATTGTAATATTTTTCTTTATTTCAATATAACTACAATTTACAAATATAAATTGTAACTGTTGCCAAACATCAAAATTTTGATTGTGTGACCATGAGGATGCTGCAATGGTCACTAAGTGTGAAAATGGTTGCTAAGTGTGAAAAATGGTCATCAGTCACTTTTTTCAATGCCATTGTAACTTTGGTCACTAAGCCCATTATATCACCTTTCTTGCCACAGTTCTTAAGTGAATAACTGCAGCTGGTATTTTGTATTTTGGATAGAATCTTTTTTAAAATTTGTCTAAGACAATTTTAAAAAAGGATTCTATCCAAAATAAATTGAAGTGAAACCATTTTTTTAAATTCTATGCACAATACTTTGAAATATATTGTGCATAGAATTTTTAAAAATAGTTTTACTTCAATTTATTCTGTGTGGAATAGTTTGAAATGTTTTACTTCAATTTATTCTGTGTGGATTCTTTTTTTAAATTGTCTTAGACTATTTTAAAAAAGATTCTATCCAAAATACAAAATACCAGCTGCAGTTATTCACTTAAGAACTGTGGCAAGAAAGGTAGTATAGTGACCAAAGTTACAATGGCATTGAAAAAAGTGTCTGATGACTGTTTTCACACTTAGCGACCATTTTCACACTTAGTGACCGTTGCAGCATCCTCATGGTCACGTGATCAAAATTTTGATGTTTGGCAACAGTTACAATTTATATTTGTAAATTGTAGTTATGCTGAAATAAAAAAATATTACAATACTATTTTTGTGTTGTATGAAAATTTTTGTTGCTCCGTATAAAATTTATAATCAAGCCCCCCCTCCCCCCCCCGGTCAAAGGTGTCCCTCTTTACCAATCTGAAAATCTGGTCACTTTAGGTTCAGGTCAGGCGAGTTTGCTGGCCAATCAAGCATAGTAATCCCACAGTCATTGAACCATGCTTATACTTTTCAGAGGTCCAATATTGTTCTATGTACAATTCTTTTTTCATGGATCACATGTAATATTCTAATTTTCTGAGATGGTGTATTTGGGGTTTTCATGAGCTGTATGCCATAATCATCACAATTATGACAAATCACGGCTTGAACTATCTTGCTTTGCATATAATGAGTCTCATCTCATATATTAGTTTCACCTTTTAAGTTGCATTACTGAAATAAATGAACTATTGCACAATATTCTAATTTTTCAAGTTTCACCTGTAATCTGGATTGTGTCCTTTGGTTATCATATTTTGGGATCTTCTACCAGGAAAAATAATATTCGAGACAATTTTGTAGGCAAAATTGGATATTGAATAATAGCTTTGCTTCCAACCACCACATTAGATTTCCTCTGTGCTGTTGGAAGTCACTCAAGTGCCATTAATTTGCACCACCAGAACTCTGCAGATAAAGTGTAAACAATAACAATTCTCAAAAACTTGAATAGCTGCTCAGTTAATTCCATAACAAATATTTGGGCTTTAGTTGAACAGAGGGGAATAACGGATCCAAGGGTTTTTAAATGCCAATATTTTTTTTTAGGTAGCTGAAAATGCAAATGATATGGAAGTTGTATTAATCAGAGTTAAGGAGTACAGCAAAAATGGGACTGAGATGAAATATAAAGATCAAACTAAGTAGGTATATTAGCCTTAGAACTGACAATGAAGAGACTGAAACACTAGTTTCTGCCTTGATGATCGATTATCAACAATAAAAGACCACAGTCAATAAACATGCCTCAGACTGGCACTGTGGTTGAGTACCAATTAAGAACTGGAAAAAGAAATGTAGATGCCATGACATGTCAGTACCTATGAAGAAAAAAAATCTGTGATTTTTTCCACAACACTGTATGAAAGTGAAAGTTGGATTTTGAAGAAACAGAATCGAAAGTATTGACATTTTTCAACTTTGGTGTTGGAGAAATTTCCTGTGAATATCAAGGACAGGCCAGAAAATAATTAGATCAGTGCAATGTCTTCACTTGAGCCACAAATTGACCAAATTGAAATTATTGTACAAGTAATCCTTAACTTACAGACATTTGTTTATTGATGGAAGTTACAATGGCATTGAAAAAAGTGACTTATGATCATTTTTCACACTTTCATCACATTTATGATATGATGCGGCTGCCTATCTTGTATAAGACAATCCTAGCCAGCTCACAATAATATTAAATAAAAAATAGACTCATCATATATCCCAAGCTTAGTGTCACACCATCACATAGACTTCCCATGCTCTTACATTTACTGGGTTCACTTGCATGCACACCAATGGTGGATTTCAAAAAAATTTAGAACCTCTTCTGTAGATGTGGCCCTGCTTTGTGGGAGTGGCTTGCTGGCCATGTGACCGGGTAGGAGTGGCCAACTTGTAAAATGTGGTAAAATCACTTAACAACGCTCTTGCTTAGCAACCAAAATGTTGGCTCAGAAACTCTGACATTTGAAGCACGCAAGTCTTAAAGCTGTCAAGTTACAAGATCCTTGCACTCCTAACACTTTAGAAAAAAAAACCCAGGGGTGTTCAAACTTGACAGGGGTGTTTAAGACTTGTGGACTTCAACTCCCAGAATTCCTACTCTCGCTCTTCATCTTGATGATTTACAGACAGGCGTGGGGAGGGAGCTGGAACCGGTTCTAAATGGCACTGTAGATTTGTGGAACCTCTTCTATAGAAGAGATTAAAACTGGCAGGAACCCACCCCTGGTTCATTTCTACCTTGGCACAAAGCCTGGGTGAAGAGGCAGGTCTTCACAGCCCTCCAAAAGGCTCATAGGGTGGGGCCTCTTCAAAAGCCTTTGACAGAATGGGAGGAGTATAGCATGGAATCCCTCAGTTTACCCTACAAGTTTCAGCTAGATCTTTTGAAGGAAGTTAGTGGTTGTTCATAGTTACAATGCCACTGAAAAAAACGACTTGTGACTTTTTTTTCATACGGACTGCTGCAGCATCCCCATGGTCACTTGATCAAAATTTAAATACTTGACAACTGACATGACAGTTGTGGTGTCCTGGAGTCATGTGATCATTGTCCTGAAGTCATGTGATCCCATTGACAAACAAAGTCAATGGGAAGCCAGATTCACTCAACAACCATGTTACTAACTTAACAACTGCAGCGATTCACTTAACTGTGGCAAGAAAGGTGTTGATATGAAACAAACCTCATTTAATAACCCTTTGGGGCTTGCGGTTGTAAGATGAGGATTACCTGTACTTTAGAAAGATTATGTGAAGACACAAATCCTTTGAAAAGTTCACAACTGGGCAAAAGCAAGGTAAATTGACTTGATTATAGCAGTAATGAATGCCTTGGAAGGTCTAGTTGGGGGCAGGAATAGAATTGTGGTGGCTCAGTTGCTAAGATAATGAGCTTGTCGATCACAAAGGTTGCCAGTTTGGTGGTTTGAATCCCTATCGCCACATAACAGAGTGAGCTCCTGTTACTTGTCCCAGCTCCTGCCAACCTAGCAGTTCGAAAGCATGTAAAAATGCAAGTAGAAAAGTAGGAACCACCTTTGGTGGTAAGGTAACAGTATTTAGTCATGCCGACCACATGACCATGAAGACGTCTTCAGACAGCGTTGTCTCTTTGGCTTTGAAATGGAAATGAGCACTCCCCCCTAGTGTAGCGAATGACTAGCACTTATGTGCGAGGGGAACCTTTACCTTTATAGAATTGCTAAGAATCTTGATGGCACCTAATTAATCAATAGATTTTCTAGATAAATCCTTATATTTCTAAGTAAGGGACTTTCAATCCTGACAGAAATAAAGCTTCTTTGTAGCTCTGATTCTCTTTTCTTTTTGGAAATAAATAAATTTGTGACTTTCTCGCCAAAATATTATAGATGAAAAAGAATCAATTTCCCTGTCAGGGCAGCCAGGCTCTGAATAAAACACACTTATCAATCATTGATATTTCACATTCCAACCCAAAGTTCCTGTTCTCTGGATGTTTAAAAAATTTTTTTAATGTAATACAACCAGAGAATCTTAGATATTAGGTGGATTACAAGTTGTACACTCACATGCTTCCTAGCCATCATGTTTTAGTATTGTTTTCTTTAAAAAAACAAAACACACCTCTATTTTAAGATTTTGTAAATCTTTCCCCTTTTTCTTAGTGGTCATATTTTATATTCATAGAAGTGGTGGAATGCAGAAGTTATAAATTCTACAGTTATATGTACATAAGTTATATTGCATAAATATCATCTCCCCCTCCTCTTGAATTTGAATTGAATACATACATGGATTGAATTTGGGTTTCCATTTGAATACCTATCTGTGTATGCAACTTTAAAGTACATATCACAATGGACGTGTGGGGAAAAAGAATAGTTACATGGATTCTGAACATCTTTGTAACTCTGTTCCCTCCCGTTATGTGACTGCTTGGGAAACATCTGATTTTTGGTGTTCTGAGTAAATGGCCTCTAAAATCACAAGGGTAAATATCCTGAGCATTCTTTTTAAATAGGACCTCTTCCTGTTCTGTTCTGTTCTAATCCAATTTATTTCCCATCTTTATTATTTTTATAAATAACTGAAGACAGTGAACACATACAATATCCTTCTTATTTTCCCCACACAACCACCTTCTGAGGTGAGTTGGGCCTAGAGGGAGTAACTGGCCGAAAGTCACCCAACCAGCTTTCAAGGCTAAGGTGGGATAGAACTCACATTCTCCTGGTTTTGAACCTGATTCCTTAGCCATTGGACCAAACTGGCTTTAAATCACATGGAAGACTGTGTCTTAACTTATTTTTGTTTTCCTCAAAATCTTGAAATTGCAATTCTAAACAGTCTGATAAGAAAATCATTCTTCATGGTCTAAATTAAAGTCCAGGGAAAACATTTTTGTTAAAGACATAATAAGACAGAAACATTGTTGACATTCTAACTTGATTCTTTTCATATGTAGAACTATTTTTTTAATATCTTGAGAAATGTTAAAAATTAATTTTAGAATTGCTGCCTCCAAATCTTTACTACTATTATTCTGAACAAATAAGCCCAATTATCAATTAGTTTGAGGGGTTTTACATACTTCTATTATGCTGTTAACATTTTTTTAGGAAGAGGGAGCAGGTGGTAGCCCCATCTGTCATATCTACCTCTACAGGCAATTTACATAAAAGTTTTAAGAACAGCAGTTTAAGACTATCAAAATTAGCATAGTAAATTTAATATATAAAGACTGAAATAATAACAAAAAATGGGACATCCCTTTAATAGTATTTTTCAATGGAGTCAAAAGGCAGATTAAAGCCTGCATATATACTACAGGAACTATAATAAAAGTTGTGGCTTTCCCATTCTTTGTTGATAAACAAATGGGAGAGGATTCCATTTCACTAGGAAAAATTGGCAGATTTTAAATAACAGACATACTGACTTAATATAGTCAAAAAGGGAAAATACTTCTATGAAAGCTTGGAAGAGGAACTGGAAATGATGCAATTGAATCAGATGGGAAATATACAATAAATGCAGCAAGAAGATCAGAAGGAGACAACTACATTAGACTTTACAGGTCTAGACTTTTCTAAATTTACTAAATTTCTAAATTCTAATGTGGAATATAAATGGAGCAAATGCTTGTCTTTTTCTTTGTTTTTAACTGTATTGCTTTATTCACCCTTTAAATATTTTTCCTCTATTTTTTTTATATGTTCATGTTCTCTCTTTCTCTCTTTCTCTCCCTCCCTCCCTCCCACCCTCATAAACTATTATGTAAGCAAAGAGGAAAGTAATATTCCTTAAGTTGAAACCCTGGTAAAGGCAATATTATTAATGACTATTATTATTACACTGATTCTTCCCTGAATCACTGGAAAACAAGGTGGAAGGGAGGGACAGAAAAACACAGAGTTGCTGTATTCTGTTATTATGGCCTATCTCAATAAAATATCATTCCTTTGGTTTCCTGATTTAAAAGGAGAAGTGGTTGAACTCAAAAATGGGAGGGTGAAGTCAATTTAAAGAAGAAGAAAGGAGTCTAAACTCAAGTCATTCCTGCACTTCTGATCTAGTTTCTCCCTCCCAAGAAATCCACATAAACTTTATATCTTTATGGGAAGCCACACCCCACCCCACCCCCGCTCCTAGAAGAATGATCTTTTTAAGGAATATTAAAAATGGTAGATTATTATATTTCTCCAAAGGGAGAAATAGAGAAACATGTTGTGGGGAGAGCAGAAAGCAGCCCACACTTTCCTAAGTAAGGTGACCAGACAACCCGATTTCAGCGTGACAAGCACGCTTTATAACAATTTTTCACGTGTCCCTCCGCGTTTTAAAAAAGTCCCGATTTTCTGGCTTCATGTTGAAAGCCCAGTGGATTTGCTTAAGAAATCCTAACCGGGGCAAAAAAATCCTAACTGGGGCAAGACAAAAGACACCCTGTCTAACTAACCTCTCTCTCTGTCTCAGTACTTTCATTGAAGATATTAAAACATTAAAGCAAGAAAACGGACCTCCCCCGCCCCTTTTCACTCACTTTTATAAGAAAAAATGACCCATTACCATAGAGTTGCAGGAAGTAGCTGGCTAGAGAGGGAAGCGACTGTAACTTCCTGGATTTTCTGGAGGGGAGGGGCACAGAGTTTGGAGGTCTGCTCGTGTGGGGAAAAATGATGGCTGTTCTTTTTTCTTTGAAAAATATTTCCCTGGGACTATTTAACCATTTTAATTTGCTCAGTTCTTTGTATTAACATCTACATCATTCTGGATTGACTTGGAGTGTCTGCCTACTGGTAAGTGGGATTTTTTCTTTTATTTTTTAATGTATTTTAAAATAATATTTTATTTATTGTGCATAGGTTTTATTAAAATAGTTTTATTCTGTGTGGATTTAAGTTAAGAACTCCCTGTTATTAAGCTTTCCTCAATTAATCTCTGAGTAGATTCCCACCAACTTCAAGATCCCAAGGGCACATCTTGGAAGCTACACCTTTGCTTAGTTTATAGATGATGCCTTTCCTTAAATATGAAAATAAATACATTTATTGTTCAAATGTGTACATCTCAATAGAAATGACACTCATGGGTGACAACAATCCACTAAAATAATAATATAAAACAGTAATTACAAAAACAGGAGCAACTGTTATGAAAATTATTATTAAAAAATAAAGAATAAAAATGGAGTTATTAAGTATATTAATTGCAGCAACCACAATACAATACATCGGTTCTTCTTTTCATTAAACTAGACATACCCAATTCCAAGGAATTAAAAGATGCTTGCTCCTGGGGAGGAAAGCTATGGCAAATCTAGACAGCATCCTAAAAAGCAAGGTGACCAGATTTTCAGTAAAGAGGGACACCTTTGACTGGGGGTGGGGGCTTGATTAAAAATTTTATATGGAGCAACAAAAATTTTCATACAACGCAAAAATAGTATTGTAATATTTTTCTTTATTTCAATATAACTACAATTTACAAATATAATTTGTAACTGTTGCCAAACATCAAAATTTTGCTCGTGTGACCATGAGGATGCTGCAACGGTCACTAAGTGTGAAAATGGTCACTAAGTGTGAAAAATGGTCATCAGTCACTTTTTTCAATGCCATTGTAACTTTAGTCACTAAGCCCATTATACCACCTTTCTTGCCACAGTTCTTAAGTGAATAACTGCAGCTGATAAGTTAGTAACATAAGTGAATCTGGTTTCCCCATTTGACTTTGTCAAAAGGTGATTATATGACCCCAGGACACTGAAACCATCATAAATACGAATCTGTTGCCAAACATCAAAATTTTGATCGTGTGACCATGAGGATGCTGCCACGGTTGCTAAGTGTGAAAATGGTCGCTAAGTGTGAAAAATGGTCATCAGTCACTTTTTTCAATGCCATTGTAACTTTGGTCACTAAGCCCATTATATCAACTTTTCTTGCCACAGTTCTTAAGTGAATAACTGCAGCTGGTATTTTGTATTTTGGATAGAATCTTTTTTTAAATTTGTCTAAGACAATTTTAAAAAAGGATTCTATCCAAAATACAAAATATCAGCTGCAGTTATTCACTTAAGAACTGTGGCAAGAAAGGTGGCATAGTGACCAAGTTACAATGGCATTGAAAAAAGTGACAACGGCATTGAAAAAAGTGACTGATGACCATTTTGCACACTTAGCGACCATTTTCACACTTAGCGACCGTTGCAGCATCCTCATGGTCACGTGATCAAAATTTTGATGTTTGGCAACAGTTACAATTTATATTTGTAAATTGTAGTTATGCTGAAATAAAACAAAATATTACAATACTATTTTTGCGTTGTATGAAAATTTTTGTTGCTCCGTATAAATTTTTTAATCAAGCCCTCCCCTCCCCCCCGGTCAAAGGTGTCCCTCTTTACCAATCTGAAAATCTGGTCACCTTACTTAATAGCCCCAGCAGATACTGAGTCCAGCTTTTAGAAAGGCAGATTTGGTAATCCATTCAAGACAGGGTATTTTGAAACAAAGGCAGAATGATAGGATTAGAAGATCCAACACAGGAAAAAGCCATTAAACCACAATAGGAAATATTGAATCACCCTCAGAACAGTCCAAACATCAACCAAACTTAGTTCAGAGAAACACCTAAGATTTGTACCTTGCTATAGCACTAGCCATGACCCCTACATAACACCTACATGATCCCCTGGGAGTCTGACAATAGCCAATAGAATGCATGTTCTTGCACAGTAACATCAAGTGCTAAGCTTAAAGAAGGCATAAAACCCCCTCACTCTCAATTCCATTTTGTCAGCTGCACCAGAACTATGTGCTTGGTGATTCTGTTCATCATTAAACCTTCTTTCCAATCAGACTCCATGTTTCCAGTGTCTTTCTCCCAGCTTGGAACTGAACCAGATGAATATTTCTTCCCACAATAGTTAATGATCTATTCCACAGTCAACCCAACATTTATCTCTGCCATTATAGCTGAGCCTTTCCTTCTTCTTGTTCCAATAATGTAGTCACTTTGATTCCTGTGTATTCCATCTGTTGATATTCACTTATATAGGAATTGTTCTGGCTCTTTGAGAACTGCATTAGCAATGAAGAAATCATTGAAGTAGCAGAAATGGATAAGTTGTTTTCTTGCTTTATTTTGGCTTCCTGGGACATACAGTTCAACTACATTTTTCTCCTTACAATTTCAACTTTGCCATTCCAATCTCTATCGCCAGCAGCACATCTTGCTTGTATTTGTTAAATTTCTCTTCTGCATCAGTGATTTGAGCATAAACTTGGATAATCATCATATGAAAGGGTTGTCCTGAAGTCTAATTGATGTTATTTTATCATTAACTGCATTGTACTGAAGTACTTCTCCTTGATACATCCTTCCTGTGCATGAAAGCGAAGTTTTCTCCCCTTCTTTTTACAGTCCTGAGTAGTAAACAGTCAACAGTGTATATTGCCAGTCCATTTTAATTCGCTGGTGCTTAAGATGTCAGTGCAGTTGATTTATTTCACATTTCACTGTGTTGAGCTTTCCTATATTCACGCTTCATACATTCCATGTTCCCACTAAAATTCTGTCTTTGCAGCTTCAAACATTCTCTTCCTGCATGACAATATCAGCAACTAGACATGCCAAAGGCTTTAATCTAGCCATGTCATAAATATAATGGCTAGATTAAGCTACAAAGAACCAACACTGGATAGAACCAACGGAGGTCCTGGCACCTGCAAAGTATGGAAATCACACAATTACAACAAGATACAGAGACACTCTGAACAAATAGGGATATCCACTTGCTTCTGCTTTTTGTAATTGTGGTGACATGCAGAGAACAAAACATATGTATACCTGCCCTTTGTGTCCCCAATCAGTGGAGTACAGGGCCTCCTGGCAGAATGACAAAATGAAATTAATGTTGCTAGTTTGTGGGCAAAATCTGTTTAATTTAATATTTTAATCATGCATTTCATTTTAATCTTGTATTTTATATTTTACATTTTATGTCATATAGCAAGCCTTATTTTAATTGTGATGCTTCTGACAAGAATAAAGAAACAAACATAAGTATCATTAGTATTTGGGTGAAAAAATCCACTCTTCTTCAGTTGCATCTTAAGTGTGGTCCAACTTCAGGGGTGCATCATCCCACATCATATCAGTACTTTATCTTGACTACACATGTAGCTTTCTTGGTTAAAAAAAAAGACAAGTGATTTACTATTGCAGTGTCTTGCGCAGTATAAAATTATACTTTTGCCATTGTCACTAAAGAGGCCATCCACCTTCAGCGTTTTCCTATATTGAACCTAGCTAATGTAGGAATTTCTTTGCTTTAAGTGGGCAGCTGAGATGTTCTTCATCCCTTGGAGGACCCTGTGAAGATGCAAAAGACCAGGTCCACAAGTGAAAGTCCAGTTAAACTGATTTATTGCTACAATCTATTAACAAAAATCTTCTTAACTAATGGTTAGCACCTGCTTGGGGTTAGATAAGGGACAATAGCACTCAAAGGCAGTGGTGAAATTCATATTTTTTTTTTACTATCAGTTCTGTGGACATGGCTTGATGGGCATGGCAGGGGAAGGATACTGCAAAATCCCCATTCCCACCCCACTCCTGGGGGAAGGATACTGCAAAATCCCCATTCCCATCCCACTCTGGGGCCAGCTAGAGGTGGCATTTGCCGGTTCTCCGAATGACTCAAAATTTCCACTACCGGTTCTCCAGAATCTGCTGGATTTCACCTCTGCTCAAAGGGGGATGGACTTGGTTCACTTGTGACTATGTAGCCACGCTAGGCTGATCCCTCTTTTTATTCTGCCCCAGATTCTGCCACTCCATCTCCCACACCCTGTTGGGATTATACACTTTTGGCATACATTCCTGGAATTCTTCACTCATAGCTCTCAGGAAAATCTTATAGGTTGAATTATAAGTTGTACAAATTTTAATATGATACATGGTGAGGCAAAGGTAAGCTACTTAGTTACCATTTTTAGCTGCAGTTGTATATTAAATGTAATATTACTTTTAGAGATTTTTTAATATGCCTAAAAGCTAGCAGTGGCAGTAAACACAGATTCATATACATGCATATTAAATTCTTTCGTATTATGTTCCAGACCATAAAATCATGTATATGCATGCTTCTGTACATTAAAAACTGAAATTGAATTTCCATGTGACAAGTTACAATAACTTTCTACCGATTTTTGTGATCTTTCTAAAATCTGTTGTCTAATCGGAGGAGGGAGAGGAGGAGGAAGCGGAGGAGGGAGAGGAGGAGGGAGAGGCTGAAGTTGCTGCATGTCGGCCGTGGACTGCTCCGAGAGCTCGACTGCTCTGGCTTCGTCCACGGCCTGCTGTAAGGTGATCTCCGGATGAGCCAGGAGACGGCGTCTGAGGCGAATGTCTTTGACTCCGCAGACAAATTGTTTTACAAGGTTGTCTTCCAAGTCCCCAAAGTCACATTGAATCACCACTACGCATAAAGATTGCAGAAATTGGCTGATCGATTCCGCCAGTTTTTGCACGCATTGGCGGAAAGCGTAGCGGTGGGCGATTCACGATAGGGTGGGAGCATAGTGATTTTTTAGTTTTGCCATTAGCGTCTCCCAGCTGAGTTGATAAACCGGCCGAGGAGAAGCCAGAGCCCTTGCTGAGGCGAACATAGCCGGGCCACAGCAGCTGAGGAAGAAACTGCACTTCTCCTCCGGTGGCAGGTTATGATTCTTTGAGGCTATGAGGTAGCACTCAAAGCGCTCAAGGAACCCGGCCCACGACTCGCCGGAGGTTCCAAATGGGGCGAATGGTGGAAGAGCTGCCATCTCTAGGTCGCAACGTGAGGTGAAGAAAAAAAAATGTTCGGATTGAAGAGCTGGCGGATGCTCCGCAGTTTGAGTGGCTTCGTGGCTTATTACCCTCTCGTTCGTCCTAGGTGCCGATTACTGGAATCGCCACGATCCCATCCTCATTGCCAGTTTTGAGGATTGACGGAAGGACAAGACTGGAGCCAGGACTGTCAGAACAAGCGGTTTATTCAAGGTAACTATTTACAGGTGATTCAGCACCTTCCCTGCTTGACAGCTATTTAAACGGAGCTGTCAAGCAGGGATAGCCAACGAGCGCACCCCCAGCAGCTAGCAACAGGCGACGCCGTGCCTCAGCCAATCAGGTCGCCACCTGGCTTGTTGCTAGCCGCCAGGTCATAAGTCGAGGACTTTCTGAGTCCTCAACAATAAATGCAACAGAAGTTTGTAAATATTTCATGATAGAAGAATGTTAGCATGTTTCAATTGTTACTCAACACTGATGTAATTATTAAGAAGAAATACTTGACCCAGAAGTTATTGCCATTATAAACTGTGAACAGGCAATGATGTGATTGTTTCCTAAATTACCGTAGTACATTTAATTAAAATTGTCAAGAGGACGATATTTTGTTTATGGAGGAATTTTCTTTGCTAAAACTAATAGAGAAACTGTGAAAAAGAGATGGAGTTACTTCAAAATAATTTCACTTCTGTTGGAATGCTGTTGTTTATATAATCCATGTGTGTCTGTGTGTGCGCATGTGCACGCGCGCATCAGGGCTGGGTTCCTGCCAGTTCTAACCTGTTCTATAGAAGAGGTTCCACAAATCTAGAACTGGTTCCAGCTCCCTCCCCCCGCCCGTCCGCACATCATCAAGATGAAGAGCAAGAGGAGGAATTCTGGGAGTTGAAGTCCAGAAGTCTTAAAGCTGTGAAGTTTGAACACTCCTGGGGTTCTTTTTCTAAAGGGTTAGGGGTGCAAGGGTCTTGTAACTTGACAGCTTTAAGACTTGCACACTTCAATGCCAGAGTTCCTGAGCTAACATTTTGGTTGCTAAGCAAGTTTAATTACCCTCCCAGTTTCAGCTACCTTCTGCAACTTCTTGAGGATATCGTCTGAACTCTGTGCAATAAATCTCTCATTCAACATTCTAACATTGTCTGGTGCTCGTGGGTCAATTTGCGTGTACAACTCATAAGCCTCAATCAATCATTGAAGGAAACTTTCTGGACTCTCATCTGCACCCTGTGTTATTAAAGACGGCTTAGACAAATTCACCGGAGGTTTTCCCGCCCTCCTAAGAGCTTCCACTGTCAAATTCTGATATTCCCTTAATCCTGTCATTTGATCCTGGTTCCTTGGACTCCATCCCGGATCCTGTTCCGGTGCCCTTGCCAACAACTCTGGCCCTATATCCTATACATTCGGAAATCTAGCCCTCATACACACCCTCACAGCTGCCTTCCACTTTTCCCTTTCTTCTGGTGTCAACAAGGTATTTAACAGCTGCTGTATATCCTGCCAGTTGGGGTTATGTGTTTGCATAATGGTTTGAAACAAATCGACCATCTCAGTTGGTTTTGATGAGAGGGGCCCTTAATGCTGCTTCCAATTAAGTACGTCTATTGTTGAAATGGGAGCATATTGGAAGCAAGGTCTATATTCCGGCACTCCCTGTGCATTAACAACCTGTTGATTCATTTGGCGCAAAGGACCAAAAAAGTCCTGTTGTGCGACTGCCGCCACTTCTGCTCTTGCAGCAGCAGCTCTAGTCACTACCCCAAACGATACATCAATTCCAACAGCCCCCTCAACCTCTTCACTCTCAGCCTCCTCACCCATAGCAGATGGTTGTTTCTTTATGGGTCTTTTCTCCCTACGTTGCACATCCTGTTCTGGCTTAACATTTCCACCAGCTGCACCTTCCTCCCCTCCACCTTCCATAGCAGCAGCCGCAGCTCCCGCCATAGCCACAGGCGCATTAGTTCCCAGTGCTGGTGGGGGCTCGGGCGCATATGGGGGGGGCTCAGAAACACTTCCTCTTCTTGCATTAAAACCTCTTTCTGTTTTCCAGACATTCTGGTCTCAGACACTTTCACATCTTTAACTCTTTTAGGTACCACTTTCAACTTTTTTTCCTTTCGGTCTGGCCACACAAAGACGAACCATGACACTGCAGCAAATCATCAGCTTTCTCTGACACTGCATACCCCCACTGATCTATGTACTGAAACTCCTCATTAGCAGCTATTAAAGAGGTTAGATCAATGATTTGGTCCTTAAACGTACCCTCTGGGGACCAGCTAACTCCCATATGGGGCCACTGCTGTTGACACAGGAAACATAATCTCTCCCTAGTTGCTCTGGGGTATGGGACCCTATATTCTGTATGATTAAAGTATACATCAAAGCCTTTTATCATGCATTCCAGTGGAGTGCTGGAAACACTGCTACCTCCACCCATCCTAACAGCAACCTGAGGCTCTGGAAGCTGGAACTCGACGGTCACCTTCAGGAACTGCGCTGGTTTAACCACCCACACAACCTACACAGACTTCGTTAGGACAGCCATCCCGAGCCCAGGGAGATGATCAGGCTCCCTCTTCTATCTTCAAGTGAGATAGGTAAAAATTCAGTTACATATACTAGCCTGATACGTCTTCACAAAACCCCGTCCTGGCCAGGATCCAGTTCAGACCTCCTTTCCTTCCCTCAAGGGATCTTGGACTAGCCCTCAGCACCACTGGCCCCAACAAGGTACCACTGCTGTCTCCTGGAGGCTCAATCCCCCATGGTGCCTAGAGAATGTTCGGGAATGGTCTCTCACAGGGTCCGAGGGTCAGGCTGCCCTCAGCAAAACATCACCTCGCTTAGTGTCCCAGCGGAGTCTCCAGTAAACTGTTGTAGAAATGACGAGACACAAGCCAGCACTTCAAAGAAGGAAAGGTTTATTTGCGCAGGTTCAAAGCAAAGAATAAATGGCCTGAACCCTGAGGGGAGTTCAGGGACTTCCTTATATAGTGGTGATGACGTGTATACCACATCTAGCCATATTTGGTTACATTCGGTTACATTCAGATTTATGTTTTGGGGAACTAACAATATATGTCTGGTAAACAAATTGGCGGTCAGACAGGCAGATGCTATGTGTGCACTTTAGATAAGCGGATACTGATATCTCACTTCAGCATATTTTGGGTGCAGACTTCCCTTATGCTGACAAAACAATTCATCTTGTTACACCATATCCTAAGAGCAAATTTGCAGTTTATAATCAAGCTTAATATCATGAGATCCAAGTTTGGTTCAGGCCTGAGGCCTGTTGTGGTCAAGCTAGCCACCTTAGTATCGTTAAGTGAGTTTCACCACATTTTACAAGTTGCCCCCCCCCCCACCTGGTCACATGGCTGGCAAGCCACTCCCACAAAGCAGGCCACACCTACAGAAGAGGTTCTAAAAAAATTGAAACTTACCACTGGTTTGCATGCACACACCTATACAGTTAGTCCTCAATTTACAACCACAACTGAGCCCTAAATTGCTTAGCAAATCAGTTGTTAAAATGAGTTGGGCCTCACTTTATGACATTTGTTGCCACAGATGTTAAGCAAATCATTGCAATTAAGTGAACCATGAGGTCGTTAAGTGAATCTGGCTTCCCCCATTGACTTTGCCTGTTGGAAGCTAGTTGGGATATGTATTATAAATACATATCAGTTGCCTAATGCCTGAATTTTGATCATGTGACCATGATCACAATCGTTAAGTGTGAAAACCAGTCATAAGTCACTTTCTTCCTGTGTTATTGTAACCTGGAACATTCACTAAATGAATGATTGTAAGTTGAGGATTACCTGTGCAGAGAGGTAGTCCTCATTTAGCAACCACAATTGGGACTTGGTTGTAGGCCAAGTGATCACTAAGTGAAACCATGACTGTCTTACAGTCTTGCTTCAGCTCTCCTGTACTTTTCAGACCTACAAAAATAATAAGTGGAGGAATCGATCACAAAATTATTTTTTCATCACTGTCATAACTGCGAACAGTTGCTGTTTGAGTCAATCACTAAATAAGGACTGTGTGTGAGCTTGTGTTGAAAACTTTAACTACATTGTTGCATATTTATATATGCATTTCTTTAATGTGTACACCTTGCATTCTGTGTCATCAAAGTGGAATCCAAAGTTGTCATTGGCCTTTGTCTAGTCAGGTGAATAGTTAAAAGGGTGCTAATAAGGATTAAAAAGAAAGTATTTTTGAGAAGAGGGATAGTTGCCTGTAATGGTTAAGGTATCAGGCAGGAGAGCAGGAGGGCATGAGTCTAATCCTGTCTTGGACACAAAGCTGCCTTTGGGCCAGTCACACTGTCTCAGCCCTATGAAGCAGGTAATGGCAAACCATTTCTGAAATCTTGCAAGAGAAAAATGGAGGGATTTGTCCAGTTAGTAACCAGGAGTCAACTCTGAATTGGAGGGAGGGAGGGAGGGAGAGAGGAAAAGGGAGGAAGGAAGGAAAAGGAAGGAAAAGAAAAAAGAAAAGAAAAAACTGAAATAGCAAAAAATACTTTTAAAATGTTCAGAAGGAGCATGCATGCCTAGAGGATACAAAATGGTATCAGATGATGAGTGAGATAAAGTGAAGATATTAAACTAATGGAAAGATAGAAAAATTGGATTACTTGGAAATATTTTTTGATTGGCGGTTTGGGTAGCTGGAGCAGTGAGCTCTTGGTGGATAGGGCATTGGCCCCAGTGAGTGATTATTAGTCTGATCTAGATTAAAATGTACCCATTTTTTAATCTGATTCCACGCACCATCAAGTGTAGCCTCCCACTCAAATTTTCTGGTGAGTCCTATTGTTCTTATGTGATCAATGACTCTTCATAGAAAAAATAGTTCACCACTCCTTTATTTTTATGACTGCTTTGTATATATTTCCTACCTGATCTATAACCTTGTAATCTTCATTTCTCTATTTCTTTCTAGATTCACTGCCTTAATAGGTTGCATGCTTCACTGCACCTTGATATCAGAACCCGAAAGGAAAACTAGCATAGCCAATAGAAAACTAATTATAGTGGTGATAAGTAGTGAGGCATTATCACACTGCGGAGTTTGCTTTTCAGCCTCCAAATCAAGGTTTCGACATTGTTGCTAGCAGCAGTTGATTACAAGAACAAGACCCTAAATGGGAAACGTTCCTCTTCTATTTAAAGAAATGTTCGTAAATTAAAACAAATGGCCACAATTGGAGAAGTGGCAGAATGCTTACTGAAATGTAAAACATGCACATAAGTATGTATAGTTCCATAAAATAAATTTGAATAGGGATATTAAGAGAGAGCCAATTTGTTCTAGCAGTTAAGACATCAGGCTAGAAACCAGGAAACTAGGGGCTCCAGTCTTGCCTTTGGCAGAAATTCTGCTAGGTGACCTTGAGTCAATCACTCCCTCTCAGCCCTAGGAAGAAGGCAATAACAAACCGAAATTCTTGCCAAGGAAACTGCAGGAACTAGCTCAGGCAGTTGCTGTGGTGGTACAGTGGTTAGAATGCAGTATTGCAGGCCAGAAGTTTGATTCTGACCGACTCAATGTTTACTCAGCTTTCCATCCATCCGAGATTGGTAAAATGAGGATTCAGGTTGCTGAGGGCAATATGCTGACTCTGTAAACTGTTTAAAGAGGGCTATGAAGCAGTATATAAGTCTAAGTGCTATTGCTATTGTCAACATTGATTTGAAGGAGTGCATGTTCACACACACACACACACAAAGAGAGAGAGAGAGAGAGAGAGAGAGAGAGAGAGAGGGGGAGAGAGGGAGGGAGGGAGGGAGGCGCAAGAGACATAGTAAGAACAAGGCCAATTCTCTTGCCTTTTGCTGTGTGTTTAAAATCCAGGGTTGAACAATAGTTCAGAAGTGAAACTGGAGATTGGTTTTGGACAATCTCAGCCAGGGATGTCCACTGGGTGAACTTTGAGTCAATCATCCACCCTCAGCCCAATCTATCTCACAAGGTAGTTGTGAAGAAAAAGAGAAAAGCACCCTGTATGCTACCTCAACTCCTCTACGAAAAGTGACATATGATTTGAAACCAGAGGGAACTCAGGAAAGAATGCTTTCTTATTGTCCTCCCTTCCAATGAGGCCCAAATCAAATGAGCAGTATCACAAACCTATTGTTATATGTCTTCCTACCCTTAAATTCTTCCTTAAAAGTATCTGAAATACAGCTAGTCCTCGACTTACAACTATTCATTTAATGACCGTTCAAAGTTACAACAGCCACTGAAAAAAATGACTTATGACCATTTTTCACACTCACAACCATTGCAGCCTCCCCATGGTCATGTGATCAAGATTCAGATCCTTGGTAATTGACTCATATTTATGAAGTTGCATTATCCCAGGATTATTTGATTCCCTTTTGCGACCTTCTGACAAGCCAAATCAATGGGGAAGCCAGATTCACTTAACAATCACATTACTAATTTAACAACTGCAGTGATTCACTTAAGCAATGGGGCAAGAAAGGTTGTAAAATGGGACAAAATTCACTTAACACATGCCTCACTTAGCCACATAAATTTTGGGCTCAATTTTGGTTGTAAGTGGAGACTATCGGTATAAGAGTCAGTCCTCACTGGAACTTAAATATACTGCTGAAATATGAAAAGGCTGCACTCCTGGAGTAGCTTGCCTTTTGTGTTTAAACTATGCATGTATAAATCAGTGGTGAAATTCAAATTTTTTTACTACTGGTTTGTGGCTTAGTGAATGTGGGAGGGGAAGGATACTGCAAAATCCCCATTCCCACCCCACTCTGGGACCAGTCAGAGGTGGTGTTGGCTGGTTCTCTGAACTACTCAAAATTTCTGCTATCGGTTCTCCAGAACCTGTCAGAACCTACTGAATTTTACCCCTGGTATAAATATAGTTCTTGTTCTGCACAACTATTGAAAATCATCTTGTTTTCTCTCCCCCCCTCCACCTTATTATTTTTTTCCAACGTGTGTCTTTATTGGTATATAGTCATCTCTCTCTTTTAGAGCCAGAGCCTTAGAATCTACTTTCAAGTCACATTTTATGCTTAATACCTGAGCAATTTCAGTGATGTGCTTTTCTTTCTTCTGCCTTTTCTCCAAATATATCCGAGAAGGAGAGTTTCTTCTTACATATTCATTAAAAACAACAAAAACAAATCTGCAGAGATATTTATGCTGAATCTGTAACTAAATTTCCTGTTGCCGTGTATAAGTTTGGCTAATGTGATTGTGCCTAATCAGACAGATGCCAGTCTGCTGATGTCGTCAGCAATCAAGCAGGGATGTGACTGTATGAAAAGGACATTTGGGGCATTGTTGAAATATTAAAAACATACTGTACAGTAGGGAAAATAAATCCCAAACTGCACAGCTGTTGTTTTGAGAAAGATTTTCAAATGATTCTGGGGTGTGTGTTTGTGTGTGTGTGTGTGTGTGTAGGGAAATCAGTGTTAAAGAAGACTTTAGAATAAGTAAACCACTAAACTTTGGTAGTGGCAGGGACATTTGCTCCATCCTGAATGCAAATCAGATCCATAACTGTAAACATTTTACAAGAAAAGTTAGAAAAGAAATTTGCTAAAAATACTATATATAGCATGTTTTATAAAGTATAGTAGGTGGCAATGATTTGGACTTTGGGACAGTTTTTCCCTCATGGAAAAATTATGGTTACAATAAAACAATGATACAAACGAGTGATAAATCATAAGATACAAATAGGAGACAATAGTAGGAAAGATGAGGAGGATAATAGCCAGTGGTGCATTTCAATTTTTTTTAAGAACCTCTTCTGTAGGTGTGGCCTGCTTTGTGGGAGGGGCTTGCTGGCCATGTGACCGGGTGGGAGTGGCTTGGCAGTCATGTGACTGGGTGGGCATGGCCCACTTGTAAAATGTGGTGAAACTCACTTAACGATGCTCTTGCTCAGCAACCAAAATGTTGGCTCAGAAACTCTGGCATTTGAAGCACGCAAGTCTTAAAGCTGTCAAGTTACAAGACCCTTGCACCCCTAAACCTTTAGAAAAAAACCCCCAGGGGTGTTCAAACTTGACAGCTTTATGACTTGTGGACTTCAACTCCCAGAATTCCTCCTCTCGCTCTTCATCTTGATGATGTGCGGACAGGTGGGGGGAGGGAGCTGGAACCAGTTCTAAACGGCACTGTAGATTTGTGGAACCTCTTCTATAGAAGAGGTTAGAACTGGCAGGAACCCACCCTGATAATAGCAATACAGCCTATTACATGGGTAAATATCTTTAAAGTCAGTGGGAATTAGGTGTTCGGCACAGAACAGAATCTAGGTGATGGCATAGGGGAAAAACTACATTTGTGTCTAGTTGTTTTGGCATGCAATACCCTATAGCAGCATCTTGAGGGGAGAAGTTGAAACAGTTTATGTCCAGGATGTGAGGGATCTATAGATAATTTCTCAGCCCTTTTTCTGGTTCATGCAGTATGCAGAAATGAAAGGCAGGCTGGTTGCAATTTTTGGGATGATGGAAGAAGTAGTAGATAGGTTGCTCCTGGGTCCTCCACTTCTCCAGGTGTTATTACAGAGTTCTCAGCGGTTCCGGGGTATCCAATTAGAAATTGAAGTACATATTTTGAGAGAAAAATGAATATGTAGCAGCCCATATTAAAATTATGTATGTTAAGAGGATTTTCTTTTTAAAGTGAAGATTATGGAGAAAAAAGAATGGAAAGACATGATTGGATTAAAAACAGCAAAAATCTGCAATAAAAAAACATGTTGATATTGAAGACAGAAAGAAGGAAAAGGTTTGAAGAGATTCATCCTAACTGATAGCTGTGATATATATGTGTTTATGGAGACTTGTTTATTTATTTGAGTAGATGTACTGTACCCACCCAACAAAAACAATATGAGACTGGGTGAAATCATCACCTTCTTTTAACATCCTTGCAGAATGGAGTCTGAGCAACTGAATGGAGCTAGCAGAGTGTTCACTGGCTGGATGCCCTTCCTGTCGCCAATGCGGAGTTTTGTTCAATAGATATATTCTCATTGTGCCCAGAGAGAGAAATATCTGCCACTACCTAGGATTGAACTCACAGCCTCCTGATTGTGAGGCAAGCGCTCTACCTCTAGGCCATCACACCACTCATACAGCATAAAATAAATAAATAAAGGGATCACTTAGGTGAGATGAACATTTTATAAGTGTGATGGCTGGCTGGCTGGCTGGCAGGTTGGAAGATCGATCGATTGATTGGTGTTGATTCCTGGCCTAAAGAAATCCCTGCAGTTTTCTTGACAAGTTTTTTGAAGTGGTTTATCCTTGCCTGCTTTCTAGGACTAAAAAAAATGTGACTGGCACAAGGACATCAACTAGCTTTGTGCCTAAGCGGGAAGTAGAACTCCTGGTTTCTAGCCTGGTATCATAACCACTACAGAAAACTGGCTTTCTGTAAAAGGGTGTATGAGGTAAGAAAGAAAAAAGAGAGATAATTGATTATCTAAAAGAGGAATAGGTAAATGTAAAGGTTCCCCTTGCACATATGTGCTAGGTGTTCCTGACTCTAGTGGGCGGTGCTCATCTCCGTTTCAAAGCAGAAGGGCCAGTGCTGTCTGAAGACGTCTCTGTGGTCATGTGGCCAGCATGACTAAATGCCAAAGGCACACAGAGTGCTGTTACCTTCCCACCAAAGATGGTCCCTATTTTTCTACTTGCATTTTTTACATGCTTTTGAGCTGCTCAAAGGATTCATCAAAAGTAAGTAACATTTTCAATGTGTGCTTCTTTGTTAAACCTTTGACAAAATATATGTATTGGGGCTGCATTTGGCTTGTTTATGGATAGGTCAGGGTTTTTTAACTTTATGTGCCTTACTTTAAAAACAACAACAATATATTTTATTCCATTTATCTTTTTGTTGAACTGAGAGTGGCTACCAGCATTAAAAATATATCATAAAAATATAAGCCAAAATTTTAAAAAAATACAAAAGGTATATTAAAACCAAATTACAAATGTATTAGCATGTGCAGGTTTGCTTCAGAGGTGGTATTCAGATGATTCTGAAGAAGCGGTAGTGGAAATTTTGAGTAGTTCGGAGAACCGGTAAATACCACCTCTGACTAGCCCCGCCCCCATCTATTCTCTGCCTCCTGAGTCCCAGCTGATTGGGAGGAAATGGGTTTTTTGCAGTAATCTTCCACTGGAGTGGGGAGGGAATGAAGATTTTACAGTATCCCTCTCCTACCATGCCCACCAAGCCACGCCCACTGCCATGCCATGCCCAAAGAACCAGAAGTAAAAAAAAAAAAAAAGAATTCCACCACTGGTTTGCTTGTAGAGATCTTCTTCTAAAGGTGGAAGGGATGGAGCCCAAACACAACTTGTTAAGGCAACCGAGTCCTTGCCTTAAGAGCAGGACAGCACCTGTCTTCCTCCTATGGACCCAATAAATAGGTATCTGCAGATGGGAAAAAAAAAACTTTAAAAATATATCAATAGCAGTTAGACTTATATACCGCTTCATAGGGCTTTCAGCCCTCTCTAAGCGGTTTACAGAGTCAGCGTATTGCCCCCAACAACAATCCGGGTCCTCATTTTACCCACCTCGGAAGGATGGAAGGCTGAGTCAACCCTGAGCCGGTGAGATTTGAACCGCTGAACTGCAGAACTGCAGTCAGCTGAAGTAGCCTGAAGTAGCCTGCAGTGCTGCATTTAACCACTGCGCCACCTCGGCTCAATATCAGATGTGGCAGAAAGTGGTTGATACAGTTATCTTTCCGAATGTGCTTGCTTGTTTGTTTGTTTATTTATTTATTTCATATTTGTTGTTTTTCATTTCCCAAATGAATAAAAAAGAAACAGGATAGTTATCATTCAAGCAAGTAAAAATATCAATAGCACGTAAGGATGAAATCCAGGCAATGTTGCTTTTCCAGTGGTACATAACACAGTATGGAAAAAGCATTCGTTTTAGTTGGTGTCACAAATTAATGTTGATGTTGGCACCAGTTTTATCTCAGGATGGCGGGTATTCGAGAGTAAAATCACACTCATGAAATGTTCAAGGATAAGGTGTTTAAAAGGGGGTATGCAGCTGGTCACAGCCAGTTGATAATAATAGCAAGTGCTCTTTCATTTACCATGCCCTAATTTATTTAGATTAGCTCACAGGATTTAATCAAACATGTTTTTTGATGCATAATTAGGCTGCCACCTCTGTTCTCCTTACAATCTCAATGACTCCATGACAGACATTGTCATTTCTATGTGTGTGAGTCCTAGATGAACCCACAGCATTTAAATTAGGCCAGGGTAGGTGCTGCATTTTTACTTTGAACGTTGATGGCCTTATTCTAATGCAAAATTCTTATTTATTTATTTGTTTATTTGCTTGTTTATTTCCAGCCTATATTATTTTTACAAATAACTCAAGGCAGTGAAAATATCCAACATAACTTCTTCCTCTTATTTTTCCAACAACAGCAACAATTCTGTGAGGTATTGTTGGCTAAGGAGGGATTTAACTCACGAGGTGGCGCAGTGGTTAGGGTGCAGTACTGCAGGCCACTTCAGCTGACTGCTAGTTCAGCAGTTCAGCGGTTCAAATCTCACCGGCTCAAGGTTGACTCAGCCTTCCATCCTTCCGAGGTGGGTAAAATGAGGACCCGGATTGTTGTTGGGGGCAATATGCTGATTCTGTAAACCGCTTAGAGAGGGCTGAAAGCCCTATGAAGCGGTATATAAGTCTAACTGCTATTGCTATTGCTATTGCTCCTACTTTCTAACCTGGTGCCTTAACCACTAGACCCAATTGGTCCTCAAATTTAAATTTTTCTTCTTAAATCAAACAAATGTATTTATCTAATTCACCCAGAACTCTGGGCATCAAAAACCAACTAGATGACAGCTACTAACAAAAGTCTCAGTCACACCAAACATGTTATCATGGAAAAGCATGTTCTATTGGAAAGATTCTTTGTACCTCCTTTTCAATAGCTGTCCAGCAGAACTGTGAAGAGTTTAGAGCCGTGATAGTGAACCTATGGCACACATGCCACAGATGACACGCGGATCCATTTGTTAGGGCACGTTAGGTGTTGCCCTGTCAGCTCCCGCATGCATACGCACTCTGGCCAGCTGACTTCGGCCTTCTTTTAATGCCATTTTTCGACAAACCGGCCCTAAGGGCAAACCAGAAGTTCAGGAATGGACTTCTTGTTTGCTTGTAGGGCTGTTTTTCACCCTCCGGAGCCTTCAGGAGACTTCCCTGACGGCTCCGCAGGTTGAAAAATAGCCCTATGGACAAACAGGAAGTCACCATTCCCGAACTACTGGGTTGCCCATAAGGCCATTTTTCATCCTCCAGAGGCTTCAGAGAAGCTCCTGAAGCCTCCAGAGGGCTTCCGGGGGGGGCAGGGGAGGCTGTTTTCGCCCTCCCCAGGCTTCTAGAAAGCCTCTGGAATCTGGGGAGGGTGAAAAAAGTGCACCAAAAGCAGGGGGAAGCACTGGTCGCACGTGCATGTGTGGGGGAGCGCTGGTCACATGTCCATGCATGCTGGAGTCATGTGCATAGCATTATTGGTGTGGGCATGCCTGCGTATACCCCCCTGCGCTCCAACCGCTTTTGGCACACAATCCAAAAAAGGTTAGCCATCACTGGTTTAGAACATCTATCACAAGAAATCATGTTGGCAATGGTTTCTTTTCCAAGCTTATTGTTCAGCGGCCAAACATTACACTTGCCAGGCTAGGTAACATCATCAGGGGGATTTGAATTGAAGCATCTTGACTCTGTTGTCCCCCATTTATATTGGTCTTGTGTGGTGACATCAGTGGTGGGTTTCAAATTTTTTAGAACCTCTTCTGTAGGTGTGGCCTGCTTTGTGGGAGGGGCTTGCTGGCCATGTGATCGGGTGAAATGACTTGCCGGCCATGTGACCAGGTGGGAGTGGCTTGGCAGTTATGTGACTGGGTGGGCATGGCCCACTTGTAAAATGTGGTGAAACTCACTTAACAATGCTCTTGCTCAGCAACCAAAATGTTGGCTCAGAAACTCTGGCATTTGAAGCACGCAAGTCTTAAAGCTGTCAAGTTACAAGACCCTTGCACCCCTAACCCTTTAGAAAAAAAAACCCAGGGGTGTTCAAACTTGACAGCTTTACGACTTGTGGACTTCAACTCCCAGAATTCCCCCTCTCACTCTTCATCTTGATGATGTGCGGACAGGTGGGGGGAGGGAGCTGGAACCGGTTCTAAACGGCACTGTAGATTTGTGAAACCTCTTCTATAGAAGAGGTTAGAACTGGCAGGAACCCACCCCTGGCTGACATGGTCAGTTGGTTTGGTGATTGACTAGTGTTGTGGCCTGCCAGTAGAGCTGGTACCAGACTCCGACAGTGAGGAGGTTGGGGAGGAACATGAGCCAGTGTTGGAGTCTGGGGAAGGCTCATAGGGAATAAAGGGAATAAAGAGGAGCAAAGGGGGAGTCTGTTTCATGCTTTTGGGAAGCCTAGGTCAGAACAGTGAGGATCATCCGGTGAATAGGTGGTCAGTGCCATCATTGGTTGGTTGCCCAATAGATCCAGCTTCTTACATGTTTGTACGATACATTTTTGATCAACCTGTTGGTTGAATGCCAGACTTCAACAAATTTGTGTGAGTGGTGGCCGGTAGCATGGCCAATGATTTTTATTTTGTGCCAATCAAACTGGTGTTCGTAGTCAATGTGGGTTGAGATTGGAGATTTGTGCTCATGCCGACTGACTGCTAGTCGATGCTTTTGGATTCTTGTCTTGTCCAAGAAATAATGTTTCAAAACCCTTGGGTGCCTGCTGTAATAAATTTAGTAGAGCTGTGCAACGCTTCACAGCATGAGTTCACTTCAGTGGAAGGTCATGCGAAACATCCATTCAAGGCTGTTCCACTTCTAAAGCCAAGAGGCCACATGCTTTCACTTCACATTGCCCCAAGTCCCCTATCCAGTATTTCTAGTGGCCAGAAGAGGCTTTTATACACATGCAAACATCTAATCACTGAAGTGGAAAAGTACCAGGTGGAGTCTACAGCACAGCCACTTTGCATAAATATCAATTTCACATGAGTTAACTCTTGCCGTAAGAAGAGCTTCAAATCATGTGCCCAATTTAACATCCCTGTCCAGTGTCAGGTCCAACTTTAAGAAATGTGGACAAGATGCTTATGTCTAAGTTCCCAGCACCACTAATTTGAAGCAAATTTTGAGGGGGGGGGAAGGGTGTGCATCTGAGAAGGTCCAGAAAGTAAATGAATGAGTGGTCTCAGTTGTCCTTAAAGTGATAGAGATATGTCTGCTTCTTAAAAACCCTCTCAAACCAGAAAATTATAAAAACTGATTGTGGTCCTTTCTTGGGAAAATGATAAAACTATAACAGCAATGCAGTTACACGGATTCTTGAAGGATGCTGACTATTTAGATCTATTGTATCCTGGGATTTGCCCCAGATATAAGACTGAATACATTTTAAGAGAAGTTATAACTGAAAGATGGTAGACAGAGCAATATTCTTGTTGGATTTCAGCAAGCATAAATCTGGGACAAATTTATAGATAGATTTTCAAGAGCACAGATATATAATCATTTCGCAGGAAGCCGTTCCAAGAGAATAGTACTGAGAGAGTGCAAGATGGCTATCTAAAGATCTTACTGTATGGTACCTTTAAATACCATCTTTTTCCCCAACTCTGTTTAATATCTCTATGCAGCTACCAATACAGTCATTAGATGATTAAGGGCATGACATCACTTTTATGCTGATGATAGCTAATTCTATTTCTGAACCTTAATCAGAAGAGCTTGTGAATAACATAAACTGGTGCTTGAACGAAGTGGTCAAGGTCAATAAACTGAACTCGAATTCTGGTAAAGACAAAAGCACTGTGGGAAAATGGCTCTTGAAATTAGAAATTAGAAGAAGCAACTGCTCTAAATTGGCTTCTACTTTTGAAAAAAAATGGTTTTCCATCTTGTAACTCTTGGATCCATTTCAGCAAGTAGGTGAGGAAACAGTGCAAGGATTACAGGAATGCTACTTTATTGTTGTACATTGTGGTGGGTTCCTACCAGTTTGGCCCAGTTTGGCCAAACTGGTAGTGGTTTGGTGGCCTGGGCCACTGAAACTGGCAGTGACCAGGCCTGCCATGTCCCTGAACTGGTTCTTCCGACAGCACCATAAGCGCCACCATCTTGTTTTTGGCTTCTGCGCATGTTTATTGAACTGTGCATGAGTATGCAGCACAGTCACGAGCGAACTGGCAGAAGTGCCTGCCAGAACCCACCCCTGGTTGTAAAGCATATTAACAAAATCATGAAAGCCTATCAGAATTTCTGTCTGTCCCCTCTTATACCAAAAGAATAAAAGCTGAGTTATTCTAAGTCTATTTCTCATCCCTTCTCATTTTCCATGACTGAGATGTGTCTTAAATTCCCTATTTCTGTACTTTGTTTTCATCAAGGCTATCTCTGTGGTCTTCTACAACCCATCACGGTCAGTAGAACCTCAGGTGACTTTTCGAACAAGGAGGCCATCTCAAGACTTTTATTATTATATTTAATGATGAAATACAGAAACCTATAAACCAGCAGGGAAAAAAAAGATAAACAGTGTCGTACAATGAAGTTTTTAAAAGTGCATGCGTGTGAAAGAAAGCATACAAGAGAAAGGATTACATAAGTTGAAAAAAAGGAAAAAGATTCTTGTAATATCCATGCACATTGAGAATAAATCAATTCAGTGGTTAAGCTTATTATGAAATCTAGACCCCATAGAAACACAATGCTTTATTTTTTTTCATTTTTATCAAACACTTAAAGAAGTAACAAACATCAATATATCAGATAGATAAGTAAAATAAGAGAGTTAAAATGGTGAAACTCAAATAAAATATATTAGAAAGGGAAATAACATAAGGAGAATTGTACTGATTTGAAACTGCTATATGAAGTTCCAATGTATTGTGTAAATGTAGTTTATGTCTAAATTTTGTTTGTGTGTATTTTGTATGTTTGAAAATAAAATAAAATAAAATAAATAAGTAACAAAGACATAGGTGAATCTATTCCTCATAATCAGGAGCATTTCATAATTTCACCAAACTATCCTCTCAACTTTATTATTTGCTCTACATTGAGCTGTTCTTAGAATTTGTTTGGAAGTTGTGTTTAGTGAAATATGCTTGGTATGTACTACATGCACTGCTAAAGGAACATGCTTGACTATCAGCAAAAATCAAAGTGGTGGCTTAATATTCAAATCACCATGGAGTACTGCCAGGTGATTCAAAACTACATCTTCAATTACATCAGATCCTTTTACTCAGTGATACAACAGTCTTCAAAATGGATTTTCCTGGATTTCTAGAACTTCTAGTGATAATTACTATTCCTGAAAATAAGAGCCCTAGCATATTTTATGTGTGTACTTAATATAAACCCTACCCCCCAAATAAGCCCCATTTAAAAGCCTGCACAGCTGGCCAGCCATCTATTCCATCTGGTTGTTTGTAGTGCCATGGCCACGAAGCAAGTCACGGGAGGTGGAGCTGCCCCATGTGCTCCAAACTGGATTATCTCAGGGCCCCCGCAGTCAGGCCATCCACACCCTGACACTTGCCTTACAGTGGCAACACCAGCAGCCATGAGCAGCAGGAGCCTATGTGACTGCCAGCCCACTTCTGCTTACTCATGTCTGCAATGGAGCAGGAGGTTGAGTGGTGTGGTGGTGCTGTGGCTGCGAGCCAAAGCAGGTGTCAGGAAATGGATGGCCTTGCCACGAGGGCCCTGAGGTAAGCCAGTGTGGGGTGTGTGGGGCAGCTCCACCCCCACCTCATGGTGGCAGCACTAGTATGCTGTGCAGCCTCCTGCCCTGCCACCAGCAAGTAGAAGTGGGCCTCCCATACATGAAAAAGACACCCCCTCAAAATAAGCCCTAGTGCTTATTTTGGGGCCCAAAAGAAAATAATATCAGGCATCCTTGTCTCATTCCCTTCTGAATGGTTTTGTGAAGTCACCATTAACAATATTTTGTGCATTTTCTACTGTATATATGTATGCATGTATATGTATGTATATGTATGTATGTATGTATGTATGTATGTATGCATGCATACATGCATGTATGTTGATTTAATCCACTTTACAAAACCATCACCAAAACCCATAATTTCCAATATTTTAAACAGAAATAGCCAATTGAAATTATCAAAAGCTTTTTCTGCATCCCATGAAATAATGCAGCTTGCTTTTTGTTCAATTGCTGTAGTTGCTCTTAGACATTCAGAATTATGCTGACATTGTCCTTTAATTGCCTTTGGGGTAATTAATTGGTCTTGATGGATGAGTTCTTGATGAATTGTCTTCAATCTGTTAATCAATATAGATATGAATGTGACCACTATATAATAAAGATATTGATCTGTAATTTTTAGTTAAAGTTGGGTTGTTCCTTGTTAAGTAATAGAGTGATGTTGGCTTGTTTCCATAATTCTGGCAACCCATTACCTTGTAAAATATAATTCATTGTATTCTGGAAGTGTTGTGATAATTCATCTTTGAAACATTTATAATAACTCCCAAATATATTCTGGAAGTGTTGTGATAATTCATCTTTGAAACATTTATAACAACTCCCCAGAAGACATTCTGGGGGGTGATGTACATTCCCATAATTTGATTGTGAAATCAAATTATCGATCCAACCATCATCATGATTGGTCCATATCTTTTTGCATATCTGTAATTCGTGGTAGGTTCTGCTTTTGGAGGTAATCTTCTATTCCCCCACCCTCCAAAAAATATTAACCTTTATATAAATCAGCAATGATGAAGATTTTTTTTTTGTATTGTCAAATATCTGTTATAACTTTTAGATCCTCCTCCTAGAGTTTCAAAATCATATTTTCTCTTTCCTATATGTCATATTAATATGAACTAAAATTTATGCTTGTACCATGGAACAAGTGGTTCTAAAATAAAAAATTCTCTTTGGTTGTTGAAAGTCCAACAAAGTCCAGCTCTTTAAGTGGGAGCTGAACATTTGATAGGCAATCACTGAGAAGTTCCTTTCCCTTGGCCAGGAGGTCTTCTGGGAGTTATTATAAATGTTTCAAAATTGGTCTTTTGTGTGACTAATTAGGCTCATCCTTCTGTTCACATTGAATGGAATAGAATTTAGTGAATCTTTAGCTTGACACATTTCAGAGGACTCCGGGTTGCTTGAGAAAGTTCATCTCGATGATGATGATGATGATGATGATGATGATGATGATGATGATGATGATGATGATGATGATCTGATGGGCTGGAAGGAAAAGATAAAAACTTGGTTTGCCATACAATCTGAAAAAAAAAGGAATTCTGAAGAAACCCTAAAAGAAAGCCCACCAAAGTTATTCTATCCACTAAGGTTTGTCCTTCAGGGTTACCTTGTTACTTTGACCACATAGCTACGTGACATAGCCACCCAACAAAACAAAACTTTAGGTTTACTAATCAAAAATGTTAAAAGCAAGGAATACATAAATGACAGAGATTCACAGGCAGGTGAGATACCACCTCTCTTCTGTCAAAGCTCCTTCACACTCCATAGTTTCCACAATCAGAAAGGCATGCTTTAAAAAAAAAGTTAAACAGGGTAGGAAATTAATAGTGCTTTACTTTGTGTGATTTTATGACAGTTTTAGGAGAATAAAGCCAAGTGTTTAAGAAAACATGGCATTATGTTAAAGAGCCAAGGTGGCACAGTGGTTAAATGCAGCACTGCAGGCTACTTCAGCTGACTGCAGTTCTGCAGTTCGGCTGTTCAAATCTCACCAGCTCAGGGTTGACTCAGCCTTCCATCCTTCCGAGGTGGGTAAAATGAGGACCCAGATTGTTGTTGGGGGCAATATGCTGACTCTGTAAACCGCTTAGAGAGGGCTGAAAGCCCTATGAAGCGGTATATAAGTCTAACTGCTATTGCTATTGTTATAAGGTAAACCATCCATAAAATTGCTCAGAACAGTTCTACAAAGAATGGGGAAAACAATGCAAAACACCATCAAATCCTTAGGTGTAAGCATGATTTTTAAAAAATGGTCTGTCAGATTTATAATGAAGCACAAAAAAGAAGGGACATGCTCCATTGCTTCTGCATGTCCATTTAAACAAAGGAAGATTTATTCTGGTTTTAGGATTTCAGGCAACTCTCATTTATGTCTTCAGGTGAGCTGTGAAATCTGGCTAATGAGAAAATTTCTCTATACTCATAAGCTGTATATTCACTTAAGTAATTTTTATATTATCAGTTACTTGGCCAATTACTAATCTCTTAGTTTATAACAAGGTAAATAAAAATGCTTACCTTCTACAGTCCATTTTCTATATTAATTTCTATAATAATTAGGAAATGTTAACCAAAGTCAGATTAAATATGTGTCAATATTCCTTCAGTTATAAAATGGCTCTAACTTGATCCATATCCATGCCGAATGTAAATATTTATTTACTTTCTCCTGGCATTTGCTAAAAAAAGGTTATTAATTAATTAATTAATGAGGTAAGATAATTATCAATTGAAAAGTAAAACCATTCAAAAATTCAAAAAATTAAAATAGAAATTCATATCCAGAAGATTTTATTCCCTGCCCTGTGGGAGATAAGACTGTTTAGCTGAAACTGGACTACTCTTTATTTTAAAAAAGAGACTTCTAGTAAAATAGGTGTCGGTTTGTGCTATCTATCTTTCTTGAAAATTAGATTCAGTTTACAGTTTTGTGATCCAATTTAATAATGCCCATCTTTTTAGCACCAATTCTATAAAGAGACTGACCATTTCGTCAGTCTCTGGGCTGGCTTTTTTTTTTTTTTTAAAAAAAGCCCTCTTCATAGCTTCTGTGTCAAAATATAATATGTCAAGGTAAATGATTCCCAACATTTATTTTGCTCTAGCCTAAAGCCAAAAAGTACATTGACCAATTTAATGTGCCACATCTGAAATCTCAGTGTAGAGTCAGCCTTTAGACAGCTGCACAATACTGAATTAGGCTAGGCCATTTTAAATGAAGCTTAATGGAGGAAAAGCTCTAATTTAATTATTCTAAAATGCCAAGATTATCAATTTAGCTTCCTACTTTGTAGAAACTTTAGACATCAATGTAAAACAAATCTTAACCAAAAGGTTAAGTTCTGCTCCTGCCAGATTCTCACATCACTGGGAAGAATAGTAATTTTTACTAGGAAATGAAACAAATTTGAATTCTCAGAATCTTTAAACATTCATTGCAGTGTCTCTGGGAGAAGACATGGACAAATGCCTGCAAGAATGATGCTCACTTAATATTGTGCTTTCCTAAAAAGTGAGTAAAGGGCAGGGGGAGGGGGTTTGCCCTTGCTTTCTAAACTTTAAAAGATGACAAGAAAGTCTTCTCCCCCACCCCCCACCCCCTACCCCAATTACTTAAAAAAGGCCTGTGTCAGCCTCCGCTTTGCTGCTGCTTCGGCTGCCATTGAAATGGGGAGGGGGGGCATGGTATTTGGGAAGGGACTAAATGTTGTGCTGGAGGAAGATTCTAGAGTTTGAACTGTCCACCCTACTGCGCATGTGAAGGAGGAGTGTTTCCCGCCAAGGCTAACGGAACCAGCATTCCATCCTGGTGATGCCTTTTGAAGTTATCTCACACCTGACAATTGGGAGAATTATGATTGGACTGTGCACGGGATGCCAAGGGGAGGGGAATGAATTATACAATATATTATTCACTTTTGCACCTAAATAATCAGACTTCACTTAGCTTAGCTTCTATTCATTTATAATTAGTACACTTGATTTCTACCAATGGAGTCCTGTGGTTTTCTTTCCTGATTTTTGAATGAAGAAGGGCTGACAATAAGTGAAGTATCAACCTCCACCCCACCAGGAGTTACAACCTACTGAGGGGGGTGTTCTCACAAGAAGAAAAAGAATGTCTTTGCATGTGAGTGATGAAGAGGAAACTGAAACTGGAGGGGGGGCAGCAGCAGAACCATCTTTAACTGAAAGGCTGGCTGGTCTAAGAGTGGAAGAGCCTACTGTTCGTCCCCGATGGACTTTGGGTGTGGGGCAAAAAGAGGAGTCTGAGGAGTTGGATGCAGGAGTCACGAGAAGGAGACCAAAGAAAAAATCAGCAGAATGGAGTGACACTGGAGATGAAGATTACAAATTGTCCCACGCCATGCGACTCCTTGAGGAAGCTATGTCCGAACGCAAAAACCGTGGCAGAGCAATGGAAAGGGAGCAAGCTGAAGAGTTTGAACAAAGGTACTCTATGCATAGGTTAAGGGAGGGTGAAGAGGCCGAGGGGGGTTGGGAGCAAGGAAACCCAGAACCAGCCTCCTCCCCCCCAGCTAGGGCCGCTCCAAGAGTGGGGGGCAGGCGACACCGATTGGCAAAAGTCCCTCCCTTAACAGTGAAATATAATGGCGATCCCAAAAAGTTAGGGTTGTTTGTCATACAGGTTTGGAACTATATGGAAATTTATGGTCGGGATTTAGAAACGGATGATATGAAAGTAAGAATGGTCTTATTCTCATTGAAAGACAAGGCGGCCGACTGGATGGTGGGCTTACACCAATGCAATTCCCCTCTCCTGAGGAATTTTAATGACTTTATGGCTGCAATGAAGAGGAGGTTTGATGACCCGCTGATTGAGAAACGCGGGAAGGTGAAATATATTCAGGAGTTTCAACAGCTGTCAGCCTATATGAGGGGATGGTCAGAAGACGCTTTGTTAGATCAGTTTGCTGGGGGATTGAATGAAAAAATTTACCAACAGTGCCTTAACAGACACCTTCCTCGCCGAGTGACTACTTGGTATGAACATGCAGCAGACGTTGAGTTAGATTTGGCCAGACTTCAATGCATGAAAGAGGGAGAAGCAGAGAAGTCGCCCTCCCCCATCAGCCCAAAAAGCCCCTACTCGCACCAGAAGGGAAGGGAAGCTTCACCGGCAAGGCCAAGCCTTTCACGTGCTTCCGCTGCGGGAAGGAAAGCTATCGCGCCATGAATTGCCGCGTTAAACTGGCTCAGACTGCTCCACCCCCACCCAGAAGAGAGGGGAGGGCAAGCAAGGCCCTGGGAAAGAAGAGAGAGAAGCTGCGTGCGCTGCTGAAAATGTCCACCAGCATTTCCAGCCGGAGGAGGAGGAGGGTGACATTACCACCAGCTCATCTGACAAATCAGATGACGACCACTCGCATCGTTGGGTGAGTTCAAAAAAGAGGCCCATGTTGATCCCTATTGAATTAAGGGTGCCATCTGCTGGCAAGACTGAAAAGCTTTTAGCTCTGCTAGACTCCGGCTGTTCCCGCTGTATGATTAGTCTGGCGATGGTGGAAAAACTGGGGTTGAAGTTGAGGACTTTGAAAACCCCTATTGTTTTTTGCCAGATTGATGGTTCCATTGCGGGTGGGGGCCCTGCTCATTTTTCTACTGAGCCGTTAGAAATGAAGATGGGAACTCATCAGGAGTTAATCACTTTTATAGTGGCACCTGGCATGGACCGGCCCCTTATTTTAGGACTCCCCTGGCTTCGTAAATGGAACCCTCACATTAACTGGAGGAAGGGGTGGCTACTCATTCGCACTAGCGCGGCCCCGGATAGGGAGGTTGAAGCCCCAGACCCTGCTGATTCCAACCCCACTTTGGCAGCCAGGGGGCAGGAGAGAATTGAAGGGGAAGAGAAAATTCCAAAGGAATATTGGGATCTAAGAGAAGTCTTTAGTGAGAAATCTTCTGATAAACTCCCCCCCGCACATACCCACTGATTGCACCATCGAGATTTTACCTGGAGTGGCACTTCCCAAGCCCCAGATATATTCTATGTCTCCTAGGGAGATGGAGGAAATGAGAAAATTCATTCACAAGAACTTGGAGAGGGGTTACATTGAACCAGCTAGACCCAAGGTAGCAGCACCTGTGCTCTTCAGAGAAAAGAAAGATGGCTCTCTCAGATTATGTGTGAATTTCAAAAATTTAAACAGTATCTCTGCCCAGAACCTCTATCCATTACCACTGATGAAGGACATGCTAGCCCAACTGGGCAAGGGCCACATTTTTACTAAACTAGACTTACAGGAGGCATACTATAGAGTGCGTATTAAGGAGGGAGATGAGTGGAAAACAGCTTTCAACTGTCCCCTGGGCTGTTTCCAGTTCCGTGTGATGCCATTTGGCCTGCAAGGGGCGCCTACGGTCTTCATGCAATTGATTAATGAGGTCTTGCACGACCACCTTTACAAAGGCGTTATCGTATATTTAGACGATATCCTTATTTACATGCAAACAGATGAGGAACACGTCAAGCTGGTTCGTACGGTGCTGAAGAAGCTTCGAGCCGTGGAGCTTTATGCCAAATTGTCCAAATGTGAATTCCATCAGGAGAAGGTGGACTACCTAGGCTATCGTATCTCCCACGCGGGTGTGGAGATGGATCCCGCTAAGGTCAAAGCAGTCACTGTGGGCCCCTCATACACGCAGGCAGTTGCAGAAATTTTTAGGTTTTGCCAATTTCTATCGCCAGTTCATCCCTTCTTTTGCTAAGATAGCCCTTCCCATTACTAACCTATTGAAGTCCAAAGGTGGGCCGAAATCGATACCTAGCAAGCCATTGGATTGGACCATGGAATGTCAAGCTGCTTTTGAGAAGTTAAAATGACTTTTTGCTGAGGAACCGGTTCTGAGGCACCCAGACGTGGATGCACCATTTGTGGTTCAGGCTGATGCCAGCGACGTGGCGGTGGGGGCCGTATTGCTTCAGGCCAATGATCAAGGTGACTTGCAACCCTGTGCATACACCTCTTGCAAGCTCACCGACACAGAGAGACGTTGGGCTATCTGGGAGAAGGAGGCGTTTGCTGTTCATTGGGCTTTGGCCACATGGCACCATTTTCTAGAAGGCGCTAAGCACCCATTCGAGGTGTGGACTGACCATAAGAATTTAGAAGCTTTGAGAACTCTCTGGAGACTTTCCCCTAAGCAGATGCGCTGGGCTCAGCATTTCAATTGTTTTAATTTCACCCTGAAATACATTCCGGGGGGGAAGAACTTCATGGCTGATGCTTTGTCCCAGCTCCCTCAGTACAATTGTTCAAAGCTCAGTGTGGTCCAGCTGGTCGTTCCCACCTCAAGCCTCGCTGCCCCCGTGGTTACTAGACAACAGGCACATTCTAAAGTGGAGATGTCCCAGGATTTTCTCTCCAATCTCAAGAACACCCTCACTCATGATGAGTGGTTCCAGCAGCATGTAAATGAATGCACCATGAGGGATGACTTGCCATGGATTGGGGCGAAACTTTACATCCCTGCATCTTTTCGTTTGGTGGTTCTCCAACAGGCTCATGATTCCCGGATGGCGGGGCATTTTGGGTTCGTGAAGACGCTGCATCTCGTGAAATGGCAGTTTTGGTGGCCTTCTTTGAAAAAGGACATTGAACTTTATGTCACCAGTTGTCCCATTTGTGCTGCTGCTAAACACCCACCAGGGAAACCGCAAGGTTTGCTCCAGACTGTGGCTCGCCCTGTCGCCCCATGGAGGGAGATCTCTATGGATTTCATTGTCGAACTCCCTGAGAGCCAGGGGCACACCGTTATCTGGCTGGTTACCGACTTGTTCTCCAAGCAAGTCCACTTCATCCCTTGCCCTAAGATTCCGTCTGCTAAGGCTCTCGCAAAGATGTTCATTTCTCACATTTACCGTTTACATGGGGTGCCTGATCGCTTCATTTCGGATAGAGGTGTGCAATTCACCTCCATGTTCTGGAGGGAATTTCTTAAGCTGATTGGCTCCGCCCAGGGCTTAACTCCGCCCACCACCCTCAGACTAATGGGGCTTGTGAGAGGACTAATTCTGTTCTAGAACAGTACTTACGTTGTTTCATCAACTACCAGCAAGATGATTGGGTGGACTTGTTGCCACATGCGGAGGTGGCTTATAATAATTCTGTGCATAGCAGCACTGGTTTCACCCCTTTCCGGGTGGTGTCTGGACAGGATTTTGTATCTATTCCTGAAGTTTCTCATGAGCAACCGCAAGTCTCGTCTCTCTCTGAGTGGAGTGATCACCTTCGGCATGTTTGGCCTTTAGCACTTCAAACTTTAGACACTCTGCATCGCGCACATAAGAAACAGGCGGATAAGAAATGGACTAAGCCTTCTGATTACAAAGTGGGTGATCAGGTTTATCTGTCCCCCAAGTTTCTTCAGACTACTCAGAAATCCAAGAAGTTGGGGCCTAAGTATGTTGGCCCATTTCCTATTATCAAGGTCATCAATCCTGTTTCTGTTCGCCTAGAGCTGCCTAAACACCTCAGCCGGGTCTATCCTGTTTTTCATGTTAACCTCATTAAGCCTGTTCACTTTTCGTCTTTACGTCCGCCAGTTGACCTGTCGCCCACCCCACTGTTGATTGATGGTGAACAGCTATGTTGCCATGATGCTGTCCCAACTCCGATTCAGAGAGCAAATCTCTGACCTATGAGAGACCTGTTGCACTCCCTCTGGGTTTGATGAGATGCCGCCCCTTCTTCACCCTTCCAGGGGGGGGGGGTTGATCCAAAAAGGATCTCGGAATTGGTTTGTCAGACAGAGTTCATGTGAGACTCTTCAGAGCTCACACACCCCTCGTCTGTCCAGCTGGAGAAATTCTGGTCAAATTGTCCTCAGCAGCTTTCTGTACCATCAATCATGGTATCCTTCTGGACCAGCTTGTGGAGTTAGCATTGAGTGGCACAGGGTTGTGCCAATTCTCTTCATTCCCCTGACGCCTGTGTCAGAGTTTGCAGTAGAAATCATACCCAGAAAGCATACAGATAACTGATTCAGCAGGATTCATTAACTTTTTATATGCATAATAACACATGAATAAATGTACAATACCAACAGCAGATTCTTCCAACATGGTAGAGAGAAGAGATTGTTTTCAGTTTCAATTCATAGAGCAGACTAGATTAGTTCTCTTGCAGACACTCAGAGCTACATAGGTAAGCCATGCCCAGGCTCCAAGCCATCTGGCATGGCTCTCAGTCACCAAATAGTTCCCATTAGCTGACCTAGTTGCCATGCCTATACATTGGCTGACCTTGTTACCATGCCCTATTCCAACCAGTCCCCAATGGCTGAAATGTTGCTATGTCCTATTCCAGTCCATGAATATTCTGACAGCCTATACCAGTTGATATTGATAAAGTCTATTCTGCAGTCCCTATTCTGTGAGATGCCATAGAGAGTTTATCTCTGATGGGCTCCTGGATGAGGTCATCCAATGGTTTTGGATGCGATATCACTAGTATTTTGATGATATTCAGTTTTATGTCTCTGCCCCAGGTCACCTGAATGATACCACTGTCTGGAGGCTGTGGGGACCTGATTATGTCAACTCAAGTAAAACTGAGTATTTGGATATTTGGACCTTCTGGTGCCAAGAGCTTCCCATCTTTATTTTGGATAGGGTGGCATTGCCCACGCTGTTTGATTTACTGGGTAAGCAGAAACTATTAGGTATAATTTCTGTAATAAAATTATCTTTTATCACTCATTGTCACATGGGCAGAATTGTGCTTATGTCTTGCAGAAGGAACAATGAAGTTTGGCACAGTTTCACAAACAACCCATCTTTTCTAAATTCAATTCATTTTTTTATGTAAAGACTTAGATTTTTTTTCATATATTGTTTCTTGCAGAGGTACAATCATCTTTTGAAACTACTGGGACTGCTTTCATGGTGGAAAAAGAATGAAGGGTTATTTCTCTCTGGACTAAAGATCTCAAATGGAATAAATTAGCATCATTGACCAAAACTATCTCTCAAATCATAGCTTCTTTCAGTAGACATTTTGCATTTCATCTTCATTTCAGAAGTTTAATTTTTAAGCTCTTTTCCTTTCTTGAAGCATTTACTGATGCTCTGTAGTGTGACGGGCAGCTTGCCTAGAAAAAGAGATTTGTTTATGTGAAGCTGTATAAGGAAATTGCTGAAGGATTGCGGTTACTGTATGAAAGAAGACATTAAAAAAAATCTTTTATTCTTTTAAGCCTTGCTCATATAATCCAGTTGCAAAAGAGGCAATTTGGAGAATGTAAACTTCTGACCCAGTAAGTTGAATAAGGCTCATCAAACAAGTGGTTTAGTAAATTTTTGGATTTTGCTGCTTCCCTATCAGAAGATTCTTAAGCACCTGGCACGTTTCAAGATAAATGACTAGGGAACTGTTTTTAAATTTCTGGGTCATGGGTTTTATAGGACTGGTACAAGTGATTTGATTTTGTTGGGGGAAAAAATACATAGCATTTGAGCATTCTGTAGCTCTGAATGACCAAACTTACATTATAAATGTAAAGAAGTAAAAGAAGAAGAAAAAATACCCTGAGAATTCACACTGAATGATGCTTGCCAAAATCTCCACAAATCATCTTTGGAATTTCTAAACACTTTCTTCTCCTTATCTGTCTACTTCCAAAATGTCTATGGAGATTCTCAGTCATCCAGGTCATGGCTGTCCCAAAGGTGCTTTTTTCAAAAGGCAACTGGACTTTGTTTTTCCTTGAAAATTCTATTTGCACTCCAGGTTTGCAAGTAGTTAAAGAGGCAAAGCAAAGAAAAGGCCAATTGTAGCTGTTTTGTCATTCAATTCTGGATCTAGACTAGGCCTAGAAGAGAGGAGAAGACAAGCCTTGAAGTAGCAAAAAGTTGGGTCCATCGAATAAAGAAAATATTGTTGTTCAAGGTTCTCCCCAATATTTGCAACTAATATTTTGTAGACCAGAGTAGAAAATGTGAGGCTTTCCAAATGTTGCTCAATAATGGTTTATTTCATCTTCCCCTGGGAGTGGATTTAGTACCTTTTGTAACTTTCCTACCCTCATTATAGTCTGCTGTATCTTTGATGGGACAGTGTGTTTCTAAAAATTAAACATCTTGATCAGAAATCAAGGAAACTGAGATAGCTAAATATCAGACACAATAGACCTGCAACAATGGAGATAATCATAAATTGATAAATCATAACATATATAGCTAAATGCTTATGGAGATTCCCAATCATCCAGGTCATGGTTGTCCCGAAGGTGCTTTTTCAAGAGGCAACTAGACTTCCTTGTTTTTCTTTGAAGACATTTTGCTTCAGATCCAAGAAGCTTCTTCAGCTCAGAGCTATATATCAGGAAAGAAAGGAGATAATCTGATGGAACAGGACAAGCCTATGAAAATCTAGGGAGAGATGGCCATCACCTCCTAATCCTTTGATTTTATATCAGTTTTGAAGTGAGCTTAATAAAATCTATCCTTTTGAGTTTACCCAAAGTTTGCCAAGTCATGGACTAAATAATTAGGAAAAAGGCCTCTCCACATAAAAAAAATGAAACTCTAGTTAAGGTTGGGATGAATGTATTGATGTTGCTTCAATATAATAAATGATCCATTATCTCGTCAAATATTTCTTTTATTTCTTTTAAAAAACACAAATATTTCATCATTCGTCAATCATTAAAACATTGAAGTACAAATTTTTTTGTATGCCCCTCCCTCCCTCCACCCCCAAACCCCCCTCCTCCTTCCCCCCCTCCCGACTTCTCAGAACCCATACACGGTATGGATTTTTAACTAACATAGTCTAAAATCTATTGAGAAAAAAGAAATAAAGAAATTAATAACATTCTACATTGACCTTAGCTTCTTCTTACTGAACTAACTTTTAACAGTTTAAATCATTTCTGATCTTAAGCATAGGCTAACTGGAATTTCTTGGTCCCGTATTTATTTTGTATATAATCAATCCATTTTTTCCAGTCTCGTTTATATCTCTCATTTGAGTGATCTTTAAGATATGCCGATATTTTAGCCATCTCGGCTAAGTTTGTGACTTTCAATGTCCATTCTTGGGTTGTAGGCAAATCTTCCTTCTTCCAGTATTGCGCCACCAACAGTCTTGCTGCAGTTATTAGATGCAGAATCAAGTTAGTCTCTACCACTGTAAAGTCAGTACATATACCTAGTAAAAATAACTGAGGAATAAACTTTATCCTTCTTTTAAAAATATTTTGCATAACCCACCATATTTTTATCCAGAATGCCTTAACCTTTTGGCAGGTCCACCATATATGATAATATGTAGCATCGAGAGAACCACACCTCCAACATTTAGGCTGTACATTCGGATACATAGAAGCCGACTTTTTAGGATCTAAATGCCATCTATAGAACATCTTGTAAAAATTTTCTCTCAGATTTTGAGCTTGTGTAAATTTCACATTTCTTACCCAGATTCTTTCCCATGTATCCAACATTATTGGTTCTTCAATATTTTGAGCCCATTTTATCATACAATCTTTAACTAATTCTGTTTCTGAATCCATCTGTATTAATACATTATATATCCTCTTTATATGCATTAAGCTTTGATCTCTTATTTGTTTAAACAAGTTATCCTCAACTTGGATAAAACCAATTTTTTGATCTATTTTCCACCTAGCCTGTAATTGCCCATACTGGAACCATGTTTGAACTACCTTCTCCTCTTTTAATACCTCTAAAGATTTTAACTGTAATACCCCCCTTTCCGAGGTAAGAAGCTGTCTGTAAGTAATTCTGTCCTGTTTTTGTGCTATATTCATATTTTCAATTACGTGTCTAGGAATTGCCCACATGGGTATCTTGTCATTTAATTTATATTGGTATTTCTTCCAAACCCGCAGTAAAGCATTTCTTAAAATATGGCTTTTAAAATTCTTATCCAATTTTTTGTTGAATAACAGGTAAGCATGCCAGCCAAATACTAGATCGTGTCCCTCAATATTCAATATTCTATCATTGGTTAAATGAGTCCAATCACTAATTATAAATAATGCCACTGCATCATAATATAGTTTTATATTAGGTAGTTTCAATCCTCCTCTCTCACGTACATCTTGCATTATTTTCATCTTTACCCTCGGCTTCTTTCCTGCCCATACAAATTTGTTGATACCCTTCTGCCATTCTAAAAGGTTCGCATCTTTTTTAAGTATAGGTAACATTTGGAAAAGAAATAAAAATTTTGGTAAAATGTTCATTTTCACTGCCGCTATCCTACCCAGCAAAGATAAGTGCAATTTCTCCCATTTTTTCATCTCCGTCTGTATACTATGCCAAAGTGGTTCATAATTATGCTTATATAATTTCCCATTTGAAGTTAAAATGTTAACTCCAAGATATTTGACTTTCTTAACTACCTCACATCCTAGCATCACTCCTAATTCTTCCTTTTGTTTAATATTCATATTTATAGCTAATATTTTGGTTTTTCCTAAATTTATTTTAAAGCCAGACACTTGACCATATTGATTAATCGTGTTCATTAAAACCATACTGGATTCCTGCGGTTGTTCCAATATTATGACCAAATCATCCGCAAAAGCGCAGACTCTATATTCTTGCTGCCTAATCTTGATCCCTTTTAAACCATCCAAGCCCCGTATTTTATTCAACAATACTTCCAAAGTTATAATAAACAATAATGGGGACAAAGGACAGCCCTGTCTTGTACCTTTTCCAATTTGAAAAGAGTCTGTTAAACTTCCATTGACTATGATTTGTGCTGTTTGCTGTTGGTATATTGCTTTAATTGACTGTAAAAAATTATCTCCTATCTGCATTTTTTGCAATATCTTCAGCAGAAATTGCCAGTTAACTCGATCAAAGGCCTTCTCAGCATCCAAAAATATAAACGCAGCAGGGATCTGGTTGTTCTTTCCCAAATATTCTAATGCATTAATAATTAATCTGACATTACTTTTCATCTGTCTCCCCTGTATAAAACCTGTTTGGTCCGTGTGTATCAATTGTTGAATAACCAACATTAACCTATTTGCTAATATTTTAGTAAAAATGTTATAATCTACATTCAGTAATGAAATAGGTCTATAATTTTTGGGTTGAGTAGTATCTTGATCTTCTTTGGGTATCAAAGATATAAACGCTGTCTTCCAAGATGGAGGCACTTTACCTTCCATTTGAATCATATTAAATAATTCTCTAAGAGGTTCTACCATTTCTAACTGTAAGTTTTTATAGTAAACCGCTGTCAAGCCATCTGTACCTGGTGCTTTCCCTGACTTTAATTGCTTAATTACCTGCAAGATTTCCCCCGAGGTTATTGGTTGATTCAATTTTTGCCTGTGCTCTTCTCTAACTGAAGGTATTTTCTCTTTGTCTAAATATTTGTCTATGTCTAAACCATTAATTTTATCCCCTTTATACAATTCTGTAAAAAATTCCCAAAAAGCCTTTTGAATCTCTTCCTGTTGAAACACCTCCTTCCCTCTGTAAATCAGTTTGGATATATTTCGAGTTTTCCTTTTTTTCCTAATCTGATAAGCTAACCATCTGCCAGGTTTGTTTGCATTACAAAAAGTATTGTGTTTTGCATATAATAAATTAGTGGCTACCTGGTCAGAGATCAACATGTCAAACTGAGATTTTAATATGTTAATAGCTTCCTTAACCTTTGTATCATCTGGGTTCATTGTTAACTCCAGCTCTTTTCTCTTAATTTCCTCTTCCAGTTCTGTTTGTTTTAACCCCTGTTTATTTCTATGTGTTTTATTTATATTCATCAGGACTCCTCTCATATACGCTTTGCTTGCATCCCATACAAATTCCATAGATGTACCCTTATTCATATTCAAAACAAAATATTCAGATAGTAATTTTTTACAATCATTAATATACTTTTCATATCTAAATAAGTTTTCATTCAATCTCCAAGACCTTCTTGCCTGCACTACCCTTCCCAACTCCATCCAAACTGGGTTATGGTCCGAAAGGACCCTAGCCGCAATCTTTGTTTTCTTGACCCTAGAAAGCAAATCATTAGTGGTTAGAATAAAATCAATCCTTGAAAGGGATTGATGCCTGTCCGAGAAGAAAGTGAAGTCATATTCCTCTGCATTTCTTTCTCGCCAAATATCTCTCAATTCAAAGTCATCCATAATGTCAAAGAAAGGTTTGGGTAACTTTGCTTGCATCTTAGTATTTAGGCGGGAAATCTTCTTATCTCTCTTAGTGTCTATCACTCCATTCCAGTCACCCAATAGTATACAGGAACTATAGTCCCACTGTACTAATTTAGCATGAAGATTTCTATAGAATCTATCTTGCTGTTGATTGGGAGCATAAATTCCCAAAAGTAATGTCTTTTTCCCTTCTAGGATTAAGTCTAAAGCAATATATCTTCCGAAGGGATCTGCTTCTATTAATTCAGCTTTCATATCTTTTCTTAAGTATACAACTATACCATCCATTATCAAGAGCAGAAGGCACAGCTGAATGTACAGTTGAAGTTCATTGAAAAAGAGAGTTTATTCCCCTCCCACACTCTATTTATATGTGTCTATAACATATGTGATAAAATGTTAATAAAATCATAACATCCCAGGATGCTAAAGAAACTGGCAATGTGATCTTAGAATCACTGACAGTAACCTTTGAGGATTCCTGGAATACAAAGGATGCGCCAGAAAAATGAAGAGCTGTCATTGTTCCAATCTTAAGAAAATGGGGGGAAAGTGGACCCAGGAAATTACAAACCAGTCAGCTTGACTACAATATCTGGGAAAATCCTTAAAAGAGCATCAATAGGTTTGCAAATACTTAGAAAGGAAGAAAGTGATTATTAAAAGCCAGCATGCAATTTTTTAAAAATAGGTCCTGCCAGACAACTTTTACTGCATTGTTTGACAAAATAGCTAAATTACAAAACATGGGAATAATGTAGACAGAATATATATATATATATATATATATATGTGTGTGTGTGTGTGTGTGTGTGTGTGTGTGTGTGTGTGTGTGTATGTGTATGTGTATATGTATATGTATATGTATATGTATATGTATGTATGTATGTATGTATGTATGTATGTATGTATGTATGTATGTAGGTCTCTAGTTGTTCGGGTTTTCTCCTGCGTAGAATTGGAGATGTCTTGGCGACGTTTCGACGAAGTCTCATTCGTCATCTTCAGGCTGCTTCAGACTACTTCAGGTTTGGTGTTTCCAAACACGAAACCTGAAGTAGTCTGAAGCAGCCTGAAGATGACGAATGAGACTTCGTCGAAACGTCGCCAAGACATCTCCAATTCTACGCGGGAGAAAACCCGAACAACTAGAGACCTACATACTAACACCCGGGAAAACCTCAGAATATATATATACACACACACACACACAGACTTTGCTAAGCCATTTAATACGATGTACAGTATCAGTCTATTTTTTTTTTTGACAAAGGGAAGTAAGGTGGGATCAGTGATTCCATTACCAGATGCATTCATTTTGTGAATATGCCCAGTGTATGGTTGTTAATGAATATATGTCTACACAAAGGAAGGTGTGCAGTGAGGTATCTTGGAGATCTGTTCTGTGCCCAACGCTTTTCAGCATTTTTGCAAATGACTTAGATGAGAGGACAGAAGGATGTTCTTCCAATATTCATGTTAGGCCTGTAGCTATGTTCCTTTTTGGATCTTTGGCCTGCCACACTTCTATTCTACTATGCTGGTCTATAGTGGGAAATTGGGAGGGGGGATAGTACTTAGTAGAATATTATGTAGCCAAAATAAAATTCCTTTCTAGATTGCCAAGGTCATCCTTTGTCTTGGTACCTATGTACCTGACCGAAACTGGATTGGTAGAGCAGCAAGCATGGCAATGGAAGATTGGACCATGTGATGGACTTGTGGATATGGAGCAAGACCATGAACTTTAACTTGGGTGGGGAAAACTGAGAACCTGCAGATTTGGGTTTTTCCAGAAGGTTGCCAGCATGGCTCTCTTAATAAATTGGAACTTTGAGAAATACTTTGCCTTGGATTCTGATTTAATTTTGGATGCTATCTGGAATGCTGACAATTCAGGCATCACAAAACTGGGAGAGAAGAAGATTGCTAATCCCACAGAAGATTGACTCAAGGTTCAAATAGATTTTGAGAGATTGAAACACTGGGCCAAGGACATGTTCAACAATGAAAAGTCCTGCACTTTGGTGGAAAAACCAGATGCCCATTTAGTGTCTGACTCAGCAGTACCATTTGTGAGAAAAAACTGGATGTTCGTGCAGATCACAGATTCAGCATAATGCAACAGTGTGCTGCAGTTGCCAAAAGATCTAATACAGTCTGGGTCTGCTTTAATAGCAATAGCACTTAAACGTATATACTGCCCCATAGTGCTTTATACAGCACTATCTGGGCAGTTTACAATGCATTTGCATATTATCCCCAACAATCTGGGTTCTCATTTTATTGAGCTCAGAAGGACAAAAGTCTGAGTCAACCTTGAGCCTTGTCAGGATCAAACACCAGGCTGTGGGCAGAGTTGGCCTGCAATTCTGCACTCTAACCACTGCATCACAAGGGTGGTATTGACATAGTGTTGAGACGATGGGAAGCTCCATTTCAATTCTATACTTTACTGGTTTGACTATACCTGGGAATGCTGTACTCATTTTTGGTCCCACAATATAAGAAGGATGCAAAGGAACTAGAAAGAATACAGAGAACAGCAACAACAATTGTGACAAGCTTGGAGGCTTAGTTTAGTTTAATGAAATTTGTATGCCGACCACTCCCATTGGGACTCTGGGCGGCTCACAGGCAAGATAAAAGCATTTTTAAAAATTTTAAAATAAGAAATACAATATTAAAATTAACACAACATCCATTCTGTCCAAGAGGGGCTGGATATTAATCAACAGCCCCAGGCCTGCCGGAACAGCCAGGTCTTGGTGGCTTTACAGAAGGCCGGGAGAGTGGTGAGGGTCCGGATCTCTACGGGTAGTTCGTTCCACAGGGCCGGCGCAGCTACAGAGAAGGCCCTCCCCCGAAGGGCCACCAGCTGGCATTGTCCGGTCAACGGTACCCGAAGGAGGCCCAACCTGTGCGATCTTACTGGTCGTTGGGAGGTAAATGGCAGGAGGCGGTCTCTCAGGCTAAACCCTATGAAGAATGGTTAAAGGAACTGATGTGTTTATCCTAAAGAAGAGAAGGCTAAAGAGAGTCATGATAGCTGTCTTCCAGTATTTGAAAGGCTGACAAAAGAAGGCAACATGGATTTATTCTACATAGTGCCAGAAGGTAGGAAAGGAATCAGAGGATGTAAAATTTATAAATATATTTTGATCAAAATATGATCTAACGTCAAAATATGGAACAATTTCCTAATCAGAAGTGTAGTAAAACAGTAGAATAATCTGCCTCCTGGAATCATGGGCCCTCCATCAGTGAAGACTTTCAAGTAAATGATAGATAGCCATTTGTTTGGGATGCTCCTTCTACAGGCAGTCTGCCCACCTGCTTGCTTGACTGCTGTGTCTATCTCTTCCTCTGACTGCCCACAATGAGTTGGTCATGTAGAGTTGTCCTGCGGCGACTTGGCAGAAGCAAGTTGGCAGTGGTGAGCTGTCTGCAGTAAGCTGGCCATGCTGAACTGCTGCAATAAGTTGTTCTAGACCTTCTGGCAGGAGCTTACATTACAGAAGATATCCAAGAACGTTCTCAAGCTTATGATTCCATGAAATAAAAGACTCCATAAACCCATTAAACAATAAATTTATTAAAAATTGTAATTAAACAGTCAAACAAATCAAAATGCCTTCTTAAAGAGGACTGCCTTTGTCATCTTCCAAAATGTCAACATTTAATCATATACCTACTTTCAGAAAAGCATGAGAGAAAGAGTTCACAATGAACATTAGATTCTCAGTGTTAGATTAAATATAGATCTCTTTTTAAAAAGATATGATATTGCACTGCTTGTCAGAATCTTATTGTTGATTCTGAATTGTTGAAATTCTTTTTTTTTTTTTTGGTAACTTGCTACAGCAATAGAAAAGGAGATAACAAATAAATTCCAGACCATCTCATTGCAGCAAATATTTGAAGTCATAAAGGGCAATGCTGAGTTCCTGTTTAGCAAGGCATTTCTAATCCAGGAGTGTAACCCATTGACTTGGTGAAGTCTATCTCCAAAAAACCTCATGTAGCATTGCGGCCAAAGCTGAGTTATTTCATTTGAGTTCAGGGTCAATGGCTTCTAATATGGTTTCCAGAGTGCTAAAATGTATGAAATAATTTTTAACAAAATGTTGACATCTTTTATTCTCAAACACTCATAGCAGACAAGTCAATACACCAAAAATACTAGCTAAATTATATTTAGGACTAGTATTTTATTTGTATCATCCATAGGTTTTGTATTGTTTTATCTTTTTCAATATTGTAAGCTGCCCAGTGTTAACCTATAGTAAGATGGGCAGCCAATAAATGTAATAATAAATAAATAAATTTAGTAATAAATAAATGTAACAGTAAATAAATAAATGTAACAGTAAATAAATAAATGTAACAGTAAATAAATAAATGTAACAGTAAATAAATAAATGTAACAGTAAATAAATAAATTTAAAAGTAAATAAATGAATTTAACAGTAAATAAATAAATTTAATAATAAATAAATAAATAAATACTGGTTTGTATATATTCATGCAAAACATGGATGTGTTACCTTAGATGCACTAAAATGTACTATGATTTAATTTATCTAGATGCAATTTGCTAATATAAGTTTGATATACCTTGAATATTCTATGAAAAGTGAATTTGCTGCAAAACTGGAACTGTGGTCAGGATTATCTGGGAAGTTGCCAATGGTATGAGTTTTTATTTCTCTTTTTAATTGAATTAAGCATATAGAAAGTAATACAAAATGAGGAAGCCCACGAGTGGGATACCGTCAATCAACATACCCTTCTGGATCGGTTTAAAGGGTTAGGAGTCAGGGATGCTGTATTGCAGTGGCTTTCCTCCTCCTTCCAAGGTCAGTTTAAATTTATGTTAGTAGCATAGGAGAGGTCTATCCCTAGGCTTCTTTTATATGAGATGCCTCAGGGTTTGGCTGTTAATGTCCACTCCTGTTAAACATTTATATAAAATCACTGGGTAAGTTACATGATCAAATCTATAGATGACATTGATCTTGGGGGAATTGCTAACATTTTGAAGATAGACTCAAGGATTTTGACAAACTAGAGCATTGGACTCCATCCAACAAGGTGCAGTTCAGTGGTGAGAAAAGTAACGTAAAAGTTGTAAGCAAGTAAAACTTAGGCAGGAACAAAACTATTGTGTGCATTTCTATTCAAAGCAAAATAATTCAAGCAAGCTTTTTCAGAAATTCTATTTTGATTAGCATCCCTTGTCTACTGCTATTTCCTTGACCTTAATTAAACTGCTAATCTCCATAGCAACTATGAGAGTGTGAGTGTGTAATTGAAACCTGAACAGGACTGTGGTTTTGTGAGCTGTATTGACTCCTAATGTATTTAGTATTTAGTATTTAATAAATTTATAGACCGCCCAATCCCGAAGGACTCCGGGCGGCTTACAGAAAATACATTTTAGAAAAAATTAAAAAAGACAGAGAAAAGCAGATTAAAAACCACATCATGCACTCAGTCTGGTCGGGGCTGGACCTCAGGTTTTGATAGCCATGAGAAGGCCATGAGAGTGGGCAGGGTCCGGATCTCTGGGGGTAGTTCATTCCATAGGGTCAGAGCGGCTACAGAGAAGGCCCTCCCCCGGGGAGCCGCCAGCCAACATTGTCTGGTTGATGGTACCCAGAGAAGGCCCATCTTGTGTGATCTTATCGGCCATTGGGAGGTATGCGGCCGAAGACGGTCTCGCAGATATCCGGGTCCTAGGCCATGTAGGGCTTTAAAGGTTATAACCAGCACCTTGAATCGCGTTTGGAAACTGATAGGAAGCCAGTGCAGCTCGCGGAGGATAGGTGTAACATGGGTGTATCTTGCACAGCTGTATTCTGGACCAGTTGTAGTCTCCGAACACTTTTCAGGGACAGCCCCATGTAGAGCGCATTACAGTAGTCAAGTCTTGAGGTGATGAGGGTGTGAGTGACCGTTTGAAGTGCCTCCCGATCCAAATAGGGCTGCAACTGGTGCACCAGGTGAACCTGGGCAAAGCCCCCCCTGGTCACGGCCGACAAGTGATGTTCTAATGTCAGCTGCGGATCCAGGAGGACCCCCAAGTTGTGGACCCTCTCTGAGGGATGTAAATTTTCACCCCTCCAGACTTAGGGATGGACTATCTGGGCTGTCCTTGGGAGGCAACATCCACAGCCACTCGGTCTTGTCAGGATTGAGTGCAAGTTTGTTCACTCCCATCCAGACCCTGACAGCTTCCAGGCACTAGCACATCACTTCCACCGCTACGCTGAGCTGGCACGGGGCGGAGAGATACAGCTGTGTATCATCCGTGTATTGATGGTATTTAATCCCATGCCGACGAATGATCTCACCCAGTGGCTTCATGTAGATATTGAATAGGAGGGGGGACAAGACCGAACCCTGTGGCACCCCATATTTAAGGGGCCTAGGGGCCAACCTTTGCCCTCCAACCAACACCGACTGCGACCTGCCGGAGATGTAAGAGGAGAACCACCATAAAACGGTGCCTCCCACTCCCACCTCTTCCAGCCGTCGCAGAAGGATACCATGGTCGATGGTATCAAAGGCCGCTGAGAGGTCAAGGAGCACCAGGATAGAGGAATGTCCTCTATCCCTGGCCCGCCAGAGATCATCGGTCAGTGCGACCAAAGCGGTTTTGGTGCAGTATCCAGGCCTGAAACCAGGCTGAAAGGAGTCTAGATAATCTGCTTCATCCAAGGTCCGTCAGAGTTGATGGGCCACCACCTTCTCAACAACCTTCCCCAAAAAAGGGAGGTTGGAGACCGGACAATAGTTTTTAAGAATAGCTGGGTACAGAGAAGGCTTCTTGAGGAGGGGTCTTACCACCGCTTCCTTCAGGGGTCGCGGGAAAGATCCCTCCTGCAAAGACATATTCATGAACATCTGCAGCCAGCCTCGTGTTACCTCCCTGCTGGTCGAGACCAACCAGGAGGGACACGGGTCCAGTAAACAGGTGGAGGCACTCATCACTCCCATGGCCTTGTCCACTTCCTCAGAGGTGACAAGCTGGAACTCATTCCAGGAAATCTGATGAAGACCCTCCCTCAGCATCTCTGCTGGTACTGTCCAAGTGGAGTCAAAGTCTGTCCGAATCTGAGTGATTTTGTCCGACAGAAACTGAGCAAATTCCTCAGCCCTTCCCTGTAAGGGTTCCCCTGTGTCCTCCCTCTTCAGGAGGGAGCGGGTTATCCTAAACAGGGCGGCTGGGCGGGATTCTGTGGACGCAATAAGAGCAGAAAAATGTGCAAATTTTGCTGCCCGTATCATCACTAAATAAGTCCTAATGAAGGCTCTTAATAGTGTTCGGTCGGATTCGGAGTTGCTAGCCCTCCAACGTCGCTCTAGGCGTCTCTTTTGGCACTTCATCTCCCGGAGTTCCTCGGTAAACCAAGGTGCCCTCCTGGATCCACTGCCGTGGAGAGGCCGCAAAGGTGCAATCCGATCCAGTGCCTCAGTCGCCGCTGTATTCTAGGCGGCGACCAAGGACTCTGTCGGATTGTGGGCAAGGGAGTCAGGTATCTCTCCAAGCTCCTTCTGAAATCCCAGTGGGTCCATCAGGTGCCTAGTGCGGAACCATTTAATGTCCTTCTAGGAGTATGCATTTAGGGAATTGATTACCAAGTTCTGGATGGCACAGGGCCAGTTTACTTTTGGGACCATCTTTTCCCATCTAACAGCATAAATATCTTTATCAAACATCATCATTTGGTGGAACAAGGAGATATGCCTTCTTTGCTGTGATCCTCCCCTATGAAACCCTAATCCTAACTCTACAAGAGACCCAGCTCTTCTTGGGTGCTTGCAAGGGTTAGGTTGAGAATTACAGCTACAAACTAGAAGGTATGACAATGAGCAATCTCACCCATGCACTTTTATATGAGTGGGAACATTGTGACAAGTGCAAAATCATTCCATAATAGACATTTTATGAGTGTGCTTACATTATGTTCTCCCCCCACCAAAATGCTACCTTATTTTAGAAGAATTTGTAACTTGCTCAATAGTAGTAACTGTGAGAGGGATCTTGGAGTCCTAGTGGACAACCATTTAAATACGAGCCAACAGTGTGCAGCAGCTGCCAAAAAAATCAATACAGTTCTAGGCTGCATAAGCAGAGGGATAGAATCAAGATCACGTGAAGTGTTAATACCACTTTATAATGTAAGGCCACACTTGGAATACTGCATCCAGTTTTGGTCGTCACGATATAAAAAAGATGCTGAGACCACTGTTCCCTCTACGGTGCGCAGCTGCGCGGCCGCGCACATGGAAAGAAAACCCCACGCAGCAGTTTCTAACTGCCGCTCAGGGGCCTCACAAAATCTAGAGTTAGTACGGGCGCGGGGATGGCGGCAGAAGCTTATGTGGCACAGCTGGTCTCCTAGAACCTCCTAGGCACTGGCTGCGCCGGTCATTACCATCAGTCGCCCCGTGTTCAGTAAAGCAATCGTGGGGAAGTCCTTTGCAGGCGGCTAGAACTGGACGCCCGCAAAGGACCTCCCCAGACTTGTTTTGATGAGCACGGAGCAAATGATGGTAGTTTGTGCTGGCCGCGGCTGCTCAAACTAGCATCAGTTGCCCCCGTGTTAAGCAAAGCAAGCCCGGGGAGGTCCTTTGTGGGCGGCCAATCCTAGCCGCTTGCGCCCGGCACTGCGGCTGAAATAAACCCCCAAAGCCTGCCGCCACCGGAATATCTGCTGCCTCCTCCTCCTCCTCCAACAGCACTGCCGGATTTGCTGCCCGATGCTGCGGCTGAGGTGAAGCCTCCAAAGCTCCCGCCAGCACCCCTGCCCAGCTGAAGTGTTCCGAGCAGAGGGGGAGGCACTGCCACCGCTGCCATGGGCAGGGGCGCCAGCGGGAGCCTTGGCGGCTTCACCTCAGCTGCAGCTCTGGGAAGCAAATGTGATGATGGTGTTGGAGGAGCAGGAGGCGGCGGCAGCAGTTATTCTAGTGGCGGCAGGGGCTCGTTGGCATCTTCAGCGGCAGCCCTGCGCCCAATGAAAAAAACGAAGATGGAGCAGATCCACACAGATGACATCGTCGCAACATGACTGGAGGAGGAATTCTGGGAGTTGAAGTCCACAAGTCTTAAAGCTGTCAGGTTTGAAGACCCCTGAGGGTTTTTTCCCTAAAGGGTTATGGGTGCAAGGATCTTGTAATTTGACAGCTTTAACACTTGCATGCTTCAATGTCAGAGTTTCTGAGCCAACATGACTGGAGGAGGAATTCTGGGAGTTGAAGTCCACAAGTCTTAAAGCTGTCAGGTTTGAAGACCCCTGGGTATTTTTTCTAAAGGGTTATGCGTGCAATGATCTTGTAACAACCGCTTTAAGATTTTCCTGCTTCAAATGCCAGACTTTCTGAGCCAACATTTTGGTTGCTAAGCAGGAGCGTTGTTAAGTGACACTGATATTATATAACACTTTTAATTAAGCAGGTATCTTGAATAAACATAACTTTGAGTTTCAAATAATACTGATTTCGTTGTTGTCTTAGGTGACATCTGTGAAAAATATTCAGGTGCTCAGGCATGAAAATGTGCCGCTCAAACACTATACCTTTCTGCTCACACTGAAAAAAAATTAGAGGGAACATTGGCTGAGACTCTAGAAAGAGTGCAGAGAAGAGAAACAAAGATGATTAGGGGATTGGAGGCTAAAACATATGAAGAACAGTTGCAGGAACTGGGTATGTCTAGTTTAATGCAAAGAAGGACTAGGGGAGACATGAGAGCAATGTTCCAATATATATGGGGCTGTCACAAAGAAGAGGGAGTCAAACTATTCTCCAAAGCACCTGAAGATAGAACAAGAAGCAATGGGTGGAAACTAATCAAGGAGAGAAGCAACTTAGAACTAAGGACAAAGTTCCTGACAGTTAGAACAATTAATCAGTGGAACAACTTTCCTCCAGAAGTTGTGAATGCTCCAACATTGGAAGTTTTAAAGAAGATATTGGATAACCATTTGTCTGAAGTGATATAGGGCTTCCTGCCTAAGCAGGGGGTTAGATTAGAAGACCTCCAAGGTCCCTTCCAACTCTCTATTCTATTCTATTCTATTCTAATTATTGGTTCAAAGTACTACAGCCTTAAAATTGGAGAGCTGAATATTTTTAACCCTTTCTTCAATTTAACATTTTTTTCTTAGTATTTCTTATGTGACATCTTCTCCCTCATTTGCTAAGACCTTACTTTGATTTCTGGTAGCAATTAAGGAGTGGAAGGACTACGTGAACTTAAGCTTCAGATATTGTATAATTTCCTGCATTTGTCAGTTCTGTGCTTGATGTCACCCATTGTTTGCTGTCTCATTTGTGAACTTCTTAAAAGCAGCTTATTTGCTTGGAGCGATTGGCTTTCAACACTGAATCTTGCAAATAGAAGTATTGTATTTCAGATTAGCATATGTCAACACTTTAAGGAGTAGAGATTTATTAAAACAGCCATTTGCATCAGATACAGGTCAGGGACATCTATGTTCATATCAACAATATTAGCACTGTCTGCATATCTAAATTCATCACTGTCTCTTAGGTAGCTGTGAGGCTAGTTTATCTATGTTCTGCTGACAACCTATTTGTTTCTGGATGGGGTTTCAAATATTTTCATCCCATTATTTCCTCCCAAATAGCAGTGTCAGTTTGGGGGAGGGGGAGATATTTCTGAATCAGGGGTCTAGCACCTTAAAGCAAGGGGATTGTGGAGTATCTACCTTTAGTCTGGGAAGGCAAAATATATCCTCATTAATCAATTCTCAATAAGAAATGCTCCAAACTGTGGTTACTGTTCTGACCCAAGCTTCCTTAAAAAGCAAGAAGCAGACTCTTGGTCCAGACAAAACACCTTTTATATACATGACTGTGAATTCCTTTCATTCACAGTCCACAAGGCTTAGCAAATAGTCTTCCAGAGGAATGTTTATCAACCCGAACCTTGTCTTGTTTGGTGAGCTGCCGAATAACTAGTTTCCAAACGCAGGGCAAGGCAAAACTTGGCACAGAGTCTCTTATAGTCACAAACAGAACTTTCTACTCTTGAAATGACCGAATAAACAATTTTTTTCCTGCAAAAGCCTACTCCCTATTCATTCCTCGTTTGTTTCCTGTGGGAGGGGCCAATCACCTCCAAGGTGTGGCTTTACTCCTAATTCGACCCTGCTTTCTTAGCTGTTCTTGTATTCTGGCAGCTCTGTGCATGCGTGCACTGGGAACAGGCTCCAGCTGTTCCTCTGCTATCTAGCTTCCTCTCTGCCTCCTATGCAGAGGTGTCATCTGAGTTTCCTCACCCCTCACGACTGGTCCATGTTCCTCCCCAAACTCCTCACTGTCCAACTTTGCTCTCAGCTCCACTGGCTGCTGGCGGACCGCACCACTTTTTACTGTATTGTTCCTGTTGGAGTGATTCTTTTTTAAACACTTCATTGGAATAAAACTTATATTCATAATCAAATCACTCCTTCAAAGCACAAAGCTTGTTTTTTTATTTTAATGGAAGCCAATCCCCAAACTCAACCCTTTCAAAAATCTGGACTGAATACTTTGACCTAAGAGAATCTGCAGTGCACTTGAAAAGCTTCTTAAGTTTGGCTGCTAGAAATCACTGGCAGAAGCAGTAACAGTAAGAATCTCAAAGTTGTCTCTTCAAAGTGAAAAGAAAAATGAATTTTCCAAAGATGTCTTCTTTAAGGGATTATACGCTTTGGTAGTTCGTTCATTCTGTATCTGATCAAAGATATGAGGGCTTCCGTGAAACTAGAATGGCTAGTTAATCTGGGAGAATCAAGTGCAGATACACCCTATCAACATTTGATTTAAGATAGATTTGACCTCATCGTTTAAAAGTGAAAGATTAAATTACACACAGGAAACTGCAAACATGTTTTGTGATTATAGGATTAGAGATTTATTTAAAATGAGAACTATCTCCAGGCACAGTAATACTACAAGAAAGTGTTAGATAATATACTTTTTGATTTACCAATTCCATCTAAACTTAGATCCTCAAACGTGAACAAGATTTCATTAATAGTAGGTCATATTTATTGTCAAATCACTATTGGAAACATAGTGTAATGGAAACATTACTTTGGAACTATCAAAACTTGACTTTGTTTCATTCTCCAGTGGTTTGTTCTTTCTTCCCTTTCCTCTCTCCCTTTTGCACTCTGTCAGGCTTCCAAAAGGCATTCTCAATCAAATAAGAATCCGAGATTAGAGGTGCCTCAAAATTCCAGTTTATTAGAGAAGCCATGTTGGCACCTCTGGGAAAACCCTAATCTGAAAGCTTCCAGGTTTTCCCCACCCAGTTGAAAGATCAAGACCCTTCCCGGGTACCCACTTGTCCATCGCATGGTCCAATCAGTCACTGTCCCAAAAGAAGATTTCTCCCAGTGACGCCCCTCCAGGTGCTGGGGTAAAATGACCTTGACTCTCTAAGAAGGAATGTTATTTTGACTTCAAAGCTCTTATGCTGCATATAATTCCCCCCTGCCAGTCTCCCACAGTAGAATATGTGGCAGCCTTGAGACCCACTGCAAGAGATGGCTTCCAAGCCTGACACTCTCATTTCTATGAAGGCTGAATTCCAGTGTCTAAATACATTTTTACAACCAATGTATTAGCTAAATTATATTTACTGTTTCTTAAACCTTTACTGTGATGTGCTCAATATGAGACTATCTTAAAGAGTATGTAGAAGCTCCACTTGCTGCTGAATATCATACCATAGGCAATTATGTGTGTTTCTAGAAGAACACATGTTCTTCGTCTGCTCACCACGTGCTATGGGTACCATTTTATTTTTAGGTGTAAATCAAGGTGCAGGTTTTACTTTTAAAAGGCATGGCATTGGATCAGGTTCTATGAAGGACTGCCTCTCCTCAATTACACCTGCCCATTCCACCAGATCCAGAAGAAAGAGATCCTGTGCATCCTGCTGGTTAATAAGTTTTATTCGGTAGGCGGTGGTGGGCATTTTCCACCTTTATAGAACATTATTCCCTACAAGGTGAGGCTGGCTTCATTCCTTTCAAGCTTCCATAAGTCCATCAAGAGAATTTTGGCGTGGTGACTTGTGAAATATTGAAATAGTTCCAGGGCAATTAACACTGACTATTTGTGTAATTTTTTTTTAGATTTGTGCCTTTTATAATTTTAAAATTATGAATAATAATGGAAAATCACAAAATACAAAGAAGTATTATAGAATTAATTGGCAAAAAAGCAAACATAGTTCCAGTAATGGTAGGTAAAATTCCAAAACATTTGGAGCATCACTTGAACACCATTGACATTGATAAAATCACCATGAGTCAATTGCAAAAGGCAGCTTTATTTGCAACACCTTACATCAGTCATGGCTAACCTTTTTGTCATCGTGTGCCAAAAGCGTGTATGCATGCATGACAGTGTGCATATGCCCACACCTATGATACAATGCAAGTTTTGAATTCTGGAGGAAGGGACAACGCAGAAGCCAGGGTTTCCAACAAGAACAGATTTATTAGAACTACGAACGTAGTGACAGCGATTCAAATACGAACACATCGCGCCAAGGTATTTATATCTAAAGTATCTATTTCTTTAACCAATCAGTGGCCGGGTACTGGGCAGCAACCGCTGAGGCAGCACCCCGGCCAATCAGAGAAGACTTGCGGCTAGCAACAGCCTCTACTGCGTCCTAGCCAATCAGGACACAGTAGAGTTGTTGCCAGCCCTTTTCGGAACTGTATGTAAACTATTTAATGAATATTTAACAGCAAGCACAATCCCTCCCGCCCCCACCCCCCTATGCATGCACATGTGACTTCCCTGCCGCTCCCCCCGTCCCCTGTTTTGGGCCTAACAGGCCTCCCTGAAGCCTCCTGGGGCCAAAATTGGGGCACAGGAGACGCTACCCCCCATGCTCCCCCATGCCCCTTGTGCATGCCTACACTGTTACAGGTGTTATGTTGCCTTGTATGCAGTTTTATTGCGCTCTAGCATTCTTCTCCATTGTTCAGTGATGCATTTCCTGCCTCTCTAGGATTTACTTCTATCTGCTCCTGTGAGGTACTTCCTATTGGATGTATATAGTTATATTCTTGATGTATAGTGTTTTAACTGCATTTTGATTAAACAACACCCAAAAATTAGCTGGTCAGTGTGAGGGGCATGTGCATGTGCTGTGGAGCTAAGCTAGGGCAATGGCACGTGTGCCGGCAGAGAGACCTCCATGTGCCAACTGTGGCACGTATGCCATAGGTTCGCCATCACGGGCTTACATCATGCAATGGTATCTTTAACACCATCAAACAACAACATCAGCCTATCCCAGGTCCTTGAGAAGAATTTTATAAATAGATATTAATACCAAATCCAATCTGAGTATTTGGCTGACTGTGCAACAAACCATAACAATATTAATACTTGTTTGTATATAATGTTTTTAGCTTTTTTGTATGCTACCCAGAGCCACTTGTTTGTGAGATAGGTGGCCTTGTAAATAGGATGGATGGATGCATGGATGAATTTCAGATAAAATTTTTTGGTCTTTTCCTGATAAAACATTGCAGGTGAAACCATCTTTCTTTGGCAAGACTCTGAGTACTGATGGGTTTGTGTCATAATTAAAGTTCAAACAGTGTAGCAAGTTGAGGACTCCTTTGTCCTCTCTGAGCTTGCTTGTTTGTCTTGCAGACATTTCATTACCCAACTAGGTAACGTCATCAGTGCTAGTGTAGCAAGATACAGTAGGAGTCCTAGTACTAGTGTAGCAATTTAGAAATCCTAGTGGATGATCACATGAGCCAGCAGGGTGCGGCAGCAGCCGTAAAAGCTAATATAGTCAGTGGTGGGTTCAGAACTTTTTGGCTGAGCCAGTAGTAGTTTGGCCACCTGGGTCGCAGGAACCAATAGCAACCCAGGCCTGCCACACCCTCAAACCCATTATCTGGGCGGCGCCTACGGCATGTGCAGAACCATTTTAATTGCACTGTGCATGCTCACGTATGGCGTGCACATGAGTGAATCGGCAGTAGTGCCTGCCGGAACCCACCCCTCAATAATATAGTCTTTGATTGTATAAGCAGAGGCATACAATTAAAATCACGTGAAGTATTAGTACCGCTTTACAAAGCATTAGTAAGGCCACGCCTGGAATACTGCATCTAGTTTTGGTCCCCATATTACAAAAAAGATATTGAGACTTTGGGAAAAGTGCAAAGAAGAGCAACTAAGGAGATTAAAGGCCTAGAGATTTTAAAGTCTTGGCCATAGCAGATAATAGAATCAGCACTGAGAATTTTAATGTCAGACTGCAAAAATTTGTTTATCTAAGATAAAGTGGTTGTCTGTTTTATTGTTTTAGGTCTGCTTTGTATAGAAACAAAAATACATTTAAGACAATAAACTGGGGATTCGGACAATGATTTTTGGTATTACAATAGTTATTTTTATTTGTACAATAGTTCTACAAATCCGAGTCAAAATAGAATAGGACTGAAAAGGTAATTGGCAAAGGTCTGAGATAAGAATACAAAGAAAACAAGAAATATAAATGGTGGAACGCTACTTATAGACCCAGGGGGCATTTGGTCTGAAGGGAAACAGATCATATTGTAGCCACAGTATGCTACTGGAAATGTTAGTATAGATAATTGGAAAAGTTTATGCTCTGACAGCCCTTACGGCCCAGGACATCTGCTGCCATCAACAGAAGCCTAGAAAAGTCAGCATATTGCAGCCATCTCTTTAATGAAATGTGGAATAGTGATGTGAGCTGGGGTCCCTCAAGGGCTTGTGAGATGGAGAACCAGGGATAATGAGACCCAGAAATCTGTCATAACCCCATGACATTGCCTTCATCTTGTCCCCAGCTAGATGGAAGCAGCATAGGGACTGACAATGGGAATAGTTAAATTCATGCTGGTATGGTTTTCTGCCAAATCAAAGTTGAGTGAAAATCAGTTTAGAGGGGAACAAACTCAATGTACTGTAAGCATCTTTAGATTGTGGCATTAATCCTTTGGAGAGCTAGATTGCACTTCCCCAAACTTTTTCTTGCTGCTCAGCATTCTTCTTGTTTTGAATAGATCTTGGAAATTTGATAATACTTGGCTTCTCTGATCTTCTTCTTCCTTATTGTATTTCTTTAAAACCATTTTTTTCTTTACTTGAAAAGTTTGACATCCCTTTCTGGATAATTTTTCAGTTCAAAGGAAGAACAGAAGGTCGAAACTACTCATTTCTACAAATGTGAAATTACTATAAAGCTCTTATGTGTAAATCTTTTGTGTAAATCACATTTTTTTAAATGGAGTTTATTCTCCAGTAAGTGTGGTTACAACAGTGGCTGGTTAGACTTACTTGGATATAAATCTGTTAAAAGAGATTGTAGTTCTGGGAATAAATTGTTGGATTTTCTTTCCTTTTATAATATAGCATATCTACTTTTTCTTTTCCTCCAGCTCAACTGCCCTCTTTGGTGTAAGAAAATTTTAAGTTACTTCCTTTTGAAGAAGGTCATCACTCAAACCTTATTGTTTCCCATAAGATGCATGTATACAATTCCAGCATCTAGTGTTTTTTTCTTATTGTTTTTATTCTGTTTTTAATTGTTAGTTGCCCAGAGTCATTTATTTGAGTTAGGCAACCATATAAATTTAAATTAAATAAATTAACATGGGCAAGTTGACCGTGTAGATAATGTGGCAGTCATATTAAACTACCTTGATCATCATATTCTACAAAACAACATAAAATTTTAGTTTACAGTGTTTTTCTCTGTAGAATAGAATAGAATAGAATAGAATAGAATAGAATAGAATAGAATTCTTTATTGGCCAAGAGTGATTGGACACAGAAGGAATTTATCTTTGATGCATAAGCTCTTAGTGTACATAAAAGCACATGAAAAGATACATTTGTCAAGAATCATAAGGTACAACACTTAATGATAGTCATAGGCAGAGGTGGATTGCTACTGGTTCTCACTGGTTTAGGTGAACTGGTAGTGGAATGTTGGCCTGGGTTGCAGAACCAGCAGCAGCCCAGGCTGGCCGTGCCTCCAAACCAGTTCCCCAGTCGCAGCAGCATGGGTTTTTTTTTGTTTTTTTGTTTTTTTTTGCATTTTTTAATGTTCTGCGCATGGGCAGACCTATTTACAGGCAGCTGCACATGCACAGCAAGCGTGCACACAGCGAACTGGCAGTAACACTGGTAGCAACCTACCCCGGTCATAGGGTACAATAAGCAATAAATATGAATATAAATCATAAGGATACAAGCAACAAAGTTACAATCCTGCAGTCATAAGAGTAATCTGTAATCCTCCCAATCATTCTTGGGTGGTTGGTTTTTTCCCCCAGGGTGGATTGTAATTGTGCCTTAGAGATTATCTTGATATATGTGTATTTATGTGTGACTTTCTGTGTGTTATTGTTCCTTTCTCATGTACTAAATCAATTAATGTGGCTTTCTCGTGGATATAAGGACATAAATGTGTATCAAGCTAACTATATTTCTTTTTGTCTAATATTTCTTTTGGTAACACAACCCTTGATTGGCTTTAAAAATGTATTATGGAACTTAGTCACTTTGTACCCACAAATCATTGTTTTTTCCTCATTCTGCAATAGTCATTGATTATCCAGAATGGAAGCTATAATTTTCTCTAGATATTTCCGATATATTAAGGAGGATTTGCCACTGAAATATTTTGACATTACAGCTGTTTGACTGCTCAGAAAAAAAATCTACATTTAATGCAGAAACTGTTAAAGCTTCTTAGAACTGCATTTGGATAAATCATATACAATCAATCATTAATGTTATACCTTTAACCCCTTTTATTTTTCTTGATTCATTACTCAAAAGTATTGCCTAGAGAACTTTCCATGAATGCTTTTCAATCTATACAGTTTTTGCAAAATATTAATGCCAAACTTATTATAACTAATTTATTTATACTGGATAATGAGACTTTGGTTGATCAACCTAGCATTTGATGCACATATGTTGTGAATATAAAAATATTCCTGACTTGCAAATATATTTATCTCAGGAACTTTGAGAAGAACCCATAATGAAGTAGATAAGAAAGCTAACTTATACTGATTGTCGGCTGATACAGGCAGTCCTGTTATGCCATTTTTATACCTTTTTATTCCATTTGGAATTTTTATGGCATTTAATGAATGTTTATCTGCCATTAAATGCTAAGTCATGAGGAAGGGGTCTTTTATATTCACAATAGCTATTCCTATGTATACCTAATCAGAAAATACCATTCATCAAAAAGGTAAGATTATGCCCTGCTACAAATCTTTTAGTCTTTCAGGATCCTGTTTACAACTGCACCAGATATTGTTTGTTTTAAAGAAAGGTTGTTACATAGGAATCCCTATGCATATTATATGGGTCTCAAAGGCATTTTTCTTAAATGATGATGGAGACTGTCACATCTAAAGTCAGATTGGATATGGGGCTTAAAAGTAGTCAAGAAGAGGAGGGTGGGGCCGAAGCCGTGACGAGACGACGTGCGATCTCAAAGCTCTGAGATCGCAGTCAACACTTTTATTGCTGGGGGGTCCCAATGGACCTAAATCATCCCGAAGAGATGGTGAAAGGAAGTTTACATCTTACTGATCTCGGGGATATCACAAAATCTCCAAGAGAAGCAAGGAAAAGTCTTCTGCTGGTAATAAAAATTCCAGTCTGTCAAGACTGACAAAGTCAGGGCGGCCTCAGAATGGAATGGAACGATGTGGAAAGAGAAAGTGTTTCTAGCTGGTGAGAAACTTTTATTGTTTTTAAAAAAACGGCCTGCCAAAAAATCTAAAAACTAACTTAAATCAAAGAATACAAGAACTTAGCGGCGAATCTGATTTTTGTAATGATTCTGGACAGTGGTTATCTTACTTTCTAAATGCTATTTACATGGATTGAATCTAAGCAAAACCTTTCCAAATGGATGGATTCTTCTTCTAACATTTCTTTGTGACTTTCTGTAAGCTACAGATGGATTGTTTTGACTTCGACATTCTAAGCTTTTATTGCTTGGCTGTTTGGCTTAAGATCTGATAAGATTTTACAGCTGTCCCTTTGAAGTTTGTTTCCGCTTACAGAGAGTTTGTGAGTGTGTTTTAGTCTTGCTGAGCTTCTAAGAAAAAAATATAACTGTGTATGAACATGGTGTCCACAGAGCCTTTGTACTCTCTCCAAGGAGTACTTTTAGCGCTGCAGAGAGTGTTGGATACAGAGGAAAGAATTGACAGAAAATTGAAATATTTGGTGCATTTAACAACGATATATGATGAAAAAACTGAGGATGTTCTTCAAACACAAAATAAGAAGATTGAGATTCAAAAAATTGAAATGGAAGATGAATATAAGGAGATTGAGCCTGTTGATATTCATGGCAATTGGTTTATTTCTGAGGGAGGAAGGAATGGAATATTGGAAGAGGAATTAAATGGAGAGAAAATTTATTTCAAAGGACAGGACATAGAAGAAGAAGAAAACATTAAAGAATTTATGGACTATGAAATACTATTTGCAAAATATTTGATAACACTGCTGATAATTAAAGACAAGCTAAACAAGGAAACAGAAAGAGGGCATCAACATGAGAGATATTACAAATAAGGAGTTGCTAAGAGGAGTCCATACAGATTTGATCAAGAGGATGTTTGGAAGATTGGATCCACAAATGGCAGAAGACATAAGATTGTTTTGCTATTGGAGAGATACAGGTTGATAGATAGAAGAGTATAATTTAAAACTAGCTAAACTTAGTTAAATTTAGTGATAATACATATAGTTAAATAAAAATTGATAATGATAGTAAAATATACAATGTTGAGCAGTTATGATAAGTAATAATTGGATATGAATATTGAATGTTACCCGTGAAGGGAAGGTTAGAAATACTTTTGGACTATATATAAAGGTTATTAATAACAATAACAATAAAAAAGAACAAAATTAGACACAGCTAAGTTTTAACTAATAGGGGGGAAATGTTATGATATAGGATATAGTTAAATAAAGAAAGGATAATGATAATAAATTATATACATGGAGGATTAGAAAATTTTGGTATTAAATATTATTGATGTTTAGCTAGAACAGGATATGAGGATTGAATGTTAATGGAGGATTTTATAAATAAGTAAATGAAATGCCAGTATGTGGTTATGTATTAAATCTTGGAATATTTTATGATGAAGGATATTTAAATAATCATAGTCACATAAAAATGGAGGTATTATGATGGTAATATAATAAATATCCGAGTTAAGATATTAGAATTAATATGAATTATATTTGATGATGGTGGAAGAGATGAACAAAAACGTTTTGTAATCAACTGATGCACTTTCTACAGTATGTAAAGAAGGAGGATTTGTATGTTTGTTTTGAAAATATATATTTTTTTTAAAAAAAAGTGGTCAAGAGAAATGTCCATGGGTGTTCTGACCTAGGCTTCCCAAAGCATGAAGCAGATTCCTCATCCCAATAAAACCTCTTTTATTTAGGTTAAAAGAAATTTCTCTCCAGCAAAGTCCCAGCAGTCTTTCATGAGATTTCACAACTACAGACTTTTATCAGGCTTGGAGAGTTGCCAGGCAGATATCTTCCAAACGCCACACTGTAGCAGCAATTACTTGGCAAGAGATCAGGAACAGATCTTCACCCTAATGAACTGAAATAATTGTCTCCTGCAAACTCTCCTATCCTTTCACTCCTCTTTATTCTCTATGGAAGGGGCCATTCACCATCCACCTGTGCCTTTACTCCCAAGTTGGCCCTTGTTTCTTAGCTGTTCCCTTCTCCTGGCAGCTCTGCTCATGCGCACATCAGGAACAGGCTCCGCCTGTTCTTCTGCCCCACTGATATCTGACTCCGAAGGCAGCTGATAACTGTCGGCCCCATTTCTGCCTCCAATGCAGAACCTTCATCAGAGCCTTCCCCTGACTCCAAGACTGGCCCATGTTCCTCCCCAATCTCCTCACTGTCTGAGTCTGCCACCAACTCTGCTGGCGGACCACAACAATGGGCACATATCATCTTGATAATCTAAAATGAAAAGGGAATGAATTTAAAAGGTTTAGAGATGGTAATATGGATCAGTTATGAAATGGAATTCCTTAACAAAGCTGACAGAGATTGTTGAATAGATTTATTATATTCAATCAGAAGACGTTAAAAGATGTTGTGGTTCAACAAGCTTGAAAAACTGAACGACAAAAGTTGTGGAGATATTCACAACAGAGAATTATGACTTTGGGTAATGAGATACAATTTTTGGGAAAGATCCCTGTTATAAGGAAAAGCTTTATTATTAAGAATTGATTGAAAATATTTGATCCTGGAAAGATTACAGATAATGATTGCAGTGGTCGATGGTAAATTAGAAACTGCAGTGGATTTTCTGCATGTGAAATACAACAATAGATTGTTAAAGAGGGCTTTGAAGTTTAGTATTGTTCTTCGCTTTATCTATTAACTGCTTTTTTTACAGTAAATAAATGGTAGGTCAAATTAGTTGGGCAAATAGACTTGTAGAAGTTTATAAATTATAGACCTGTTTTGCAAGGGGGAAACTATTATTGTTGAAATATATTTATCAGTATTCAGCTGGGGGGGACAATATATGTATGGGGGGGGGGTTTGCACATTATTTTGGTCTTTAGTTTTTGCTTTGTTTATTGTTGATTTTTTTCCAGCTGAAGTTTATATTGTAACTTTGGAAATAAAATGTAAAAAAAAAAATCAAGATAATCTAAAATGACTAACAGAATCTCTATAAGGTTTCCTATAGCACTTCTACCAGCATTGCATAAACTTTCTAATTGGTAGAATGCATGCAATAATATTTTGTATTGTTAATACAATATTTTCTTACATGTATTTATATTAACAATATTTGTTAATATTATTTTGTATTTGCATTTTGAGACAGAAGAGGGATGAGCAAAAAAAAAACACCACCCTGAGTATTCCAGTAGTAGGGGCTTCCAGCAGATTTGCAGAAGATGTGAAGGCCATCCCAGATGCTCAACTAAAGTAAGCAGGAACCTACTGCATGTAGGAAAGATGCTGGAGGCAAACGATCACTTTAATGACAATGACAAAGGCATCATTTTGTACTGTGTGGGAGAAAGTAATGATATTCTACTAAGAAAAATACATGAATGGAAAATGCATTGACTGATGATATAGTATTGGATAATGGGCCCCGCAGGTCAGATTGCACTCAATGGCAACCAAATAAAAGCTGAGGATCCCTTGCACTACCAATGGTGTTTATGACATGTCATGGATAGATTAAAGCTTTCAGGATCTCTAGTGCTAATGCTGCCATGCAAGAAAAGAAAATTTGAAGTTACAAAGATAGAATTACAATATGAACATAGAATGAATGAAACATAAATATGAGAAAGTTCAACACACTGAAAGAAGAAATGACTTTACTACACATTGTCATCTTAGGTATCAGTGAACGGATGTGAAGGCTTTAACTCATCAATGTCATTATTATTTGTAGAGCTCAATAGCAGTCTGAAATGGACAGCCATAACAATTGAAATTACAAATTAAATAAATAAATATTTATGGTCTTATCTAGTGACTCTTTAATATGCTAATAAAACAAATGTAAGTTCCAATCACCGATGCAGACGAAACTAGTTTTATTTTGTGATTAAGCTGAAAATAAACAATATCTTCTGCTTTTGACTAAAGACTGGCATGCCAAAATTGGAAATATTAAGGAAGATAATGCTGTGGCCCATGTGACCTATGAAACCAAAATGAATGCAGAACGACATCAATTTCTGTCAATGCAATTATTTCTTAATTGCCAACACAATCTTCAAACAACTAAAACAATTCCTATAACCATGGACATCTGATGTCTACATTTTTGGTACAATTAGTGGTTAGAGGCTAACATTAGAATATATCATAATCTTATCATGTACAAGTTAAGCTAAAGTAGAAGAGGAATGCCATTCAAATATGGGAGGAAGGTCACACTTCCATTCTCTGTGCTTCGGCTCGTCACAAGAGACCATCCAGACAGAAACCCAATATTTTTTACTGTTGCCTTTTTGTTACATTTGTTATGTTTGTGCTGATAAATAAATATATTTATATATACCTTTAAATATAAATATATACCTTTCACCCTAGCCTGGCTGATAAGGAGTCGAGCTCTGTAGCTCAATGGTTAACACATCTGCCTAAGAGGCAATAGAGCACAGGTTCGATTCCCAGCAAGGGTATGGCTACCTGATGAGAGCTAAATAGCTTGAAATAGATCTATACTAGTCTCCCTTTATTTATTTATCAGCACAAACATAATATATATATATATATATATATATATATATATATATATATATATATATATATATATATATATATATATATATATATATATATATATATATACACATACATATATGTGTGTGTGTGTGTGTGTGTGTGTGTGTGTATGTATGTGTATATAACATACATACACACACACACACACACACAGATACACACACACACATACACACACACATAATGTATATCCAAGCATTTTCAAGGAGAATATCAGGAATCACTTTGAGATCCTGAACTGCATTGATAGGGAAGTAGAAAAACTGTAGAATTAACTTAAAGTAAATTGTTAAGGTTGAATGAAAAAAGACTTCCAAAGATCAAATAACAGAAGAAAATGAACTAGATATCAAAACAAACAGTGGAAATTGCCAAAAACAAAATAAGAAAAAAACCTATAGTCAAGATAGATATCACAAAAAGAAATTTAAGAAAGAATTACGAAGAACGATTAGATAAGACAGGATTTAGTACTACAACAACATTTGTAAAGACATAAAGGGGCGGGGGGCAGGCGGTCTTCCAAAAGTTCTCCAAACTCTGAAGGTCACCTCAAATTGGTATGGTCAAGGATGCCAGTGGACAATTAGTAACTGATTCAAAGAAGATTAAACAAAAATGGAAGGTACTGAAATTCTATACAAGAATTGTCAAGATACAAGATAGTACAAGGCCTATAGATCTCGACTTACAACCACAATTGGGCCCAAAATATAACATTTGTTAAGTGATTTTTGCCCCATTTCCCATTCTTTCTTGTCATAGTTGTTAAATGAATTACTGCAGTTGTTGAATTAGGAACACATTGTTAATTGAATTTAACTTTCTCAGTGATTTTGCTTGTCAGAAGGTCACAAAAAGTGATCACATGGCTGCAGGACAGCGCAACTGGCAAGCATCTGAATTTGGATCTTGTGAGCATGGGGATGCTGTAATGGTCATAAGTGGGGGAAAAGCAGTCATAAGACACTTTTTTCTGGTCCCACTGTAACTTTGAATGGTCACTAAATGAACTGTTGTTAAATTGAGAACTACCTGTAGCAGCCATTGAATTGAGATGAGCACTTAAATCATTACAAGTTGGAAAGCTATAGGAATTCATTAAACATCTAAATAAATGTGGCAAGCAATAGAAGGAGAATCAGTAAAAATTCTAACCAAACGCTGCCACCAAATAAGAACAACAACACAATGGCCATTTAGAGAATAGATGAAAACAATCTACATAACAATATTAAAGAAATGAGACTTACAAAGTGTTGAACAACAGCTTTGATTTCACACACTAACAATGCTTGGGATACTCCAATGCAGATTAAACCCTACTTAGAAAGGAAGATGCCAGGTGTTCAAGATGACTTTAGAGAAGGCTAAGAATCATGAAACATCATTGCTGATGCATGATATATATTGAGAAAACCAAAGAATTAACAGAAGAAGAAGAAGAAGAAGAAGAAGAAGAAGAAGAAGAAGAAGAAGAAGAAGAAGAAGAAGAAGAAGAAGAAGAAGAAGAAGAAGCTGCTGCTGCTGCTAGTGCTTTACTAGATTATAGAAAGACCTTTAATTGTGCCGATCATGTTCAATAAGTAAAATATGATTTAAAAAATAGAATAGAATAGAATAGAATAGAATAGAATTCTTTATTGGCCAAGTGTGATTGGACACACATGGAATTTGTCTTTGGTGCATATGCTCTCAGTGTACATAAAAACACAAGATGCATTTGTCAAGAATCATAAGTACAACAGTTAAATGATAGTCATTGAGTGCATATGTATGTATATTCCTGAAGGCAGGAATTACAGCCGGGGTGGGTTCTGGCAGGTGTTAGATCATCTGTATGAAGAATCAGAGGCGTCTGAGGTAACAGTAACCATTTATTGTAACAAGAACGTTTGCAACAGTAACTAACAGTAGACCGGATAGACTCTGGAGTTGTGTGTGGTAGATCAGATAGCCTCCGGAGTTGTGCAGCCTTTTATACTCGGCTGTCAAACCGTTTATCCAATCGCCTCGCGTATGACAGCCCGGCAACCAGCAGGTGCGTCTGATTGGTTAAGACGCGCCTGGCTGCTGCCGAGCTGTCATTTGTAAGTGCGAGGACTTACGAGGCTATTCAACAGCAGGCACTACTGCTGGTTTGCTTGTGGGCATGTACTGCATGCACATGCGAAGTGCAATAAAAATTGTTCTGCGCATGTGCAGAAGTGAAAAACAAGATGGTGGCACTGCCTGGAAAACCCATTTGGGGGCGTGGCATGCCTAGGTCACTGCTGGTTCCAGAGACCCAGGCTGCCAAACCACTACCAGTTTGGCTGATTCAGTAGGAACCCACCACTGAACTACAGCAGAGAAGGCCTATCTCTTTTTTTGCAGCAAAAAAGGTGACTTCTTCTTTAAATGGTTCACCAAACATAGTAAAATATAAATATTAATGAATTCCATAAGTTATAAATTAATTCTCTGGGTTTACAGAATACTTGGACAACAAAATAATGCAATAACTGATACGTTGTAATGCACAGAGGTACAAATGCATTGACAAATGCATTTTAACCTGATTTGATATTTAATTTACATGTCAGTGGGATTGGTTTTATTTATCCTGGCCAGTGTCCCAACTCTCCTTCTGTCCCACAGGTTATTATTTTATTACTCTCCTGAGAAAACGGATGGGAAATCTACCTCCTTCATCTGATGGTGCACCAGCCAAGATCAGTTACATAATCCTTCAGGGTGCCATAAAAACAGAACTTGGAAGCTAATGCAAGCTGCCAGTTCTGAATTTTCTACCTCTATGCTAAAAATAAGTGAGCCATTACTCTGTACCAGCTCAGTACATTTTCATTTGAAGTTTACTGTTGTTTTGACATTGAACTTCTAATGTACCGCAATTGATTGGCAAAATATAGTAGGAATAGAAGCCATCTTTTTTTTAAAAAAATTAACTTTTCCCAAGTTTAATACGTAGTCACAAGTACAGAATCTGTTTACAGAAATTTTCAATGTTTTCAAAATATATATGACATGATGAAATGAATCTAATTGCTTTGGACTAAAGTATAAGCCTGCAAAGAAAAACTAGAAATTTTAAAACCTGTATAAGCTCTGCTCTAAGAATGGCAGAAAAATATTTCAATAAGTGAGCACATCACCATTTTGATTTTTTTCCAGCATTCTCACAGAGATTCCTAGATAATTATTTCAATTTTAACATACGCAATATCAGTTCTGATGGAAAGAATTCTTTACATATATATTGATGGAGGGAGTTTTCTCAACACCCAAAGTGGTAAAAGAGAAGGCGCGCGCGGGGGGGAATTAAATGTAAGTGTTTATAAGGAGAACAGATTATATTTTTCATATTAGGTATCAAGTCAAGTTCCAGTAAACATATTAGAAAATAAAAGAAATGGGGAAGTGTGGTAGCAAAGTGATGAATGAATCAGTCTTTAACAACCCTTTGAAGTTACAATGGTGTTGAAAAAAGTGGCTTAGAACTGGTCCTCATACTTTTGCAGCATCCCCGTAGTCACATGATCAGAATTTGGCTGCTTGGCAAATGACATGTAATTATAGCAGTTGCAATACTCTGGTATTACATGATCACCACTTCCCAGCTAGCCTCTGACAAGCAAAATCAATAGAGAAAGCCACTCAACAACTATGATGATTTGCTTAAAGACTATGGTAAAAAAAAGTCATAAATCAAGCAAGACTCACTTAATGATCTTATCACTTTGCAACAGAAATTCTGGTCCAATGGTGATCGTAATTCAAGGATTAACTGTAATAAAGGTAAAGGTAAAGGTAAAGGTTCCCCTCATACATATAGTTTCAACATGGTTTCAAACTGCTAGGTTGGCAGAAGCTGGGACAAGTAATGAGAGCTCACTCCATTATGCAGCACTAGGGATTCAAACCACCAAACTGCCGACCTTTCTGATCAACAAGCTCAGTGTCTTAGACTTAGACACTCAGCCACCATGTTTCTTACTTAACTTTCATATCATACATGATATGAAATCAGACAGACCCTATTCTTCCAGTTTACAAAATGAAATTTATTCACTCAGAAATGCATGTACAAATGAATAAATGAATGGATGTGTATTTGTGTATCCATATGTCTGTCTCTATATCTATATCTACATATGTAACAAAGACATAAAAGTACTAAGATATGACTAAAGCAACTCAACAAAACTAATTGAAGAAGATTCTGATTTTAAAATATAATATTCAACATACCTCTGAGAAAGTCTAAAATATGTGCTCATTTGTTTGAAAACAAATTCAAAGATTAAGAGGAATATCTAAAGCTCTTACCTAGTGACAAAAATCCAATCAGTATTCACATCATATTCCTGGAGAAATGGAAATAAAATATGGAATTTCAATCTGGATACCTTGGTGTTTTTACTCAGAATTTCCATTTTTGGAAAAGTGCCATATATTTACAGCTATAATAGATTAGCATTTGACTCTAGGCATTCTGCATCAGGATCTAGAAATGATAAACAGCCATCAATATTAATCACTATCAATACCCAGATCCTCCATGAGTCCGTCCAGTCCATTTTTAAAACCATCCAAATTGGCTGCTATTACCCCAGGTATTGACAGCAAATTGTGGTATTAACTTGGCTCATTGTGAAAGTATTTCCTTCTGCATTATTTTCAGTGATGAGCTAAAATTTTATTCCGTGTGAAAGAAAAACAGCAATTATCTGTGCCATCCATGATGTCCCATGTAAGTCCCTTCATCTTTGTTCAATTTGAGCTAGAACGCTCCAGTGATGTAGTTGTGCCTTCCATCCCTCTAATTATTTCAGTTGCCATATTTTTCTGGACATTTTCCAGCTACAGTGACTAGAAGTAGAACATAATGCTCCAAGAGTGACCTCCTGATAGATTTGTACAAGTGTCTTATTGCACTGGAAATTCTATTTTCAATTCCCCTCCTAATAATTGTAAGCAAAAGATTTTCCATTTTTGAAACAGGTGCACATTGGGTTGACATTTTCATTGAGACAGAATTCACCATGACTCAGATCCCATTAATGTATAAGTGAAAGTTTGTAATTTTTACATCAGTAGGTTTTGCTTTCCACTTGTTCACATTGAATTGCATTTGCCATTTTGAAGCCCATTCACCCCATTGGAGAAATCCTTTATAGCTTTTCACAATGCCTTTAAAAAAAACAAAAACATTTTTTTAGCATATTGAACTGTGTGTGATCTATATTTGCTTGGAAAAAGTAAAGGACAATCCTGACAAAGGGGCAAATCTGAAAAAGGTTCATAAGGAATTTTTTAAAAATTAATTGTTTATAACTTTGCTTTACAAAGGAAAATTCACAAGCAAAACCAAGAAAAAATGTAATTAAATAAATCTAAAGAATTTTATTTCTGAAATAAAGGGCTGCCCTTTATAATCAGGGATGTGTGGCCACTGTAATCACCTGCAAACATGGATTCCCTGCTCAACTCCAACTTCAAAATTATTTATCTTAAAGTTAAAAAGCACCAATTCTGACATCAGTTATTGAAGACCCCACTGTGTACATCTTGCCAGTGTGAAATTGCCAATTTATTCTTACTATTTCCTGTTTTATAACCAGCTGTGAGAGACATTGGCTAAGGTTTTTTTTAAAAAAAAAAGTTTGGGAATAAAATACTCCTTGTTTACATTTATTGACACCTAGAGAACAGACTTACCTTGGAGAAAGTCATGTTTTAAATTTTCAGCTGGGCTCCTTCTTCAGTGTGTTTGCTTATTTTCTTTTTAATAAATACTTTCAACAATTTTCCCCAGAAGAGATGTTAAGATAACTGGCCTTCTTTCAGCTAGCGCCTACTCTTTGGAAATAACTTCCACTCAAAGTACATTAGGAAACAGATCTCTCAAGGTTTAAGGCTTCTTTATCAGGACTTTTGTGTAATGTTGGGGGAATATTATTATTCCTGTTCCAGTTTAAATAACGGCAGACTTGGGCTTAGTGCCTAGTTATAAAATTAATAGATAGATTTGTATGTTTTTTTGTTATGGCCAGTTTGTATTACTTGTAGGTATAAATATATACCAAATAAAATGACCACAGTTACTATTATGTTTATTACTCTCCTTGCAGTCCTGGTGCCAATGTTGAAAAGAAGTTGCATGTTTTATGAAAAGGAAAGCAAATCAAAAGCTGTTGAATATGTTTGCGTGGATACCATTTGGATCCAGGGATTTATTATTTTTTAATTTCTCACCCTTGTTTGCAATTTTATTACTCATTGTTTCTATTTCTTTCTATTGCTCCAAGATTAGAAGCGTACAGAAATCCCATTCGCTCAGTCATTTCTCTGACATTTCCATTGTCTAATGCTCCAACATTTTATTTGGTAGCTTCAATTTTCAAATATATTTGAAAAGGTTTGTGGACTCTCTAATTATTTTTAACTCAAAATGTTTTTCCCTTCATTTATTAATTTGATTGCACATCTTTCTGCAGACTAGATGTTCTTTTTTGTTCACCTCATTTCTACCAGATTTCCATATGGTTATTCTGTGTGCCTGACCACTCATAGCAGGTTCATGACACATTTTTACAAGTCAAATTTTTCCTGAGCACAGTTTGTGCTCAGAATGTGAAAACTCGGCACGGCCAACTTGCTGTGACCAAATTTCTGCTGACGATTTGCCATAGCCAACTTGCTGCGGCCAGCTCACCATGGCCAACTCGCCATTGGACAAGTTGCTGGGGCCAATTCACCACAGAAAAACTTGACACAGGGCAATTCAACAATTTTATTTAATTATTTAAAATAATTTAAAAAATACTTTAATTTATGTCACCCACATTTCATTTTGTCAATTCTTTTGCATCTTTTCTTTAACGGTTCTATTTCACCATTTCTTTGATAGTATGTAACTTTTGTCCTGCGGCAAGCTGGAGGTAGTGACAGATTTTATTTTCCTGGGTTCCAAGATCACCACATATGGGGAAAGCAGTCAATAAATTAAAAGACACTTGCTCCTGGAGAGGAAAGCTATGGAAAATCTAGACAGCATACTAAAAAGCAGAGATGGCTATGGTTTTCCCAGTTACAATGTATGGCTGTGAAAGTTGGTCCATAAGAAAGGCTGAGTGCCAAAGAATTGAGGCCTTTGAACTATGGTGCTGGAGAAGACTCCTGCAAGTCCCTTGGACTGCAAGGAGATCAAACTGATTAGTCCTAGAGGAGATCAACCCTGACTTTAGAAGGCCAGATCCTGAAAAATAAAACTCAAATACTTTGGCCACCAAATGAGAAGGAAGGACTTACTGGAGAACAGCTTAATGCTGGAAAATATTGATGACAAAAGAAGAAGGGGACAACAGAGAATGAGGTGGCTGGATGGAGTCACTGAAGCAGTAGGTGTGAGCTTAAATGGACTCCAACGAATGGTAGAGGACAGGAAGAACTGGAGAAATGTTGTCCATGGGATCATGATGGCTTGGACATGACTTCGCAACTAACAACAACAGGTTGGCCATGGTGAACTGTTCCATGGTGAGTTGGCTATGGTGAGTTCTATGCCTCCTCAAATCCCATCCTCCAATACTCCAAATGGAAGGAATAAGATACAAAAGGGACCTGAGATAATGAACAGTGTTAGAGAAGCCAAAATGCTGGCAAAGGTATGACTGATTAGTCATATTGTGAAAATGCCGAATATGGAACTTGTATTATTAAATCCCTTGTCACGGCAAGAAAATCTGTTCTACCTGAGGCTCAATTTGCAATCTGAATGCCAACTCACACTTGTTGGAAGTGGCCAGCTGTGGGAATTTAACTCAGCTTGGTATATGAAGTTTCATATTAAAGTAGCAAATAGGTTGATGAGCATTGGGAATTGTTGAAATACTGCATTGTGGTTGTACTCTTTCTCTACCTGCACCGGTGGTGGGTTGCAGGCGGTACGCCCCAGTACGGGCATACCGGTGCCTGCCCTGAGCACCGGGTACCGTTCCGGTATGGTGCTCCAGAGGGCCCACCCGCTTGCCCGAGCTCCTTACCTGTATTTGAGATCTTTGGTGCTTCCGCGCATGTGCATGGAGCGCATGGTGTCTGTGCAACGCTCCATCAAACAGCTGGAGTGTCACAGAAGCTTGCGGAGGCATCGCAAGAGACAAGTATGCATGCACACACTGCACACATATGCGTGTATGCTGCTCACATTCATGTGGTGCACGCTGGGCCCTGTTGCAACCTGCACTCACTATGTGTCCTCCTGGAAATTCTGTGAACATGTTAAGACAGATTTGTGGATACTCGTTAGGGGTAGCTATAGAAATATGTATTTTATGAGTGGAAGTTCCCTCTTTAATTTGAGATGAACTTTAGTATTATAAGATAGATAGATAGATAGATAGATAGATAGATAGATAGATAGATAGATAGATAGATAGATAGATAGATAGATAGATAGATAGATAGATAGATAGATAGATGATGGATGGATGGATGGATGGATGGATGGATGGATGGACAGAAAGATAAACTTTATTGATTATTAAAGAAAATTATGCCTTTTAATCAAATTATCTCTGAATTACAACACTCATTTCCCTCATAGTCCCAAGGGGGACTAAGGAAAATATTGAAAAGACTAGTCTTTTTTCCATGGCTCTCCCATTTTTGTAATATACTCTTTATGGGAATGGTAATCTGCCACTAGGATATTCTCTCACATACCCAAATGTAAGGTTCACACATTTCAATAAGACATATTGTCAGTTGTTTTCATTTTGACTTCAAGTGTCTGACTCGAAGTTATTGTGGTTTATATATATGGCTTCTAGTTTGGATTGCCATAATAGGTAAATCCGATTAGTTCGTGTTAGGACTCAGACCACCAGAGCACAGATCTTCTCTGCATCTTTAAGCTACTACACCATCACACCTCTTTTTGGTTGCAGCCTTCATTGGAAACAACAATTTCAAATCCTAGTTTGTAACTCTTGTTCCTGCTGACTGCCTGATTTGACTTTCTGTAATTCTTGGAACATATGTGGGGGAGGCTATTGCATTTTTTGGACTGCAATTGGCATTTTTCAAGCAAGCAGCCTGCTAGGCATTTGAATTATATTCCTGTCTGCTGTTATCTGCTTCAGCTTCTCAATACTATGTCTGCACATGTGTGCCTACAACCTTGAAACAGAACAAAATGCATACAGCTAGTGATATGCTTAGTTGTGTGGGTTTTGCTCTTTAGTTCAAGAGAATAGTTCGCTGTTGCACATATCATTTCCTGAGGCTGATTCAAACAAGCAAAAAAAAAAAAAAGCTTAAAGTTCTCAAAACAAGAAGGAATTGACTCAGAAATTCCATTTGACTCAGAATTTCAACTTTGATACATCTTGGCTGTGGAGAGCGAGTAAAGCAGAAGGAAAAGGACAAAATTTGACTCTTTTAAAAAAAATATTGTTTCCCCACTCCCCCCGGGTAGAATGCTGAGAGCTGTCTGAAATAACACACATTTGTGGGCTTCCAAAAAGAAATCTGAGTCCCAACAAGACTTGTGATCCACCATGATCATGACACCACAACCAATGTTTACTCTGCAGCTTGTGAAATTTCTACAATGGGGCTTACTGATTTGGTTGTACAAAATTGAAGGAAAAAAGGAAGGCCCACAAGAGAAGCATTGGCCTATGATTAGCATGTTCATACTTAGCAGCACAGCAGCTCAAGTAATAATCTGTCTACAAGATTAAGTGCCCATAGATTTTTCAAACTTTGGCTGCTAGAAATATGTGTCATCATTATATTCCTGAACACAATAAAATGGAAAATAAGCTTATCAAGAAAAGTATTCATGCTCATATTGTAGCTTTTATCAGTGTGGGTAATACAATTCAGAACTGTGGTAAGAGCAGCAATTTCATAGTCTAGCTCACTCTGAAATATAATTCTCTCTCTCTCTTTCACAAGGACTTTATGGGTAAATGATTTTGTTCTCATATCAAGTTGTCTTCACTTACATTTTTTTTAAAGTTAACAAGCTTTCTAAAGAAAACTAAAATCACAATCACCTTAGTTCTGTTCTCCAATTTCCTGAAAAAATTATTTGCAGGTAAAATAAAGTTCTGTTTTTCAAACTCTTTCTTAGAATTCTTTTGTGAGCTTGACAGTCTTGTTGGAATTGACAGTATATGCAATAAACCGACATACACTCAGGATGAGTTATCCTAAGCATAACAATATCTAAAGACCAAAAAGGTTAGGAATGTTCTTATTTCAAAAAGACATCATTTGTTTGGTTTGTTTGCAGTGGTCCATCCTTACATTTTACAAAAACAACTGATTCTTAGTCCACCAAAAGAGATGGACATGCAGTAGGAGCTTGCACAGAGATGAAGACAATAATTGGGATAAAGATTTGCACTGGCTTTTTAGTTGATGCTTCCTGTAGGACACATATATTCAGTTTGGTCCAAACTGCAATATAGAGTGAGAATGTATTTCCATAAAACTATACTAAAGGCTTGGAGAGGGAGTGGGGAACATTTATTTGCCTTTTGGTAAATGAGTAATTTGAGCCTGACCATATTCCTCTTTACAACTGTTTGATGAAAGCTGTCACAATACATGCTTAACATTCCAACTGCCTGTAACAGCCCAAAATTGTTGCCTACTCCCGATTTAAAATATTTCTGTTGTGGCTCTTCAGTTGAGATGTGGGAAGCTTCCAGGCTATTTCCCCACCAGATAGCAATGAAAATAGAACCTACTTTATCTGACAATATGGCTAAACCATATGCTTGCAGACCATAGGCCGATGAATTTAGTAACACAAAAGTAGAGATATGTTACCATTTTAACAGAATAACTGAGTTGGAAGGGACCTTGGAGGTCTTCTAGTCTAAGCCCCTGCTTGGGCAGGAGGTCCTATAGTATAGGACCTATACTATTTCAGGGCCTATAAGAAACTTTTCGTTTCCTAAGCCTTCCAACTGTCCAACTGTCATAGGGTGAAACATTTTGTGTTCCGTATGTTCCGTATAACATATTGTTATGAAAGTAGTATACTTGAATAATGGAGAATAGTAGAATAATAGAGTTGGCAGGAACCTCAGATATCTTCTAATCTAACCTCCTGCTGAAGCAGGATATCCTATATCATTTCATATCAATGGTACTCCAGTCTCTTTTTGGAGCCTTTCAGTGATGAAGCACCCACAATTTCGGCTCCATTGGTTGGTGGCACTCACCATTAAGAAATTTCTCCTTAATTTTAGGTTGTTTCTTTCCTTGGTTAATTTCCATCCATTGTTTCTTGTCATTCCTTTTGGCGCTTTGGAAAATAGTTTGACCCCACCATCAAATATTGTAACAGTGCTATCGTGCCCCCCCCAGTCATTCTTTTCATTATACTAGACATACCCAATTCTTGTAACTGTTTTTCCTACATTTTAGACTCCATCCCCCTAATCATTTTAGGGGAATGATACAATAATACATAAAAAGTCTGTAAAATACTTTGGATATGTCTACTGATCTAATTTCACTAGAAATCGTACTTAATTTGCATTTCTCAGTTCAGTTTTTGCTTGATGCCTTGAAAGATCAGCACTAAAGGGTTTCAGATAAATTTTGAATTATTTCAAACACATATCTTTTCTATCTTTATAAAAGTTGAAGGAAATCATTAGAATGAAGAGTTGAGGACTTTTCTCCTGCCAGATGAAATGTGATTTTGTTTGTCGAAGCTACATCCAAACATGCAACACACTCTCCTTTTGTGAAGCGAATCCCATTAATATTCTTTATCTCATTGCTCAGAGCCTCCTAAGGACAAACATGCTATAAAATGTTTCCATAAATCAAATTTAAGTGTACTGCAGAGGTAATGGGATAGTAAAAATGTCATGCTTTGGCAGTGGTTTAATGGAGAATGACCCATTTTCATATTAAAATGATATGATCAGTATGATAAAATTTATAAAAAATGTGGCTTTTTTTAAAGCTGAGAAGCCAATAAGATTTAAATCAGTCTTATAAAGCCTGGATTTAATATTGGTATTTTGGCAATTCTAAGGCAACTGAAAAAAATGGGCTCTTTTCATAGTCTGGCCTTTTCCTGTAATGACATGGACAACTGCCTTCAAACTACATGTGGAAAATTAATTCAAACCTCCAGTATCACAATTGTGAAAATTTACAAAAACAACAAAAATAAAAAAGAAATAACCTGCTTTGTCCTTTGAAATGGAGAAAGAATTGGGAACCTATGCAAACTTTGGTCTAAACCAGTGACGTGTGGTGAGGTTTATGGCTGGTGAGGCACTGACACAATAGTGGGTTTCAATTTTTTTTAGACTTGTGGACTTCAACTCCCAGAATTCCACAGCCAGGCATGCTCAGTTCCGATTTAAAGCAACGGCATTTGTTTTTCTCCTTTGCGAAAAAGTTTCCTTCATTCTTTTTCTTCTCCCTCCCCCTCCCTCCCTCTCTCCCTCCCTCCCACCTCTCTCAAACAGACACACGCACACAGAGAAGTCTCCACCATTGCAAATGCAGCTTGCTGTCTGGGTGGGAAATGCCTGAAACGCAATAAAACCCACCCACTCGTTCACCTCCTGCTTGCAGGCTGGGGTGAGAGAAGAGGCAGAGAAGCTGCAGGGGAGCCGATCCAAGCCTTTGATTGCAGGTGGAGCCATGTTGCCTTTTCAAACTTGTAATCAGGCTGGACTTATATAGTTTTATCCAGGTGTTTGTGTGTGTGTGTGTGTATGTGTGTGTGTGTGTGTGTGTGTGTTTGAAAAGGCAACGTGGCACTACCAGCAATCAAACTACACTTGGGGAGGGATCTACACTTGAGGATGAAGTTTGAATTCTTCCCCCTCCCTTCGACCCACACGTACCTTTTCCAGCTGTTTCAGAGAGGATTTCAACTCTGCTCTTGACTGTCATCATGAAAAGAAAAAAAATGTAAAAGGAAAAAGGCAAGAGCTGAGGTCAGGCTGAATTAGTTGCTGCCAGAGTCACCGTGGATGACTCTGCTTAACTGCTTAAAAAACCCTCTAAAAAGCGCCCTTTATAGGAGGAGGCAGGAGAACGATGTGCCTCACCTGCGGCAGGAATTTTTAGGCTTCTAACCCTTGCTTAACTCTGCTCGAGTGATCATAAAACGCCTAAAGTCAGACTAGATGAGGCACGTTGTTCTCCTGCCTTCCCATGTAGAGGGCGCTTTTTAGAAGTTTTTTTAAACAGTTAAGCACTAAGCAGAGTCATCCATGTTAAATCTGGCAGCAACTAGCTCAGCCTGACCTCAGCTCTTGCCATTTTCCTTTTACATTTTTTTTCTTTTCATGATGACAGTGGTGAGGCTCTGCCTCCCTGCCTCCCCTGACTGCACATCCCTAGTCTAAACAATATTTGTTAAAAGTCAATCATTTCATATTCTCTCTATATTTTCTTTATTACAATTGTGTTGATTTGTGTTGTATTTGCTACTTCATTTTAATATCCTTACTGTATCTTTGCTTGAAAAAAAATAAGGCAAAAAGAATTGCAGAAGAGAATTCTGAAACTAGCAACTATGTGGAAATGAAAAAAAAAAAGGTTCTTAAGCAACACATCATTTTTATTATCTTAACTCATCTGTGTGAAGTAGCATTCAAAGGGTTATTAAAAAGCCCTTCACCCAGCAGTAAAATGCACCCAACTTCAAATATTCCACTTTTTCTCCAAACTACTATATAGTCTAATTATGCATTCCCCCCCTCCCCGCTCCATCTCTCAAAAGTGTTGATTTAATAAGGTTTCAGTAAGAAACTGCTACGAAATCTAATGGAGTTGCAGGAATTCAGTTTACCAGGAACAAAGTTTTGGCACATTTAATGATTACAAAAAGAAAAAAAAAAGGGTTTCCTATAAATCTAATTGACTATACTTTGCAAATTATCAAAAAGGGGTGGAATCAATATCATAATGTATGAAAGCAATTTTATGGTCATTCACAGTTATTTAAAGCATGTGACTTTGTTCAAACTCTTTCCTTCCAGAATTAAGCACTGTGACTAAAATTCAAAGATTTGTTTCTTTTTGTTAGCTAGTGAGGAATTTCGCTTTGTGTATGTTAAAGTGCCAGTTTCCTTTTCTCCAGTGATGTTGTAATGTTAGTGATGGGCACATGTCAGCCACCCAAGGCTTTTGTCATGACAGAATGTGTCTTAGTGTCAAAAATGTCCAAAACTTTCTTCCAAACATTTCCTTTTCTTTATGTTGACTGGAGTTGGAATCCACCAAATTCACTTTTTGAAAAAAAAAAATGTTCAGAAGAAATGCATCAGCAATTCTAGCTAAGCTATAACAGCACAGTGTCACCAAATCTTTCCAGAAAACATTGAATAACAAACAATTTCAAAGGAAAGTCTTAATTTCCTTTCTTGGAGGATTTTTTCTTCTTAACCACTGATTGTAAGAGAACAATCACAAATGGAAATGATAACTGACAGCTATAACTACTGTTTAACCTAGGAGAAACAACAGTGCATTGATACAACTGGTGAGTTTGTGATTCATGATGATTACCTTCAACTAAAACCAGCCAGTTAAGTGAGTATAAACTGTATTACCCAGGGCGCAATTAAGAGTTTTGCCATTAATATGTAGGCTAGGAGGAAAAAGCGAGGCACTGCCTGAACCAGGGACGTGCAGTCACTAGAGGCAAGGGAGGCGGAGCCTCACCAGTCTCCTCAGGAAAAAGAAAGAAATTTAAATATTTTTTAAAAAATAATTAAAGCCAAGATAGTTGCTACCAGATTCCAGGTCACAGTGGCTTGGTGTCTGCTTAGTGTTAACCAAAGCAGGAGGTGAGAGAACTCGGGGCCTCCTTTCCATAAGGAATTTTTTACCTTCTAAAAGTTAAGAAAGAGTTAAAAGGCAAAAAAGTTCAGATGCAAAAGAGGCACTAATTCTCCCGCCTCCTGATCTGGAAGCAGCGAATCATGTCTTCTTGAGCACGCTTACATTGGGCAGGTTATTTCGCAGGGCGTGCTTCAGAGGAGAGAGGAGTGGGGGAGAAGGAGGAGGCTCACTCTTTGCTGCAGACCTGGGTGCTTGGCAGCTCCCGCCATGCAAAGTACCCCGCCGCCCCCGATGCTGCCGCCCGCCCGCTGCCCTGGCCTGCTTCTCCAGGCTCCGCCGCCAGAAGTCCCGGATCGCCTCTGGGGGAAGGCTGGGTGAGAAGCGGAGCAAAGCTTCTCCGCGGCCTCCCGGTGCTGCGCAGAGGCTCTTGCAGGAGCGCGTGCCAGTGGCCAGCGGCCCGGAGTGGCCCCGGCTGCAAGACAAGGCAGTGCTTAAAGCAGCCGCTGCAGCCGCCACCGCCCCTCCTTCACCCAGAACGCCCCGGCGGGTGAAGGAGGGGCAGTGGCAGTGGCAGCAGCTGCTTTAAGTGCTGCCTTGTCTCGCAGCTGGGGCTGCTCCGGGCTGCCGGCACGCCCTCCTGCGAGAGCCTCTGCGTAGTGCCAGGAGGCCGCGGAGAAGCTTCACTCCGCTTCTCACTCAGCCTTCCCCCAGAGGCGATCCGGGACTTCCAGCGGCGGAGTTGGAGAAGCAGCGGCCGCAGGCCGGGGCAGCGGGTGGGCGGCGGCATCGGGGGCGGCGGCGCCTTTGCTGCAGACCCGGGCACTTGGCTGCTCCCGCGATGCAAATCCCCCCCCGCTGAGGCTGACCGCTGCCCTACTGAGTTGCTTCGCAAAAGGATGCCCAGCTGAGCCTCACCAGGTATAAACCTCACCGCACATCAGTGGCCTGAACTATATAAATCCTACTCTGTTGTTGGGCTTATTTCTCAATATTTTTAACAGTTCAAGATGGCTGATAGAGGACAAGATCATGTGGTCCACACAGAGCTTCCAGATTACTTTGAATAGTGTTTTTGCCTTTGAAAACAGATCTAGAATAAAAGGGAAACCACGGAGAGCAAAACAGAAGGACACAAAAGAAGTTTTAGAAAATTTTAATAATCTTAATTACATCTGAAGAAAGCTTTGAAAAATCGATAAGGGCAGAGAGAATGTGATGTGTATTGTTTTTCAATAGGAAAAAACCTTTACTGCTGATGTGATGACATGAGAAATGATTTATTGGAGTGTAATAACTTGTAAAGGGTATTAATCAAAATGGCAATGCAAACAATACATTTGATTTACCAACATCAGCCAGGCTTTCAATGCCATGCAATTTAATCTCCTCAGCATAAACAAGGTGGCAAGCAATGTTAACAAATATACAAATCAAACAATAGCATTTGGGATCACAGCATGATTTAACCTGGAGGCCAACTTCAATATCTTAATTCTCAAAGTGTGTTTTGCCCCTCCTCCATCGATAGATATCCTTGTAAGAATTTCTAAATAAGCTAGTAGCAAAAAAAGGAATGTGCTGTTCAAAAATACTACAGAACAATACAAAAGGGACAAACCCTTTGAAATAAGGAATCATATTCATGAATTTTTTATGTGTGAATTTGTAGAGAGGTGGTGGGGAAGAGGCTTTAAAAACATTAACATCTAAAGTGCCCGCTTTCCTTCACTTTTTTCACGTAACCTTAGGCAGTGAAAATCCCAAGGCAATACGTTTAAAGATATTCAAATTGAGTTTAAAAAAATGAAAGGAGACAGAACCTTCCCAGAAGGTTTCTTCACAGGAACATTTCTTTTAGGAGAACAATGGGCATCATTTTACCATCATGGTAAAAAAGCATCTGCTTCCCAACCTGAGGTAGAAATGTCCTTTAGGCACAAAATAGTCTAATAATACATGGTAATTCCAACATTAGCATTTGCCAAATCCAGAACAAAGTCCAAATCTATCCACACAAAATCACATCATTGTAGACTAATTGATATCTTTAGTGCTGAGTGATGGGAAAAGTTCTGAGCTGAAAAAGTTCAGCAATCACTTTTCAATCTAAATTGCATTGTAGTTTTCATCTATATAAGTTAGTGGAAGTCTGTGTACTCTTAATCAAAAATTATAATAGTCATTATGTAAACTCTATCTATCATCTATCTATTAAATGTATATGCTGGCCATCTCACTATCCAAAGTATTTTTATATCTATATAAATAAAAATGTAATGGTTGTTTGTTCAAAATAGCTAATTTCCAAAAGTTCTTCATCGATTGCTTTGAAATTTTGACACAACGTTGCGTTCAAATACGCGAATGTTTTTATCTACGTATATTATATAGATGTCACACCTGTGACAGGTAAAAACATGATTTTTTATAAAAACATGCTTTTTGAAAACCAGCGCTATCTGGTGGACGTAAAAGCAACACACGCTATACTAAATATTTCATGATTCCATTTGTTATATTGCATTGTTATATTGAATTTTCATAGATTTTGATTTATTTTCATTTTGATTTAATTATTTTGTGTGACATTGTGTTGGAATTGAGCTGTGTCATTTACCATAGTGTTCATTTAGTGAGTATAGTATATTTGGAACAGTTCAGCCTCTTTCCAGCTTCGTCCTGATGGTCCCTTTTTATGTGTGGCTGGGCTGCGGCCCTTTCCACGACTCCTCTGACGAGCTTCAGCCATTCCGCCAAGGGGAGCCGAAGCCCTTCGGACTCCCCTCTCCTCTCTCCCCTCCCCTCCCACCAGGCCTTTGCTGTCTGTGGCGGGGCACCACCTGCGCCATCCCTCAGCTGTCTCCCCCCACCCTTAAGCCAGCCTACCCCCGGCCAGCCCAGCGGAGCTCCAGAGGAGGCGGAGGCAGATTGTCTCCTCAGCCCGGCTGGCCAGGTGCGCTCTCCACCCTCACCTCCTCACAGCGAACCAGCTACAGCCTCGCCAAGGTGGCTCCGATGAGGCAGTGGCGGCGGTGTCAGCCTGAGGTGCAGCGGGGCTGGGGTGGCCCCTGGGTGCCCCATGAGGCAGCACACCGAGGACTTCTCCTCCTATGAGATCTTGGACCTCTCATTCTCCCAGGCCACCAACCTGGGGGAGCCCGAGTGCAGCTCCTCCAAGGAGATGCTCAACAACTTCCATGAGGCCGACAGCCCCGGTGCCATCTCCCCCAACTAGGCTCGCCCATCCCAGCAGCCCTGAGTTCTGACCAATGGCAGCATCCACCTGCTGCCCCACTATGCCCAGACTGGGCCACAGCAATGCAGGGCCGGGTACAGCTAATAAATAAAGAAAGTAAGAAAGGAAGGAAGGGAGGGAGGGAGGGAGGGAGGGAGGGACTCATATTTGATGACCTGCATTAGTTGAATATTGTATATTATTAGAGCAGATTATGAGTCAAAACATAATTCATGTTTCTCTGGTGGTTTAAATCTGTAATTATAGTATAATAAGCATATGTTGTACATACTACACCAGAGATCTGGATTGGATTAATTTATCTCTCTTTGCCATGTTTCTTATGCCATGATACTTTAATCAGAATTATCTCATATTGCAAGAAGCTAGGCTTGGAATTGAATCAAATTGAATTAAAAGGAAGAGAAGAATCCTCTTGATAACTTTTTATGATGTTTTAAATTGCACGGAGAAACATTGGGGAAACACTGGAAAATGGGAGATTTCATTCTATTCCCTACAATGAGCGTCTCTGCATTTGCGGAGCAACAGAGGTAGAAGACTGGCTCACATTCTATTTGATTGTTGCTTGTATAAGTGGGTGAGAGTCAGGTACCTTGGTCTATATACCAAACGAATGACACATTGGGATCCCCATATCAAAACAACTTACCTTATGTGCAGCCAGAACCTGAAAATAACATTTAACATAGCACAGTACTTAAACAAAATGTTTCAATTAAGATCTACGTATGCAAGACTTATTGGGGTAGATTCTAAGGGTGACACCAAAATATAATTTTATGTCATTTTATTCTATTTTACATATTTATGTATTAAATTATATTGTATCTTATCCTATAAGTATTGTATTTTACCCTACTCTTATTTTAAATTGTTCATATAGGATTTTATTGGTGATATGTGTTTGAACCTTGTGCTTTTATATGGCCTATAAGCTAATCAATAAAGATGATGATGATTATTATTAGTAGTAATAGTATTAGTATTAATATGCTCTATGATTCTTGTAATCACCACATCCCACTGGGTAGTCATCTTTTTGCAGCCAGCAACAAACCCACTATTGACTTCCAACACACCCTTTAAAATTAGAAGCAAAACATTCTGAGGGAGTTTTTCCCATAGATTCTTTGGCCTTCATATTTCCAAACTGAAGAAATTAGGACGCATTAGAGAAAGGGAGAGATGTGTAAGGAAAACAACAGTAGAGGTGTAGTCCTCCTCCATCACCTTGTAAGATCAAAATAGGATTTTTTAAAAAGCAGCAAAAGTAAAAGTACTCAGACTAAGTTAAAAATAAAATAAAAATATAGTCTTCTTTCATCAATGAAAAAACCTTTCAGAAACCAAAAGGATAGATTGGTATAGTATTAGATGAGCAGAAACAATAAAAAAAATTAAGTTCCAGATAGATCATTCATTCCCTCCTTCTAATATCTCCAATTCGTTAGTTCTAGGAAGTAGCAGCATGGAAGTAGCAGTCTAGTGGTGAAGATGTTTGCTTTCCACTCAGAAGGTTGAGAGTTCAATCCTAGGTAGCAGCAGATGGTTCTTTCCTAGGGTGCCAAGAAAAAATATCTACTGTGAACTCTGCATAGGTGTCAGGAAGGGCATCCAGCCAGTAAACTCTCACTCCATTCAGTTGCCCATGACTCTATTCTGAATAGAACTACAATGTCATAAAAAGGAAAGTTTTTTAGTCCCAGGAAGGGTTTTTCTGAGGAGAGAGGGGATAAAGTCTTGTCATTCCACTCTGTTCAACCCCTTGTTTACTTATTGTTTTGCCAGATCTTCCTTTTTTGTTTCTCCTTCTTAGCCATTCTGGCAGGCTTGTCCCCTTGTAAAACATTACACTTCTGTCCACATATTGCCCTTGGGATATTAAAATTATCATTAATCTTATGTGAACAAATAAAACATCTGTCATCAGATTGCTAATGTATTTGCCAGGATGCTTGTCCTCATTTGGGCTCCAGTGCCTGAGATAAATGATAAATGTTTGCATATACTAGCAGATTAAACTTTTATAAATGATAAATTAACATATGATAGGCGTAAAGAGGATAAAAAGTGGAAGCCAGATTTAATTCTTCTCATCAAAGTTTTAAGGCATTATAAGTGACTAGCCTTCTCCTGTTTTCAAGTTTCTAATAATCTTGGCAATGGAATAATGGAATCCAGATTAGTGGAGTATTAAAGTGCTAAAGTGATATATTGTAGGTAGTCCTTGCTTATCTTATGTAGTGACCATTCAAAGTTATGGCAATGGAGGGAGGGGGAACCTTTGTGAGCAATCTTCCCATTTATGTCCATCAACAGAGTTGCATGGTCACATGAGCTCCATTCCAGCACTTGTAATAAATAGAGTTCATGGTAAAAGTGGAAATACAATCGTAAGTGATGACCCAATGATTTTTCACTTAGCAACTGCATTGTTTTGTTTACTGATTGAAGGGGAAATAGTGATAGTTATAGTTTACTTTTTTTTTTCAGCTGACTGCTCCTTTTATTACATTTTCCTTTTCCTTTATACAATCACTTAAATACTGTGCAGTTAAAAAAAAAGAAGCAATAAACAACTCATAACACTTCTATCCTACATACACCCTTCCTTCTACCCCTCCAACTTTCATTTCTCCCTTCCAACAATCCCCTCTTCTACTTCCCCCCCCTCAGCCATTCCTTTCTCCCCTTCCCACCATCTCACCCTCCTTACATTCCCTTCTCACTCCCTCTTAATTCCCCCCTCTTCTTTCCCTCTACACCTCGCTTCGGTGTATTTCTAGTATTCATTGGTCTATTTGTTTTGTACTAAAACAAAAGAAAAATAAAAGGAGAAGAAAGAAGAAAAGAAAAAGAAAAAGAAAAAAAAAGCAACAGTTTCCAAGTGCATTCATTGTTCTGAAAATTGAGTCTATATTTCCACCCTCCCCCCCCACCCACCCCCTGAACCCCCCTCCCTGACCCCCTTCCGACTTCCCAGGTCCCATTCCCGGCATCGTTCTTTATCAAGCAAAATCTGGAGTATATTGAAACCAAATAGATTAGTTACAAAATAAAAAAAAAATAAAAAAAAATAAAGAACAAAAAAGAAAAGAATAATAAAAAGAAAAAAGGGGGGAACCCCCCCCCCCAAGAAAGAGAAGTCAATATACTCTCTAACATTAAACTCAGCTTCTCATTAGTTTTAAAATCTTAAACAATGTCTTTACCTGCTTCCGCATATAAATTCTATACCTCCCATCCTGCCTTTACCCGTGTCCGCATATATATTTTATCCTCATCCATTGCTCCTCTCATATTTACTCCACCCTCGTGTAGACTCTCCAGATAATCTTTCTTAACCTTGTATTCAAATAACAATTTATACAAAAATCAGCTTACATTCTGGATCAAGGTAATCTAATTGAACTTTCACTACCCTTCCATCTACCCCACGCCACCCGACTCCATTCATCCCAAACCACAATCCAAGAAAACTATGATCTCCGCTCTCCTCGCCCCAAAGAATAGATCATGCGCAGTTTAAATTAAGATTCAAACAAGTCTTATATAAGTCCCATACAATATATGTCCAAATTCAGCACCGCTTCTTTCAGTCTCAATATCTCTTCATCGGTATACAGCTTTGTCATTTTATACCAGACAGGAGTCCTGAAATTTTATTCAAATTAAAAATTTAAGAAGTATTTTAAAGGCATAGCTGGATCTTTATTCTTTACTCTTCTGCCCTTCCGGAAGGGGAAAGCAACACCCTCCGCCTTGTAGCCACGTGTCCCGCTGCTTATCTTCTCCTTCTCCTTGTCTTTCTCCAAGTCCGGGTGAATCAGGAAGTCCCGCCTTCAGAGTTTTGTAGTAAAAATCTCGGGCTTCGCAAACAGAATTGAGACGATATTTTTGGTTCTCAAATGTGACTGTGATACCAGATGGCACTTCCCATTTATATTGTATCTGAGAATCTCTGAGTTTTTCAGTTAAGAAAGTGTAGTCTCTCCTTGCTCTTAATATTTGAGATGGTATTTCTTTAAAAACAATCAAGTCCTGTCCATCGATTCGCAGCCTGTTATTGTAGAACTTCTGTATTATCGCATTTATGGATTCTCTTGTGGTGAAATATATAATTATGTCCCTCGGAAGCTGTCGTTGTTTTGTTACACACGAGTTCTGGCGATAAATTTTTTGAATCTGCCAATCAAAGTTAAATCCCGGACTTCCCACCGAACGTCTGAAAGCCTCAAAAAAGGTCTGTTTCAAATTCTCCTGTTCCTTTTCACGCAATCCTCTGACTCTTATTGCAAACGCAGTCTTATTGTAATTTATCATAACGAGTTGTTTTTGAGCATTTTCAACTTCCTGTTGTAACGTTTGAATTTTAGATGTCAAATTAGAATTAGTTTTTTCCAAAAGTTCCAATTTGTCCTCCATTTCAGAAACATAGTCTGTCATAACAGTCATAACTCTGATCGTATCTTCCCTTGTTTGAGCAATCTTGGCGTCCAGTTTATCATATAAGTCCGATAAAAGTTGTTTAATTTCCTGTCTGAACTCTTTAAGGGTTTCAAAAAGAAATTCTTGCGTTAAGAGATCTCCAGTAGAGGGCGTGGGAGACAAGGGCAGCGATTTTGTAACAATTTCTTGAGATGTATTATTTATATATATATATATATATATATATATATATATATATATATATATATATATATATATATATATATATATATATATATATATATATATATATATATATATATATATATATATATATATATATATATATATATATTTATTATGTTTTCATTCTGTACAATCACATATTCACTGTGTTTAATCAGGGCATATAAAAAATGCCCTCTACAATACAAACCCAGTATACCACCTTGGCCCGCCATACACCCTCTTTCAACCCCCTCCAACTTTCATTCTTCCTTCTCACACACCCCTCTACGCCTACTTCCCCTCCCCTTCTTTCTAACCTTAACCCTATCACTCCCTCTCCATTCCCTCCCTCCCTTCTCCTCCTCCTCTCTCTCACCCTCTCCACCCTCCTTCTTCTTTCACTCGACTCTTTCCTTCGGTATCTATTACCTTCCAGTATATTCGGTTTGTTCTATTTTCGCACTAACATTGATAAGCCACAGTATACAAATACAATCATGGAATTTAACACATATTGTATTTCCCCCCTCCCCCCTCCCCCTAAATCCCCACCTCCCTTCGCTCCCCCCGACTTCCCAAAGACCATACGTGGTATAACTTTTGAACAATCACAGTCTAAAATATCTCTACATTGAACTCAGCTTCTTACTGTTACCCAAATTTTAAACAATTTAAATTATTACTGATACTAAGCATAAGCTATCTGGAGTTTCTTAGTCCCATATTTACTTTTTATGTAATCAATCCATTTTTTCCAGTCTCGTTTATATCTCTCGTTTGAATGTTCTTTGAGATATGCTGAGATTTTGGCCATTTCGGCTAAGTTCATAACTTTCAAAGTCCATTCTTGAATTGTAGGTAAATCTTTCTTCTTCCAATACTGCGCCACCAAGAGTCTTGCTGCCGTTATTAAATACAGAACCAAATTAGTCTCTGCTGCTGTAAAATCAATACATATACCCAGTAAAAACAACTGGGGGGTAAATTTTATCCTTCTTTTAAAGATGTTTTGCAGGATCCACCATATTTTTATCCAAAATGCCTTGACATTACGACATGTCCACCATATATGAAAATATGTAGCATCACAAGAACCACATCTCCAACATTTAGGTTGAACATTTGGATACATAGAGGCAAGCTTTTTAGGATCTAGGTGCCATCTATAAAACATCTTATAAAAATTTTCTCTCAAGTTTTGTGCTTGTGTAAATTTCACATTTCTTACCCAGATTCTTTCCCATGTTTCAAGCATTATTGGTTCCTAGATATTCTGAGCCCATTTTATCATACAATCCTTAATCAGTTCCATTTCAGAATCCATCTGTACTAATACATTATATATCCTCTTTATATGCATTGAGCTTTGATCTCTTATTTGTTTAAACAAATTATCCTCAACTTTTACAAAGCCAATTTTTTGATCTGTTTTCCACCTAGCCTGTAGTTGACCATACTGAAACCACGTTTGAACTACCTTCTCTTCTTTAAGTACCTCTAAAGATTTTAGTTCCATCACCCCTCTTTCTGAGATAAGAAGTTGTCTATAGGTGGTTCTATCGTGTTTTTGTTCTACATTCATATTTTCAATTGCATGTCTAGGAATTGCCCACATGGGCACTTTATCATTTAATTTATGTTGATATTTTTTCCAAACCCGCAATAAAGCATTTCTTAAGATGTGATTTTTAAATTTCTTATCTGTTTTTTTGTTAAATAACAAGTAAGCATGCCAACCATATAACAAGTCATATCCCTCGATATTCAAAATTCTGTCATTAGTTAGATGAATCCAATCACTAATTGCAGATAGTGCCACTGCGTCATAGTATAATTTTAAGTTAGGTAATTTCAATCCTCCTCTTTCACGTGCATCTTGCATTATTTTCATCTTTACCCTCGGCTTCTTTCCTGCCCACACAAATTTGTTGATACCCTTCTGCCATTCTAAAAGATTCGCATCTCTTTTAAGTATTGGTAACATTTGAAAAAGAAATAAAAATTTTGGTAAAATGTTCATTTTTACTGCCGCTATTCTACCCAGCAAGGACAAATGCAGTTTTTCCCACCTTTTCAACTCCAACTGTGTACTATGCCAAAGTGATTCATAATTATACTTGTATAATTTCCCATTTGAGATTAAGATATTAACTCCAAGATATTTAACTTTTTTAACTACCTCACATCTTAGCATCGCCCCCAGTTCTTCCTTCTGTTTGATAGTCATATTTATAGCTATTATTTTGGTTTTTCCTAGATTTATTTTAAATACCGAGACTTGACCATATTGATTGATTGTGTTCAATAATACCCTACTAGTTTCCTGCGGTTGTTCCAATATTATAACCAGATCATCCGCAAATGCACGGACTCTATATTCTTGCTGTCTAATTTTAATCCCTTTTAGACCGCCTAGGCCCCGTATCTTATTCAACAGTATTTCCAAAGTTATAATAAACAATAATGAGGACAGAGGACAGCCCTGTCTTGTACCTTTTTCAATTTGAAAGGAGTCTGTCAAACTTCCATTGACAATGATCTGGGCTGTTTGCTGCTGATATATTGCACCAATTGACCGTAAAAAGCCATCTCCTATCTGCATTTTTTGCAATGTCTTCAGCAGGAATTGCCAATTAACTCGATCAAAGGCTTTCTCCGCATCCAAAAATATGAATGCGGCCGGGATTTGATTGTTCTTTCCCAGGTATTCTAAAGCGTTGATAATTAATCTAACGTTGTCCTTCATCTGTCTGCCCTGTATAAAACCAGTTTGATCGGTATGTATCAGTTGTTGAATTACCCCCATTAGCCTATTTGCTAATATTTTAGTAAAAATTTTATAATCTACATTGAGTAATGAAATAGGTCTGTAATTTTTTGGTTGGGTAAGGTCTTGGTCTTCTTTGGGTATCAACGATATGAACGCAGTCTTCCACGAAGGAGGCACTTTCCCTACCGATTGAATTTTATTGAATAGTTCTCTGAGGGGTTCTACCATTTCTAACTGTAGATTTTTATAATAAACGGCTGTTAAACCATCTGTGCCTGGTGCTTTCCCTAACTTTAATTGTTTAATTGCCTGCAAAATTTCCCCAGAGGTTATAGGTTGATTCAGCTTATGCCTATGTTTTTCTCTAACTAGGGGGATTTTCTCTTTATCTAGGTATTTGTCTATATCTCCATCCTTAATTTTATCCCCTTTATACAACTCTGTAAAAAAATTCCCGAAATACCTTTTGAATCTCTTCCTGTTGAAACACTTCCTTCCCTCTGTAACACAATTTGAATACATTTCGAGCTTTCCTTTTCTTTCTAATCTGATAAGCCAACCACCTACCGGGTTTATTTGCATTGCAGAAAGTATTATGTTTAGCATATAATAAACTAGTAGCTACCTGGTCAGAGATCAGCATATCAAACTGAGATTTTAATATAGCAATTGTTTCCCTAATCTTTGTATCTCCTGGATTCAATGTTAATTCTGACTCTTTCCCTTTAATTTCCTCTTCCAATTCTTTTCGTTTTTGCCCTTGTTTGTGTCTATGTATTTTGTTTATATTCATTAATACTCCTCTCATATACGCTTTGCTTGCATCCCATACATATTCCAAAGATGTACCCTTGTTCATATTGAGAACAAAATATTCCGATAGCAATTTTTTACAATCATTAACATACTTTTCATATCTAAATAAATTTTCATTCAACCTCCAGGACCTTCTTGCCTGGGCTACCCTTCCCAATTCCATCCAGACTGGATTATGGTCTCAAAGAACTCTCGCCATAATCTTTGTCTTCTTCACCCTACAAAGTAAATCATTTGTAATTAGTATAAAATCAATCCTTGAAAGAGATTGATGTCTATTGGAAAAAAAGGTAAAGTCATATTCTTCTGGATGCCTCTCGCGCCAAGCGTCTCGCAATTCAAAATCGTCCAGCATGTCAAAAAAGGGTTTGGGTAACTTAGCTCGAAATTTGGTGTTCGGGCGAGCTGTCTTCTTATCTCTTTTGGTGTCGATCACGCCATTCCAGTCACCCAACAATATACAAGACTCAAAGTCCCACTGTACTAATTTAGCGTGAAGATTTCTATAAAATCCATCTTGTTGTTGATTAGGAGAATAAATTCCCAAAAGTAACGTCTTTTTCCCTTCTAAGATTAAATCTAATGCAATATATCTTCCAAAGGGATCTGCTTCAATTAGCTCAGCTTTAATGTCTTTTCTTAAATATACTACTATGCCATTTTTCTTTTCCATGGCTGAGGTCGCAAAATGTTGGCCCAGTTTGGGGTTAAACAAATATTTTTGATCGGTTGATTTGATATGAGTTTCTTGCAAGCAAATTATGTCATTCTTAAACTGTTTGAGATAATGAAATATTTTCTTTCTTTTCTGTGGAGAGTTCAGTCCGTTAACATTCCATGTCAAAATCTTAGTTGTCATTTTTGGTTGCCTGAAGCTTTTTTAGAGCCTCCCGCAAGGCCTGTCTCACCTTTGGTTTGGCTCCTCCCACAGCTTCTGAGCTTGTTGCAGTAGCTCCTTGATCAATGGCCAACGATTGTTGAGATTGTTGCATAGTAGCTTGTTTATCCGTTTGTCTGGTGGTCTTACGGTTGGATCTTTTTTCCTTGACTCCTTGCCCTTCCGGAAGAGGGAGATGATACATTTTATCTGATGGTTGTGTGGTTTGCTGTTTATCTTGTTCGTCTCGTGGTTTTTCACCATATCCCGAAGGTTCAGGGTATCCCATCTTCAGAATCCTATGATAGAAATCACGAGCTTTCCATACAGAGCTGAGACGATATCTTTGTTTGTCCATTGTAACTATAATACTGAATGGGGCATCCCATCTGTACTGTATCTGACGCTTTCTGAGCTCTTCCACCAGAAAAGCATAATCTCTTCTGGCTCTCAGCATCTGAGGTGGTATTTCTTTCAAAACAATCAGGTCCTGTCCACCAATTTGAAGCTTAGTATTGTAAGACTCTTGTAGTATTATATTTCTAGATTCTCTTGTAACAAAGTATATTACCACGTCTCGGGGAAGTTGCCTTTGTTTTGCCGCCCATGAGTTAACACGAAAAATCCTGTCAATCTGCCAATCAAAATTGGATCCCGGTTTTCCCACCAGACGGTCAAAAGCTTCAGAAAACATTTGCTTTAAGTTCTCCTGCTTTTCTTCACGCAGCCCCCTCACTCTTAATGCAAGCTCCATCTGCTTATACTGTATCATAATAATTTGTTTTTCAGCATTATCAATTTTTTGTTCCACCACTTCAGTTTTGGATATCAGGTTAGTTTTAGCTTCATTGAGAGTTTCTAAATTATCTTCCATTCCAGAAATATATTCTGTTATCACATTTACAATTCCCATCATATTATCATTCATTTTAGTGACCCTGGTATCGAATTTGTCATATAGAACTTCCATCTCATTCCTTATTTCAACTTTGAAATCTTTAAGCATTTCTAGATTCTGTTCTCTGAATTCTTTAAACATTTCTAAGTTCTGTTCTCTGGATTCTTTGAACATTTCCAGAAAAAATTCTTTTGTTAGTACATCTCCACTAGGGGGCATAGATGGTGGGGGCTGCAACTTTGTACCAGGTATGGGAGACGTTTTCGGAGGTAATTTGACAGAGGTTAATTTGAGATGTATTATTAAGGAAACGCTTAGACTGCTTCGATTTGGGAGCCATTATAAAAAACGCACAAACAAACAAAGTCTCTGCTCCCCTCGGTTTTAAATGGGATACTATTTATAGACTTTTAACAGTTAATAAGGAGAAGTCTTCAGGAGAATAGAGCTGATTGAGTGTGTCATATATCAAACGCAGAAGCTATAAAATCACCATCTTGTAACGCAGCTGGATAAGAAAGCCTTTTACAAAATTGAAGCTGGTATTTTGAATAGTAATAAGAAAAAAATTTACAACTTCAAGTTAATATTTGGTTTTGAAGCCATTTCAAAATTTATCTGCCTGCAGTTAATAAAACTCTATTGCCTGAATATGCAGCTTTAAGTAAAGAGGCTGAGTTCCCCTTTTATTTTGAAGTTTAAGGCTTGGCAAAACTTTCAGTGAGTAAACATTGTAACAAGACCGTTCAGCAGATTCATCACCATTTAACTTCCAGATAAGCAAAGTTGATGAAGGAGTAAAATTCTTGTAGAAATGAAACTAATTAAAAAGCTTCTGCTGGCCTATTGTGAAACCAAAACATATGATAAGCAATCTCTTTTGTTTTGAATTCTTGTGAATTCTTGTGAGAATTAACAAAAAGTGTTCATTATTACCGGAGAAACCAGCCTGCTCGGCGCCATTTTAAAAGCCTCTAAGTAAATAATTTTTCGGAGGAGAAAAAGAAAAGAAGCTAAAATGTTGATAAACAATTATTGTCCACGGAAATGGATTCAGCTCGTGATAAGATTAAATCAAACAAAACTTTGAACTGAGTGGGGGAGACCTACTTTGTCCTGCACAAGGCAGTTTGAAATTCCCAGCACGGACAGCCGTTCTGCCTTGGGCTAGCCCCCCTTTCCCTGCAAGCACAAAAGCTGCAAAAATCGAAGAGCATTTGCCAGCAAAACAATTTCTTCTTTCCTTCTTGCCTGAAGGATAAGAAAACCTGATAAGACGTCAGATGGAAGATCCTCTAAACAGGTACGTAGCCAGGAATTCGGAGGCAGCTGATTTTTTTGCTGCCACCACCAGCAGGCTCCTCCCAGGAAGTCAGTTATAGTTTACTTTATCGTTGCTGCACTCGTACAATGAAATTAAATCCCGTAATCAGTGTATTTTATAACTATAAAAATAAAACACAAACACACATCCTTCACCTTCTATACAATTGAATTGAAAACCCCTGATATTGCATTAATATTGCACTATACAGTAGAATTCAGTATGGTTATTACCCAGGGATAGAAGCTGTTTTTCAGCCTATTTGTCCTTGGTTTTATTATCCTGTATCATCTGCCAGATGATAACAGTTTTTTAAAAAAAGATCCCCAGGATGAGATGGATCCTTAAGAATGTTTTGAACTTTCTTAAGGCAGCGGAGCTATAAAGCTCTTCCAAGAAGGGGAGAGGGCAACCAATGATCTTCTGGGCAATGACGTTAACCTTCTGGAGTGCTGTCCTATCTGCCACTGTGCAATTGGCAAACCATACACAGGTGCAGTAAGTTAAAATACTCTCTATGGTGCAGCAGTAGAAGATCACCAGCAGTTTTTCATTCAGTTTTTTCCTGAGAAGTCTCAGGTAGTATAATCTCTGCTGGGCCCTTTTGACCAGTGCTACAATGTGAGTACCCCAGGTCAGGTTCACCCAGAAACTTAAAACTGGCCACTTGCTCCACTCGGTCTCCATTGATAACCAAGGGCTGAATGAGTGATCTATTCCTTCTATAGTCCACTATTAGCTCCTTGAACTTATTGGTATTAAGTTGTCTCCACACCATGAAAGCAACCGGTCCACCTCATCTCAATAGGCAGACTTATTCCCACCCCCACCCCCAGAGATAAGTCCCACCATTGTTGTATCATCTGCAAATATAGTAATAGTATTACTAAAATGAGTGGGAATGTAGTCATACACATAAATAAATAAAGTTATTAATCTGTTCTGGTCTGTTGATTTTCTATTCAGTGACTATGGCACTTAGTCAAGTTGCTGGTCCCAATTATGGTCACTAAATGAGAACTACTTATAGTTGTTTTCTCCATCTCTCTTCTTCCCCATTCAAAAAGACTTGAAGAATGTCAGTGGGCAATGGGTAGCCTCACTTGGAGGGCCATAATTTATCCAGTCTTATTACTGCAAAATGACCATGCATGTATGAACTCGGCTGACTACAAGTAGTCCTCGATTTGTAAAGTTGAGTCCTACATTTTTGTTGTGAAGTGAAAGAATTGTTAAGTGAATTTTGCTCCTTTTTATGCCCTTTTTTGCCATAGTTGTTAAGTAAATCACTGCATTTGTTAAATTAAAAACATGGTTGTTAAATGAATAGGGCTTCCCCATTGACTTTGCTTGTCAGAAGGTTGCAAAGGAGTTCATGTGACTCCAGTCCACTGAAACCACCATAAATATATACTGTATTTGTTGGGGTATAAAATGCACCAAGGTTTTGAAGAGGCAAATAAAAAAAAGTTTTTGCACTCTGCAAACCCCCCCAAATGGCCCTTTTTTGCAAAAATGGGCCCGTTTTTGTAAAAAAAAGGGGGGCATTGGGAAGCTTATAGAGTGCTCCTGGGGGCTGGAGGGGAAATTGAGCAAACATTGGCTCATTCTTTGCTCAGTTCTGCCCTCCCCAGCCCCCAGGAGCTCTTTGAAAGCCTCCTACAAGCTACGCACAGCCATTTTGGAAAAGGGGTGGGGTTTCAGGAGGCAAAAAATGTATAAGACACACCCAGATTTTCAGCCTCTTTTTTGAGGGAAAAGGGTGTGTCTTATACTCTGAAAAATGTGGTATATGACCCTGGGCACTGCAACCATCATAAATATGAACCACTTGCCAAGCATCTGAATTTTGATCATGTGACCATAGAGATGCTGGAAAGGTCATATGAAAAACAGCCATAAGTCACTCTTTTTCACTGCTGTTGCAATTTCAAACAGTCACTAAATGAGCTGTTATAAATCAAGGACTTTCTGTGTTATCAGGGTAGGAAGAGTGACATTTACAAATGCATTTCCTTTATTTAAAACTTAATGTTTAATTTCTAATTTCTTAATTTTTTTAATGCCCCGAGCTCATGAGTAGAAAAGGAATATTTTTTTCAGAAGATTTCCTTAAACCAACTGCTGGCAATGAGAATCTGCTGAAGGCTCAGGACCATATTTTCTTATGCATTATTCATAAGCAGGTTTTCACATATGTATAAATATTTTTGCATCATGTTGGTAAACACATTTAGTCTCTTCCTCCTTCTTCCTCATATTGACCCACTTCAGGTAATTGATTTCCTGCTGTCAATAGCAAAAGAAACTAGCACTTTAGCTCTCAGTCTAACTACTGTAGCAGACCAGCTGGCTGGCTGAGAGAAGAACCAAATGATGCAACACTTTGGTCACAATGATGCACTGTCATATCATTGTGAAGCAAGTTTGTTCTTTTCATTGACACATGCAGTGATGCAAATGCTAAAAGAATGAGCTTGTATCATGGTAAAGCTGCTTAAGATTTATACCCTGAACTTCTCAAAAAAGCATCTGCACATTTCTGTGGACATACATAAAGTTCATATGGGAAGATGTTAATAGCAATGGCACTAGCGATCACATTTAAACTTATATATCACCCCATAGTGCTTTATAGCCCTCTCTAAGCAGTTTACAGAGTCAACATATGGCCCCCAGCAATCTGGGTCCTCATTTTACTGACCTTGGAAAGATGGAAGGCTGAGTCAATCTTGAGCCAGTCAGGATTGAGATCCTGGCTGTGGGCGGAATTAGTCTGTAATACTGCATTCTAACTACTGCACCACCGTGGCTCATTAATTGAAACAGCTTCTACCCCATTGGCAACTACAGGTAATTTTCAACTTATGACCAGTTGCTTAGCAACCATTTGAAGTTACAACTAGGGAATAATTATGATCTGAATTTGAAGTTCTGATGGTTGCCCTTGTCCAATGGTCACATGATGGCACTTGGCAACCTGGCTGCATTTATTTTATTTTTATTTATTTATTATTTATTAGACTTATATACCGCTTCATAGGGCTTTCAGCCCTCTCTAAGCGGTTTACAAATTTTTTAGCAAATTGAGTCAGCAACTTGCCCCCACAGTCTGGGTCCTCATTTCACCCACCTCGGAAGGATGGAGGGCTGAGTCGACCTTGAGCCGGTGAGATTTGAACCGCTGAACTGCAGATCACAGTCAGCTAAAGTGGCCTGCAGTACTGCACCCTAACCACTGCGCCACCTCGGCTCATTTATGGCTATTTGCATCATCCTGCACTCAGGTGACCACATTTACAACAATTTTGCCAAAATCCAGCATTTACTTCGTTGTTCTAATAAAACTGCCCCATAGCAAACCATGGGTTTTCTTAATTACCCTGGAGTTCACTTAATGACTACTTCAAAAAAGATTGTAAAATAAGACAAGTCATGTGGTTTGGGTTTATGATTGTTGCAAGTTACAACTGTGATGGGCAGGCTTCATTACTGTCACAATCAAGGACCTTTTCAACATTTCCTTTTATTTGGACATTTCTTCTAAGATACAACATTTATGATGCATACATTTATTAATTATTTCAGACACCATGACAATTCCAAGCTTAAGTCATTCGGATTAACATTTTGGTTTCTATCTATGCCTAGTGGGTAAAAGACCTCAAACTCTGTTGTTTTTGTTTCGAAAGGAATTGCAAGTTTAAAAGGACAATGATCAAACGATTACAAGAGCCGAGGTGGCGCAGTGGTTAAATGCAGCACTGCAGGCTACTTCAGCTGACTGCAGTTCTTGTCAAATCTCACCGGCTCAGGGTTGACTCAGCCTTCCATTCTTCCGAGGTGGGTAAAATGAGGACCTGGATTGTTGTTGGGGGCAATATGCTGACTCTGTAATCCGCTTAGAGAGGGCTGAAAGCCCTATGAAGCAGTATATAAGTCTAGCTATTGCTATTGCTACAAAAGGAAAAAAAAACAGTTGAAATGTGTCCAGTTTTGAAAGTCTCAAAAGAAAAAAAAATAGATACAGTGGGTTGAGAGAAGAGTGTTGCTTTGAGAAAGAAAAAGGGGTTTGTGATTAAAAATGCTTTGTATTTGTGTGTAGATCTGAAATTATTATTTTGCTAAAATCTGCTGCGGGTGAGATTGGATGTTCTGGGACAACCTGCCCTACAAAAACTGACCTCTTTGTACCAGCAGGAAAGACCTATTATAAATAGTGCAAATTTATTGTGACTGATGTCTGATGAACAAAGCTTTGTACACATGAAAACAGTAGTTTTGCTTTCTGAAGGAGAATAATCCAGAGTTTAATGACCCAAGAAGGTTCACCAACCAGTCCAAGGATCGTTCAGATTTCTTAAACAAGAAGAAATAACAATGACAATATTCCAGAAACAATCCTTTTGGCCCATTTTGGCCTTCTGAAAGTGCTCAAAGATCTGGTTCTACAAATGGCCTAGGGCCTCAATGGGGGCATGTCATTCTGAAGCTGGTTAATGGACTAAGATTCCACTTTCTTCCTCTATGCATGTCTTACTCCCTTCCTTCCCATCTTTGATCATTTTTAAATCTGAATGTTACTATTTAATGAAAAATCTAAATTTTACATTTAAATCTAATTTTTACTATTCATTGTTTTAATGTTTTATCATGATTTATCACTTGTTGCTTGTGTGTACACTGAGAGCTTATGCAACTTCCTTGTATGTTGAATCACACTTGGCCAATGAAGAAATTCCATTCTATTCTATTCTATTCTATTCTATTCTACTTACTCTACTCTACTCTACTCTATTCATAAATATTTCTAAACTGAATTGTTGATCAGAAGGTATAATGCATCATATACAGTATTTTAACAGAACACAAGTATTTATCGTGAATTAGAATTGTAGAAATAATTTATATTATTCCATAATGTTGAGGTCCTCTGAGTAGTATAAACATCATTATATGGCACTAGAAAGAGTAAAGAGCTACATCTAAACCATTAATTTATCTTTGTGAAGTATCATCTGTTTAAAGAACCTGATTTTGTTATTGCCAAAGCTTTAGCTGCTGTTTTAACACCTGGAAAAAAAATGATAAATTAGAAATTGTAATTAATCTACAACTCACAGAAGTGTTTCGTGTTATGCTTTTTATGCATTTTTTATAATTTTTAGTTAATACTCTATTCTTTTTTCTAGTCACCTTTTTATTTATTAGAAAATCAGGGCAAATTTGTATTTCTCTGTTTGTATTTTTCGTAGTTTCTATATTTGCTTTCATTTTTTTTTGTAATTCTTAATTTAAAAATAAAAAAACCCATCAGGGCAAATTTTATTTTCCTTCCCAGACGCTCATCCTAAATCACAGGGGTTGCAATATATCATTAAGGGGCAACTGCAGTATATCACTAAGGAATTAGTTCATATGTGTTTCTCCTATAAATGTCCTGACCACCACATTTTATGATCAGTTAATCTCTCAATACTGCTTTAGATCTTGCAGACCAATCTGTGAAGTGAGTTCTCTATACGGCTAATGTATCTCCGATGCAAAAATCTGAAGAACTAATGGATGGATTTAGAGACTTCTGTCTCTTTACTGCCAACTAGTAGGGGTCTGAATTCTTGTGTTCCATTTATCTTTTATGGACTTCACTGGAAACTACACTACTTGGAATACTCTTATATAAATCTTCCTAATCTGATATTCATTCAATTTTGGCAGATTTGTTTGTTTTAATCTTGTAAACCACCTGATCATTGGTTTGAGATGGGTGGTTACATACATACATACATACGTACGTACGTACGTACATACGTGTGTAGACACATATGCACGCACACGGGTGTGCACACATACACACACTGTTCTGAGAAACACACAGGTAGTATGACCCAAAGACTGAAGAAATCCAAATTATATGGAGATGCCAAGTAGAGGAAATTTTTGTCAGATTTCGATTTTATGTGTGTTGTTTGTACAATAATTGCTAATTCACAGAAACATAATTCAATGTTAACACTAAACATGTTTGTGTAGCACCGCTGCCTGGGCTTGTAGTTTTCTTCTGGGTGCCATTCAAGGTGCTAGTTATCATCTTTAAAATGCAAATGGGTCCGGTTATCTGTAGGACTGCCTATCCCTAAAGACATCTACCTGTTCTATCAGAGTATACATGGTGAGCAATGCTCCCTTAAACATTGCCACTTTATAAGAGCTAGGAAGATGGCTTTTCTGTAGCAGAGCCTGCCCTGTGGAACTTCCCTCTGAGATTCAGCAGACTCTTACCAACCTAGCCTTCTGAAAAACACTGAAGACCTAGCTTTTGTCTCAAGCTCTGGGATAGAGTGAGCTTTGGATGTTGGAAGCTTGACTTGGTGCCAGGTTTTTGTTTTTAATGTTTATGTTTTTAATAGTATTAATGTGATATTTGTGTTGTTTTAATTCTTTATGGGAGCCCCTCTCTCCCCAAGTTTAGTAGAAGATGGGAGGCGATATCAATGTTTTAAATAAATAAATAAAATGTGTGACTCAATTTATTTTGAAGGAGAACAGGTGGAGATTTGTTGTGACAGTCACATTTTCAGTCACATGAAGGGTAATGAACTTCCTTCTCTCTTGGGCAAGGTAGAATCTGTTAGTTGCAGATAAATGAAGTGAACTGATGATCAATTATCTGCAGTAGACAGTCTTAAAAAATTCGTTACCCCAGCCAGCAAAGGACTAAATATAGCATACAACATACTGTAACAAAGATATGTACAAATACAATATGAAAATTAATCTCTCTCCACTATTCGTTATTGTGGTTTGACCTGCTAGCCTGTAACAAACAGGACTACATTTGGGCAGTATGAATCATCTCTTTGCCCACTATTAAAAGCCATCTGGTCCCAGCTGTTGTACAAGGAAATTCCTGATTCCTACACAAAACAGTATCTATTAAATCCTGTCTCTTTATCCACAATTGATTGCAAAACATACCTTGTTCCAGATGTCACTACATTCTCGTCCCACATAGTTCGCTTGTAACATATCCTCTATTGTTTGCAATGTATTGGAGACGAGAACCTGAAAATATGTGTTGTGTTTTCCGAATAGTTTTTCTTCTAACATGAAATTTCACTCCAAATACTCTCTAAGTAGAAAAACCTATTAAGTCTCAACATAGTACTAGTAGTGGTTTAATGAAGACATGTTGTTTTGATAGCCCTTAATCACTGATTTAATCCACCTCTTTGCTAACAGAAAACAATTCACAGTGTCTATTTGCTAGCAGCCTACCTAGAATACTGTAATATTGTTTTCCTGACTGAAATATATGTTTCATTGAGGATAACTTGACAGAAACCTTATTTGCGGGGTTTCTTTGCAGTTGATTTACCATACCACACTTTACCTTTCACATTTGTTGCTTACACCTTTAAAACACGTGTTCTATTACATGCAATCAGTCTAGGCTTTTACTATATATATAGGGAGACCATTTATGGTTCATTTACTTGTTTACATTTTTTGGGACAGTAGGTATCCAATTCAATATTTTGCTTTTAGGAAAACAAAGCAAACTTTCTCCTTTCAGATGATCTGCGTTCAATGAAAACTGTTTTATCTAGTCTGGGCTCTTAACATCAAAACCATGGCAGGTAAGATCCCAAAACCACCATTCCAATGTTCGATTGATAGCTTGTAGTAAAATGTCTCATGGGTGCAAAATAAATCAAAGAAACTCCCAATATCAACTTGAAATGAAGTGAAGCAGCCACTTAACTATGATAAGAAGTGGATTGTCACTTTACTTTAGTTAGCTTTGAAGCTGCACTTTGACTGAAGTTCTAACACTGAAATGTTCCTTTGAAAAGTTGTAGAGCTCTACTGTTCAATGCCATGGTTAAATATGTCATAGTTTGATTCCTCTATGTGAACTTAGCCATTCCTAACTTCCAACATCTTTTGCCATTGGTTAGGGTGTTTCAAACTTCTAGGAATTATGATTCAGAAACAACGGAGCCCACATGTTTTCAACTCTGTCTTACAGGTAGAGAGAATATTGTTGTTATTAGAGATGTGGAGAGGCTGAGATTAGATCAACAAACAAAAATTTAAATATTGGCACTATAACTTTGAATATTTTTTTTCCTTTGGATGGTCTTATTTTTTTAATAGTTTGTAATATTTAAAAACCCTTAAAATATTTAATTAGCAAAGATGAAGATATGATAAATTTCCAAATCACAGATTTTTGCCAGTGTGTCAGATTTATTGTTGTTGTTGTTGTTGTTGTTGTTATTATTATTATTACTATTATTGTTGTTGTTGTTGTTGTTATTATTATTATTATTATTATTATTATTATTATTATTATTATTATTATTATTATTATTATTATTATTATTATACAATTGTATCACAGCGGCCAGTTGTTTCGCCGGATTTGGCATTGGTTAATAGTCGGGCCCCACCCAGGGGCCTTGGACGTCGTAACATATTTTCGTAATATGCGTGCAGATCCAAGCAGTGCGGCTTTTTGCATTTGACTGATGGTGATTTTGTCAATTTTTAACTGTTTTAAATGTAATTCCAGTGCTTTTGGAATAGCACCCAATGTGCCAATTACCACTGGAATTACCACTGCTGGGTTGTGCCATAGTCGTTGAATTTCGATTTTTAAGTCCTGGTATTTTGCGATTTTTTCATGTTCCTTCTCGGCGACCCTGCTATCCCCTGGTATTGCGATGTCTATGATTGTGACCTTATTTTTCTCAACCAGTGTGATGTCTGGTGTATTATGTGCCAGTATTTTGTCTGTTTGTATACGGAAATCCCACAAGATCTTGACCATCTGATTTTCGGAGACTTTTTCAGGCTGATGTTCCCACCAGTTTGTTGCTGTTTTAATATTATAATTTTTGCACAAATTCCAGTGGATCATTTGTGCTACTGAATTGTGCCGCAATTTATAATCAGTCTGCGTGATTTTTTTACAGCAGCTGAGGATGTGATCAACAGTTTCATCAGCTTCTTTGCAAAGTCTGCATTTGTCATCATCAGAGGATTTTTCGATTTTGGCCTTAATGGCATTTGTGCGGATAGCTTGTTCTTGCGCAGCCAGGATTAGTGACTCTGTTTCTTTCTTTAATGTACCTGTTGTTAACCATAACCAAGTTTGTTCACTGTCCACTTTATCTTTTATTTTTTCCAGAAATTGGCCATGCAGTGCTTTGTTCTGCCAACTCTCCATTCTTGATTTTATCACATCTTTTCTGTATTCTTGTTTCGTCTGTTGGGCCTTCAGTAGATTTTTGTTCTTTACTTCGATTAATAGATGTTCTTGACTTTCTTTTAAATAATCAACCAGTGCATGTTTTTCTTCTTCAACTGTTTGCTTCACTTGTAATAATCCTCTGCCACCTGATTTTCGGGGCAGGTACAGTCTATCAGTATCACCACGTGGATGTAAACTGTAGTGCATTGTCATTAGTTTCCTGGTTTTTTGGTCCAAAAGGTCCAAATCAGCTTGTGTCCAGTTAAATATACCAGCTGTGTATCTTATAACTGGTATTGCCCAGGTATTTATGGCTTTGATTGTATTTGCACCATTCAATTTAGATTTCAAAATTTTCCTAACTCTGTTGGTGTACTCTCGCCTGACAATAGTTTTTACTTCTCCATGCTTGATGTTATCCAACTGCAGAATGCCTAAGTATTTGTAGGCTTCATTTTCTTTGCATTTAATTAATTGGCCATTGGGCATTTCAATTCCCTCACATGCAGTGATTTTGCCCCTTTTTATGGATACAGTGGCACATTTTTCCATGCCAAACTGCATTGAAATATCGGTGCTGAATACTCGGACTGTGTTTGTCAATGATTGGATTTCTATTTCTGACTTTCCATAGATTTTCAAATCATCCATATATAGTAAATGCAAAATTTTTTCAGCTTTTTTGGCTGTTTGGTAGCCTAATTTCATTTTTTTTTAAGATTACTGATAGTGGGATCATTGCGATGATGAAGAAAAGAGGTGAAAGTGAATCACCCTGGAAAATTCCTCGCTTGATATTAACCATTCCGTAGCTCTCATTCCCTACTGCCAACTCAGTTCTCCATTGTTTCATTGCCTTTTCAGTAAAGGATGTAATATTTTTGCTAATGCCAGTTGTTTCTAAGCATTTTATGATCCAACTATGTGGCAGTGAGTCAAATGCCTTTTTGTAATCAATCCAGACCATATTCAAGTTCGTTTTTCTGTTCTTACAATTTTCTAATATCATTTTATCAATTAGAAGCTGATCTTTTGTGCCCCTGCTCCTTCTTTTGTTGCCTTTTTGCTCTACTGGCAAGATGTTGTTTGTTTCCAAATAATCCATCATGTTATCTGCAATAATGCCTGTGAGTAATTTGAAGGTTGTTGGCAAGCATGTTATTGGTCTATAGTTTTCAGGTGTTGTTCCTTTAGTTGGATCTTTCTGAATCAAGTATGTTTTTCCAGTTGTCAACCATTCATCAATTTGGCCCTTTTGTAAAATTTCATTCAGTTGCCTGGCTAATATTGCATGTAAACTGGTCAGATATTTGAGCCAGAAACCATGTAATTGGTCCTTTCCAGGTGATGTCCAATTCTTTACCTTTTTAACTCGATTTTTGATCATCTCAGTTGTTATTTCTAATACTTGCATTTGTTTGTTGCCAATGCTTTTCTCAAAGTCATGTATCCACTTTGCTTCCTTGTTGTAGTCCTTTGCATTTTCCCACAATTCTTTCCAGAATTCAACTGTGGCCTGTTTTTCTGGTTTTTCACTTTTGGTGTCACGATTCACATTAAGACTTTGATAAAAACACCGTTGGTCCGATCGAAATTGCTGATTTTGTTTATATTGGATGATTCGTGCCTCATATCTTTCAATTTTTCTAGCTGTTGCTGTTATCTGCTGTTTTACAATCTCTACAGCTTCATTGATGTTTCTTGTATCCAATCTATATCTTCTGATTAGCCGATCTATGATTTTGTTGTTTTTAAGCCGTTGCTCATGCATGTTCTTTAAGTTACTAGCATCTGCCCTTAATTTTTTGATTTTTTGTTCTAAACGGATTTTCCACTTTGGCTTTGATGCTTTTTCTGTTGTGTGACTAGGTACTTTAATTTTAATGCCTAGTTCATTAGTGACTATTACAGCTGCGCTGTACATTAACTGGTTTGTTTCCAAGATGGATCCCGGTTCAATTGTTGAACACACTGCATTAACCATTTTCATGATAGGGGCCAAAATTTTCTTAGGCACAGTTTTTAGTGATGGTAAACGTTGCCTTTCCTCATTAAGCAGAAAATGCTCCATGATCTTATCCTTCAATTTTTTTTGTTTTTGAGTTAGTTCATCAGTTGGTTCAATGATAACTGGTTCTAGTGGTGGTGATGTTATTTCCTCCCCGAGAGCTTCTTCTGGGAGTTCTACTATAGTGTCTTTAGTTGTGTCTTGAATATCAGTTATTTCCGCTTGTGATATTGTTGTTGTTGTTGTTGTTGTTGTTGTTGTTGTTGTTGTTATTATTATTATTATTATTATTATTATTATTATTATTATTATTATTATTCTCCATACAGTTTAAAAGCAGGATCTTTGAACTCGGAGAGACGTTGGGCAGTTTAAATTATTAAATTATTAAATTATTAAATAAATAAATATGGTGATAACAAGTAATTTCTAAATGATTACTAAAATAAAAAGTGTCAATGATTTACTAAAATAAAAGTTGACATTAATAGTCTTTTTACTAATATCCAAGCACATTTAGTGTAGTCATTTTCTAAGCAGAGATAAACCGGAATAATGTGGATACAGTCTACATGAGAATATTCTCATGTTAAATAAATATAATTGTTATAACAAGATTATGTAATTGATCATGCAACATTATTCTTAAAAACATACTTTCAAGAAAACCCCTGTGTCTTTTCTTCATCCCTTTCTCTCTCCTAACATAAAACTAATTATAGCTTCATTTCTTTTCTTTAGTACAAAACCTCCTTAGGGTTTAGATCTCATCTGATATGCATTAGCAATACAGAATTAATATGAACTTAAATATAATAGAGAAGGTTGCAGCAAAGTTGAGAAATAAGTAAATGGATTAAAATCTGGTGGGAACTGGCAAGAATGTGCCAGAAGGATAGATAGTTTATTAATTGATTAGTATTATAACCATAGCAAAATAAATAAATAAAAGTACAAGGTTTAATTCCAGGGAAAGTAGATAAAAGAAAATACAGAACTAATATCATGATGATCATAAAGTAACCCATTCAGTTGAGTTCTTGGTGATTCTATGGACTATGTCTCTTCGCATCTTCCAGTCTTGCACTTCTTTGAGTTGTTCTATGCTTTGGCTGATGCCAGCTTTAATGGCAACATGTTCTTTGTTAATCTGGTTTCCTTTCACCACTAACTCTTCGAAGCATAATTGCTATCTCCAGTGAATTTCCCCGCATGATATAGTAGTTTTGTGATATATTTTTTTTAGTACATAAGTGGCAAATAAAAATAATCAGTTTTCAGATAAGTACATCACTCTTACAGAATATACCAATTGGTTTGATATAATGTGTTCTTGGCTCAACTGCCTTAACCATAAACTTAGCAGTTCTACTTACAATGTATACCTTAGAGCAGCGGGCCCCAACCTTTTGGGCATCAGGGGTTGGTTCCATGGAGAGAGGTTTTTCTGCAGGCTGGAGGGGGTGTGGTTTCATGTGCTGCCTTCATCCCACAGATTGGGCTTCGCTTGTTTCTGTGGCTCAATTTCTGGCATGCCATAAAGTGACAGTCCACGGAATGGTGACGCCTGGCTTAGAACCAAAGAGGATGTAGGACAATCTGCAATTCAGATCCCAGTATACTATTCTTTCAAGTGAGGATGTATCTAAGCCTAAGCGGCAATGTAGTTGACAGTCAAGAAAAACATGAGCAATATCTTCAAAGGCTGGGACAATGTGTGTGTGTGTGTGTGTGTGTGTGTGTGTGTGTGTGTGTGTGTGTAAAGTGTTATGTCAAAGCACCTAGTATGCCCAAATATGGGAGGGAGCTTCCCTTTTGTCTTTCAGCTTCACCCTAGGAGACTTCCAGGCAGAAAACCATTTTTGTTTTACATTTGGGCTGATAAATAAATAAAGGGAGACTAGTATAGATCTATTTCAAGCTATTTAGCTCTCATCAGTTAGCCATATCCTTACTGGGATTCGAACCTGGGCTGTTTTTACATGTTAGGCAGTTGTATTAGCCTCTAAGACACAAGCTTATTTGGGTATACCAGGTGCTTTGACAAAACACTTAATCATTTCCTTGGCTCAGTTGATAAGGGAGGAGAACTTGTGGCTTAGAGACTAATACAATTGCCTAACATGTAACAGGTTTGAATCCCAGTAAGGGTATGGCTAGCTGATGAGAGCTAAATAGCTTGAAATAGATCTATACTAGTCTCCCTTTATTTATTTATCAGCACAAATGCAACATACATACATACATACATACAAACACACACATCCTTTCATGATACTGCAGGTGGTAGCATCCAACAACTCAAACCTTGCTCTAGAGAAAGGTCTTTCTTGAGAATTGTGTCAAATTCGACAGGTACTTTGTCAGGACACAATTCTTTTTGTGCTACATATTCTAATATGCAGAAACAAGTTTGCATCAGTAAACACTGCCAAAAAGAAATGTGGTTGCTGATATGCCTCAGAATACCAAGCCTATAGTATTTCTTCAATGTATGTATGCATCTGAAACTTAGGAACAGGACAGATGCACATACATTGAAAACTCAGGAGTATGGTAATGACTTGATTTTGAAATAAATGTTAGAAACAAACTGTATGTCAGACCTGGAAGCCACCTTTTACATTCAGTCTTCATGCCTGTCCCATTTTCCCACAGTAGAAAGGGGTGTTACTTGAAAATCTGACACTGTAATTGTTAAATGTAAATTCTTTTTCTAATGATAATTTTACAATAAAAATGAAAAGGATAAGAAGAGAGTCAGAAAAAAACGTACATTGTTAACTTCTTTCTATTGAGTAACTGCCATATTACATTTTCCCCTTCCTGTTTAACTCTTTTTAATTCTCAAGTTCATAAATAATCATTTCATTCTTTTCTTTCAGCAAAAGGTCCATATGTTTCTAGTATCTTCAAAAAGTCTTTATTTTTTCCCCCCTGACCAAACTGGTCAGCTTTGTCATTTCTACAACCCCCATCAATTTTATAATAAAATTCTCTACTGTGGATATAGTTAAACTGTAATTCACATAGAACAAATCCACTATTCAGATCCATTCCAAATAAAAACTAGAAAAAAATATATTGATGCATGGCGTCAGTATGGGAGAAAATAGGAAGTTAAAACAATGATAATCAATTTCAGCATTTGAATTAAAACAGCTTTGTAGCAGGAATAATAGAAGTCTAGATAATATGGGAAGGAAATTAATACGTTCTGGAGAAATTATTGAATGTAAGGTATATTTTTGTTTGGTAGAGGAATCAATAGCTATTTACAGTGAAAGTGATGATACTGCATGTTGAGCTGCCAACTCAATCATCTTGACTATCAGACTAATTTTTATAAAATTGCTCCCTTCATCTTTAATGGGCAGTCTCTTGGAAATAAGATATAAGTATACCAATATATGAAGGGATTTCATATATCACCCGTGACATGATTTTACACTGTTTTCCCCTGTACTTCATGATTCCCTTATATCAATGTTTTTCAAACTTGGCAATTTTAAGATGTGTGGATTTCAACTTGCAGAATTCCTCAGCCAGCATGGAAGTTCATGGTAAAATATGTTAGCAGTGGGTATGGGTCCTTCCTTAGAATGTCCTTTGTTAACAAAAGGAATCTTGAAAACTTTTCTCAGGGCAACAGTCTTTTGGCAATGCTCCTTTTCAGACTTTCAGAATGAAAGCCATTAATTTAACTCAGTCACCTGGCCAACTTTCTCCTTTTTTTTAACTTAGTTTTTGTTATCTTCCTGATTCCCTTTTGCTAATTATGACTATTTGCTTTCTCCCCCATTTTGTTACAGAGCAGAACTCTCTTATAGAAGGAACAAGAAACAAGAAAAGTATCAACTCCGATGGACCTTGAATGAAGCGGATTATCTGGATTCCTTTCAGTCTGGTTTCAGACCTGGGTACAGCACTGAAACCACCTTGGTCTCACTAATCGATGCTCTCTGGTGGGCCAGGGATAGAGGGCATTCCTCTATCCTGGTGCTTCTTGACCTCTCAGCGGCTTTCGATACCATTGACCATGGTATCCTTCTGCGACGTCTGGATGAGGTAGGAGTGGGAGGCATCGTTCTACGGTGGTTCTCCTCTTACCTCTCTGGTAGGTCGCAGTCGGTGTTGGTCGGGGGACAGAGGTCGACCTCCAGCCCCTTCAAATGTGGGGTGCCTCAGGGTTCGGTGCTGTCCCCCCCCCTATTCAACATCTACATGAAGCCGCTGGGTGAGATCATACAATGGCACAGGATAAAGTACCATCAATATGCAGATGATACTCAATTGTATCTATCTGCCCCGTGCCAGCTCAGTGTAGCGGCGGACGTGATGTGCCGATGAATGGAAGCTGTTAGGATCTGGATGGGGATGAACAAATTGGTACTCAATCCCGACAAGACCGAGTGGCTTTGGATGTTGCCCCCGAGGGACAGTTCAGACAGTCCGTCCTTGATCCTGGGGGGGTGAAAATTTACACCCCTCAGAGAGGGCTCGCAATTTGGGGTTCCTCCTGGATTCGCAGCTGACACTTGAACACCATCTATTGGCTGTGACCAGGGGGGGCTTTGCCCAGGTTCACCTGGTGCACCAATTGCGGCCCTACTTGGACAGGGGGGCACTTCAGATGGTCACTCAGGCCCTTGTCACCTCAAGGCTCAATTATTGCAATGCGCTCTACATGGAGCTACCCTTGAAAAGCGTTCGGAGACTACAGCTAGTCCAGAATGCAGCCGCGCGAGCGATATTGGGTGTACCAAGATACACCCATATTACACCTGTCTTCCGCGAGCTGCACTGGCTGCCAATTGGTCTCCAGACGCAATTCAAGGTGTTGGTTATTACCTTTAAAGCCCTACATGGCTTAGGACCAGCCTATCTGTGAGACCGCCTACTGCCATACACCTCCCAACGGCCGATAAGATCCCACAGGGTGGGCCTCCTTTGGATACCATCAGCCAGTCAGTGTCAGCTGGTGGGCCACCAGAGGAGAGCCTTCTCTGTGGCTGCTCCGACCCTGTGGAATCAGCTACCCCCAGAGGTCCGGACCTTACCCACTCTCATGGCCTTCAGGAAAGCCGTTAAAACCTGGCTGTTCCGGCAGGCCTGGGGCTGTTGACCTTAGTGTTAAGGTCCAGCCCCGTTAGAACGTATGTGTGTTGTGTATTTTAAACTATTTTTTTAACTTATTTTGCTTTTCTTTTTTTCTTCTTTCATTGTAAGCCACCCGGAGTCCTCCAGGATTGGGCGGCCTATAAATTTAATAAATGAATGAAATGAATGAAATGAATAATGAAAGAAGGGCTAGGGGTGATATGTTAGCAATGCTCCAACATCTAAGGGGCTGCTACAAAGAAGAGGGTGTCAACTTGTTTACCAAAGCCTGAAAGCAGGACAAGAACCAATGAATGGAAACTAATCAAGGAGAGAAGCAACCTAGAACTAAGAAGAGATTTCCAGACAATTAGAGCAATTAATCAGTGGTACTGCTTGCTTCCAGAATTTATGGCTGCTCCAACACTGCCAGATCTGATGGCTGCTCCAACACTGGAGAGGTTTAAGAAGGGATTGGACAGCCATTTGTCTTAAATGGTATACAGTTCCTTGTTTGAGCAGGGGATTGGAATAGAAGACCTCCAAGGTCCCTTCCAACTCTGTCATTCTGTTTTGTTAATAGCTCATAAGTGATGTTTTGTTTCATTCAGGAGTGGTATATACTTACCCTCCCTACCGGTTTGCAAATGTGAGTACATGGGCCTCCTCTACACATATGTACAGCCTTCTGCACATGCACATTTGGCAAAAAAAAAAAAGAGTCATAAATGGGATGCCATGGAGCTGGGATTGGTGGGTGGAGCTACCTGCAATTCCCGCTACCGGTTCGGGCGAATTGGTCCGAACCAGTAGAATACCACCTCTGGTTTCATTCTATCGGTAGTTAAAGTCACTCAAGGGAACTCTGAGCTGCTCCCCCATACAGGAGACCAGAAAGAAACCTCTCTTACTTACAGGAGCAGAAACAAAGTAGCAGAACATGGACCTTCTTGACAATGAAAACAATGTTGGATCCTGAAGCAGCCCTGATATGTGTGGCTTCACAGATCTGGAAGAACCAGCCCTTTGCATTAGATCATCTGCATCTAGAATAAAACAAGAAAATAGTATAGCAATAAATACTTCATGAACTGTTCTAAGTTTTCAGCATCAATCATGTATTTTTCAAGTGGAGGGGACCCACCTAAACCAGTGTTTCCCAACATGGGCAATCTTGAAATGTGTGCATTTCAACTCCAAGAATCAGTGTAAGCTTACCTTTTGCAGTGATATTTAGAATGTGTATGTTTTTATTATGTTTTTTAACAATTAAGCTAAGAGTCTGTTAACCATACATTTAAATTATAAGTATTGAAGCCTGGACTGACAGACAGATGACAGACTCGCTGAAGTAACCGGAGCATCGTTTATTGAAGAAGAACAACACACAAAGTAACTAGAACACACTTCAGCACCTTGCTCTGCTTGATAGCTATTTATATGGGAGCTGTCAAACAGAGCAGCCAATAGGAACAATGTAAAAAGTCCGCTTCCAGCCTGGCGCATCTTAGCCAATAAGTGTGAGCTTTTGGTTGCCGGGGTGTCAGTTGTAAGTCGAGGACTTGCAGCCAGTCATAAGTCCAAGGACTTAAGACTGATTGCAAGTCGAGGACCTTACACCTCTCCCCCCCCACAAGCTAGTGCATGCACAGTAGTCGCACATGCATAATCCGCTAGATATGGCAGGCTGCCTCCAGATCCGCCAAGAATGCTTCAGTTGTAGCTCATCAGTGCACAAGGTAGGACATTCCCCTTGCAGCTCCAACCCAGCTGGGAAGGAGTTCCGGGTGACATCATGTGGTCTCAGTGCAGGAGGCAGGCTCGGCTGCTCAGGTAAGTCCTGCGGCAGCAGCGAGGTGGATTGAGGTGGAGTTCTAGTCGGCTGCCAGAAGGCGATGGCTGCTTGTGGGTCTTCATAGGAGAGGCCTGATTGGGAGCCTCAGTTGGAAGGCAGTGCCTCAATTGATCGATGTGGCAATACCATTCTCACCGTCTTGCAAGATGACCCTGTAGGAACAGGGGCCTGTTAAGTGCATAATAGTGACTGGCAGCCACTTCAGATCCCCTGCAAAATTTCTGGCATGGACAAGGTCCCCCTCCAGGAATTGGCATGGGGATTTCCCCAGGTTATTGGACCGTAAGTCGCTGTACTGGGGGTGCAACCTGTCCAAGGTGGTCCTCAGGTGCTGGCCCATGAGCAGCTCTGTGGGGCTTTTATTAGTGGAGGGGCATGGTGTTGAGTGTTGGCTAAGGAGGTAGGCCGCCATCTTGTCTGGCCACCCTCCTTGGTCCATCCGCTCCAACACTTCTTTGGCTGAGCGGACGGCTTTTTCTGCTCAGCCATTGCAAGAAGGGTGGTAAGGGGCAGTGAGGGAATGGTATATTCCCAGGATGGCTAAGAACCCCTGGAACCCGGCAGCTGTAAATTGAGGCCTGTTGTCAGATACCAAGGTATCTGGCAACCCATGTCTGCTGAAGATGCACCACAACCCCCTTATTGTGGCTTTGGTGGTGGTGGATGGTATAAGGAGAAGCTGTACCCATTTAGAGTAAGTGTCCACCACTACCAGGAAGTTCCAGCCATGGAAGGGGTCTTCAAAACCCATGATCCACATAGATCTATTGTCTATGTGGACCCATGGTCCACATGAAATCTATGTGGACCCATGGCCCCCTGGGCAATTCCCATTCCCTGGCCAGCGCGGCAGGGGGCATTGACTGCGATTCTTGGCAGGGGTGGCAGCTGGCAACCCATGTGATGGCCTCATTCATTTTGGGCCACCAGACATAGCTGCAGGCAAGGGCCTTCATGCGAGCTATGCCAGGGTGGCCCAAATGGAGGCGGCCAAGCACCTGGGTCTGCAAGAAGGGGAGAATCACTACTCTGTCCCTCCCGAGTAGGCACCCACCCTGGATTGAGAGTTCCAGCTGGTGAGCTTTCTAGGGCCAGAACTCATCAGGTAACTTGCCGAAGGGCCACCCCCTGTGCACCAATTGAAGAATCTGAGATGTGATAGGGTAAGACCAAGAGTGGTGGGCCACATCTGAGGTGAGGAGGTTCAGGTCCTCAATTGAAAGGACCATGGAAGCTGGGGCTGGGTCATGATCAATATTAGGAAGGGGGCAGCAGCTCAGGGCATCAGCTTGCCCGAGCTGCTTCCCTGAGCAATATTGCAGTGTGTATTGATAGGCTGCTAGGAATTCTGTCCACCGTGACATACACAGGAACAGAATAGGAGGGGTTGGACAGTCACCGGCTAGAAGCCCAAGGAGAGGCTTGTGGTAGGTGATTAAGGTGAAATGCCATCCGTAAAGGTATTCATGAAACCTTTTAATCCTGAAAACTGCAGCCAAAGCCTCCTTGTTGATCTGGCTGTAGTTTCTCTCTGTGGTGGAGAGGGTCCGGGAATAAAAGGTGATGGGGGCCTCCGAGCCCTTGGGGAAGACATGGCTAAGGACAGTTGTAAGTCAAGGACTTGTGGCCGGTCGTAAGTCGAGGACTTAAGACCAGTCGCAAGTTGAGGACCTTACAATACATATATTCTTTTTACCCTTAACTGGAATATATCATTAATGTGCATATAACATTTTTCATTACCTTTTCCATCAAGCTGGAACAAATTACCATATTTTCCATAGAAATGTCACTTCAGATAGTGTGAATTCAAATAATATCACCATTTCGTGGGATTCATGAACTGCACTAATTGAGATCTACCTGTATCATGTAATTTTTCTCCCTTTTTTAAGGGAGCAGGAAGTCTTAACATGTCTTGCTTTTTTTCTACCTTCTCCTTCTAAAGGTGAGCATATCATCCCATTTCCATTACCCTCTCTGGTCTCCTGCTTCTTCTGTTTTTTTTTTCCTTTTACATATTGAATGGAATATACAACTGTCTCAATCAATTCCCTTTTTCTAAACTGAACTTTATTAGGTGCTACAGCTGCTGCTTATTTGATCACCTCATAAACCAGCCTCAAATAACCTCCGTGCTAAAAGGCTGAACTGCTTATTACTTGATTGCACTGTAAAACATTACTCACAAATATTGCTTAATAAATTGAATTAGTTATTAATTGTAGTTTAATTTTTAGACTTCTCGAATGTATGTGTTTGGTTTAATAACCTATAATATTAAAGTCTTGACAGAAGTGGTACTTTGGGAAGCCCTTTGTCGTATCTTAATGATCTAACTCAGTTTTTCATGTCATCATTTATTAGTTTTTTGCTCATATTTCCATGTTAATAAATAGGGCCTTTTATTTTTTTTAAAAATGGTGGGAAGATTTAAAAAGTAGAATGAACACAGACAGTGTCAACTCATGAAGCATTCCTGACCTGCTCTCAAGTTGCCATAGGCAGGCTGATGGGGAACAGCTACAGCAAGGAAATTGCACTTCAGTCAAAACAAAAGCACATTCCAGCCATCCCTATGTCAAGGTCATCTCCACAGAGACCCACAGTGGCTGGAGGGAGGAACTTCTACAACCTGAGAAATTCCTTCGTTGGGGAAATGTGAGTGATGACATACTTGTGGGGAGGGGGGAACAGGGTCAGAGCTTGGTCAAGAATTAAGTGAGGTTAGAGTTGGCTTTACTTGGAACGTGCTGACATGAAGCTTCTAATAAATAACTAGATTTCTTTTGAAGCTTGGCTCGTGGCTCATGATTTAATTAGGGCATCGGTCAGAACCCTGACAGCAAGACAACTTTCTCAAAACTAAGCAAAACAACTGGGACTCCTGAGCTCCAGGCTCTCCAGTCGCTCTCTGGCCCCTGGAGTGTGTGGTGAGAAACTCAGGCTACCATGGCAGAGGGCAGACTATCCAAAGAGACCCTGCTTCAGGTGACCCAGAAAGAGACAGAACTTGCCTCCATCCAGGGACGTCTAGGACCAAGTAGCCCAATCAGAACTGGAGTGCAGCCCTCCCTGACCATCAAAGCTGAGATGGCCGCCCCAGCAACCGAAACCAAAAAGGCTGAGTATTGGTGGGGAAAAAATCCCTAAAGCAGCTGAGGTTGAGTTCCCCCACCCTAGTGGCCAAGACTTGGGAAAACCTAGCTAGTGGCAAATTTTCTTTCTCTGAGCTGAATGAGTAACCGTCTGCTGTGAATTCCACATAGGCATCAGGAAGGGCATCTGGCCAATAAAAGCTCAAGCTGTTCAATTGCCCTCACTCCACCCCTTTAACAAGGTCCTTAAAAGAAAAAAAAATCAATTAGTATTCAAAACCAATTTAGTTAATAAGCACATCTGGTAATGTTGAGAAAGTCATTATTGTCCAGAGTAATCTATTTCATGGGTTTGTTATGGTAAGATTATTGGAATAGATATTATATACATGCACTCTAGATATATAATGAGATAAAAAAATAAGAAATACGTATGTAAAAACATATAATCCTTTGTTTCCAGAAAAAAAAAATGGACCTATCCAATCCTAATACTGGATTATTTATTACAAGGTATAAACAGGACAAAATAATCACAATTTTCTTAAGATATTGGTATAGGGGGATTGGGTTGTTTATTTTTTATTCTGTTGAAGTTTATATCTAGAAGTTGGACTTCTAATCCTTTTAGCAAAAATCGTAACATCAGCCTGGCATGTCTCCTACAGTGTTAGGAGGAAAAAAAGAATGTTTTTTTTTCTTTTTGGTCACCTTGAAAGTAAGACATGTTTGGAGAGATAATAGTAGGCAGATATAATTGTTCAAGTTAGGGCAACCACCTTAACAAAAATATTAATATTAGAAAAGCAACCACATGACAGGAATGAATAATATGGAAATATAATTCACAGTGCAACATAAATATGAAGTAATTACAAGTCCAATCAGTAGATCTTCATATTTCCTCTAAATATTCTGTTTGAAGTACATGACCTATGCCAAGGGTGCTTTTATATAGCCTGAGGAAGAAAATAGAAATTTATTCTTTTTTCCTATTATCTTTGCATTTACATCTTTGATGTAAGTATTCTGGGACATATGACTTGAAATGTTTATTTCAATCTAATTGATTTGTTGATCTCAAATAGCAGTAAAGAACATGTAATTCTCCAGATGATAAAGTGCAACTAAGCAGCACAAGCCAGAAAAGTTAAAGGTAAGTGATACAGGAAGTTACTACAGCAACATCTGGAGGTATACAGATGCTCTTTATTCTTTTCCTAAGGGCATGCTTTCGGAGCAAGAAGTTTGAGTTCTATGTGGATGAGAATAGGGCTATATATTTAGGAGAACATCATATTTCAGACTAGAACAAATTGTCCATGCAGTCAAAAATTCAAACCTAGAATCTGCTATCATGTAACTTAACTTTAGAAGTAATTGGAAAATGTATCTGGATCTTGTAGGAGTAGATTGTGATACTAATGGACTTATGGACAGTCTGAGATAATATAAATCAACTTTGTCCTTCCTATGTTATCAATTAAAAGAATTAAAATTCAGTTTTAAAAAAAATAATTCCAATCATTAATGAAAATAGTACAATACTATTCACTAAATTGTAAAATAAATAAAATAGGTATAATTTCAAACTGAATTAAATTTATCCATCAGCTAGTGATTATATTCAAGTAGACAAAAATCTTATTCATCAAAGAGAAAACATTTCATTTAAAAAGTATGAATGAATGTCAGGATTAAAAAGATTTGAATAAGATATTACAACAGTTAGTAATTCAAGAGCTTTCTCTTCTGTATGGGATTCATTTCTCCAGAGTGTTCATTCAAAGTAGGCTCACAAACTAGACTATGGAAATACCACTTGATTCTATCAAGAAACTGAATTCAAGTCAAGCTTTAGCCATGAAGGCCAACTAGGTGACCTTAGACCAGTCACTCTCTCTCAACCCAATTTACTTCACAGGATTGCTGTAATGGATGAAACAATAAAAAGGGAGAAATAACTCAAGGCAGAGAACATATCCATGTTCTCTGCCTTGATTTATTTGTAAAAATAATAAAACTGGGATATAAATAAAGAAATAAAAGAGAGTGAGTTTGATTTCATGCCAGTATCCTCTTTGACTTATCTTTTAAAGCAGCATAAGTGAACATCGGAAATAATGATCATGTGACTGTCATGTGGCAATGATGCAACTTTGAAGTGGCCACAACTTTGCCAAATTTCAATCCCACATATAGTAGGCAATGAGTCTCAGATTTTTTATGCATTTTTAAGCTAACCCATTTGATGTCTGTTGATTCACGAATTGTTGCCTGTGACACACCATTCCTCTCAATTGTAGTTTACAAATAGACAAACAGACAGGGGAGTTTGAGTAGTGTATAGATTTTGAATTATCTCATACCTAAAAACTTGAGATCTAGGATACTACAACATCAAATTTCATTCATCATAGCAGTGTTCCAAAGGGGCTGCTGCAAAGAACACAGAATCAACCTATTCTCCAAAACACCAGAAGGCATAACAAGAAACAATGGATGGAAAATAATCAAGGACAGAATCAACCTAGAACTAAGGAGAAATTTCCTGACAGGTAGAACAATTAATCAGTGGAACTACTTGCCTCCAGAAGTTGTGGGTGCGCCATGACTGGAGACTTTTAAGAAGAGACTGGACAGCCATTTGTCTGAAATATTATAGGGTCTCCTGCTTGAGCAGGGATTTGGACTAGAAGACCTCCACGGTTCCTTCCAACTCTATTATTCTGTAATTCTGATAATACAAAACTTTTGCATTTATCCCTCTGTGTGAATTAAGTATACAATAAATTTTAGAACATTTCAAATCATTAAAATGAAAGACAGGACAATGGTGGCAGTAATAAATAAAACTACTATACTTTCAGTAATCAGCCATTTGGCAACATTCAATCACAACTGTGTCGCTGCATTTTAAACAACAGTTCTGCTTTCAAATCACTGAAATCCAGCTCTTGCAGTCTCTTTTCTCTAGCAAAGTGTCTGTTGGTGACTTATTTTCCTAAGGCAAGTAATGGGAAGAAAAGAACAAATAGATTTAAAAGCTCCCCTATTTGGAAAGATAAGACTTAAAATGATAGATTTAAATTGGATTTGTATAAAGGAAGGCCAGCCATAAAGAAAGAAGCTTGTGCTCACTTCTAAATAGGCTCACTTCTAAAGACATTTACTGGACAGATAAGTGATGGTCATTATATGCAGTATTGAGGAGATGTTTCATCATGTTACCTGAAGCTAAAGAGGAAGAAGATGGGAGGAGGATGTTTTGCTCACAGCATCATGCAGATGTCCCATAAAAATTACTTGAATAAGGTATTTTAAGCCTGCTTACAGTGCAAACTCTCCAAATCCTTCTAATGAATAAACATTTCAAAAATACCGCTATGATAGTGGGAAGCCAAAATAAAAGAAACATGGGATAGTAGACTGTTGTGGCCCAGCAGGATCCGCTGGAGCTGCTGAGGGACTCAGATAGCGACAAGCCTTATGAGTCAGCTATGGAAGAGATGGAGGACCCTGGGAAGACTTCAGACTCAGAGCAGGGACCAGAGAGGCTGGTTGGCCACCAGGAGGTACCTGAGGCATGGAGCAGTGGAGATGAATTAAGGGAGTTTGTCCCTGACGCAAGATTACGACGGGCACAGAAACTACGACAACAGTTGCGTCAAAGACAAGCTCCTCAGAGATAATTAAGCCAGGTGGTTGTGGCTTGGCTCCTCCTCTCCTTATTTAAGGAGAGCTTTTGGGGAGGATACTTCTTGCAGGACACAACCATGTAAAGTAATCTGGTCTGAACTGTTTGTGAAACAACGGTAGAGAAGGTGTTATCTGCATCCTTCGGAGTCTGAGTTGCTGCCAAGGTTCTTTACCTGTTAGTTCATGTTTAGGCTTTCAGCCACCAAGATTTATAGTCCTGCCAATAAAGTGTTGTGGCATTCCAGCTAAGCTTGTCTCGTAATTTGTTACTGGATGGAGGGGGTGGTGGTCAGAACAGTAGACTTACATAGTTTTGGGACAATGCATGGGCCAGATGTGTCTTTCCCAACACTTCATCACTGCCATGAGAAATATAGAAGCAGAAAAGAAAGCTTAAAAAAGTATGACTATAACTGATCATTTGGAGGTCCACGTTATTTTCTTATATTCTTGATAGTTTTATGTTTCTATATTAATGTGGGATTTAAAATATTCTGCTAATCTTTGAACAATCTTTGCTTATAAACATCAGGCATTTTTGCCTTCCCTTTATTACACACGATTGCCTTGTATACTATCGAACTTTGACCTTCCGGCTGTGGACTTTTCTTTGGGGCATAGCAGAAGGAGAAGAGTGGAGCCCCCCATTAGGGTGGGACCCCCCCCCTCAGGAGAGGGTGGATTATTACGTTGGACTATTATGAACTTAATACTATCTTGAACCTGCGCAACCCTATCATTTTCTAATTTTAACTGGTATGTTGAGTGCATGGGATTGTCTGGTTGTATGAATGATCTCACTTTTATTTTTATTTAGCTGTATTTGTGTTTTAATTCTATCAGTGAGGACTGCTTGTGTGAGAGTTTGAGTATGAATGATTCGGAGGACCTGGCGGGGCAAGCGGGGGCCATTGGGGTGGTTGGGGGAATTATGCCCACGGGAGAGAGTCGGAGCATTGCGGTCATAACAGGGAGAGGCAGATATGGCGGGGACTTTAGGGCTGGCCATTATAGGGGAAGGAGGGTTCGCTATATTGCAGAGATCCCTCCTTCCGGCCCTATGAGTCCCACTCCAAGGTCAGATGGCGTGAGCGATCAGGACCCTGGTCTCAGGCTGCTGTCGCTAAATGCCAGGTCTGTTATCCATAAGGCTCCCCTCGTCCGGGACTTGATTGTAGACGAGGGGGCAGACCTGGCATGTATTACTGAAACATGGCTGGGCACGGAGGGAGGAGTCCCCCTCGTAGAGCTGTGCCCAGACGGGTTTCAGGTGCTTCATCAGCCGAGAGCCCAGAGAAGGGGTGGCGGTGTGGCTATTGTAGTCCGGGAGTCTTTAGCTCCTCGTAGGATCCCTGCTCCGGAGCTTGTCGGGTGTGAGTCCCTGCTAGTGAAGTTGGACCTCAAGGGTCAAGCGGGTTTGCTGCTAACGTACCTGCCTCCCAACTGCGTTGCAGCGGCCCTCCCTGCGCTCCTCGAGTCAATAGCCGAGCTAGCAATTGAGTTCCCTAGACTAATGGTTCTGGGGGACTTCAATTTGCCTTCGCTCGGTGAACACTCGGATGGAGCGCAGGAGTTCATGGCCTCCATGACAGCCATGGGCCTGACCCAGGTAATTCGAGGCCCTACCCACTTGGCAGGACATACACTCGACCTCGTATTCCTCTCGGAGCAGTGGAGTTATGATCTTGGTCTGAGGGGAAATGAGATCATTCCCCTGTCGTGGTCAGACCACTACCTACTGAGGCTAGACTTCCGGAGGCCAAACCCCCACCGTAGGGAGGAGGAACCGACCAGGTGGTTCCGCCCCAGGCGACTGATGGACCCTGTTAGGTTCCAGACGGAGCTTGGGGTCATTCCAGATGCTCTCGCCCACAGTTCGGCGGAGACTATTGCTGCGGCCTGGCACTCGGCGGCATCAGAGTCTCTAGACCGAATTGCGCCACTACGGCCCCTCCGGGTCAGCGGCTCGCGGAGACCCCCTTGGTTCACCGAGGAGCTCCGCGAGATAAAGCGCTGGAGGAGACGCCTAGAGCACCGGTGGAGATCCGACAGGTCCGTATCGAACCGAGCACTGTTGACAGCTTGCACCAAGGAGTATATTTGGGCATTGAGAACCGCCAAAAGATCACACATTGCCTCCTTGGTAGCGTCCGCCGAGTCTCGCCCAGCCACCCTGTTCAGGATAACCCGCTCCCTCCTAAATAGGAGGGAGACGGGGAACCCCCTGCAGGGTAAGGCTGAGGAATATAGTCAGTTCTTGGCGGACAAAATTGCTCGGTTTCGATCGGAACTGGACTCCACCCCTGCAGATCCAGCCGGGACACAGGGGAATAACTTGGTAGACCATCTCTGGGTTGAGTTTCAGGATGTTGCCTCCGGGGATGTGGACAAGGCTATGCGAGCTGTGAGTTCCTCCACCTGCATACTGGACCCGTGTCCCTCTTGGCTGACTGCCAACAGCAGAGAGGTGACACGAGGCTGGATCCAGGCGGTTGTTACCGCCTCTCTTCGGGAGGGACACCTCCCCACCGCGCTTAAGGCGGCGGTGGTGAGGCCCCTCCTGAAGAAACCGTCCTTGGATCCAGCAGTTCTTAACAACTATCGTCCAGTCTCCAACCTCCCCTTTCTGGGGAAGGTTGTTGAGAAGGTGGTGGCCTTACAGCTTCAGCGTACCTTGGAGGAAGCTAACTACCTTGACCCCTTCCAGTCTGGCTTCAGGCCCGGTTACAGCACTGAAACCGCTTTGGTCGCATTGACCGATGATCTCTGGAGAGCCAGAGATGGAGGCTATGCGTCCATCCTGGTTCTCCTCGACCTCTCAGCGGCTTTCGATACCATCGACCATGGTATCCTTCTGCGACGACTGCGGGAGGTGGGGGTGGGCGGCACTGTTTTACAGTGGTTCTCCTCCTACCTCTCGGACAGGTCGCAGTCGGTGTTGGTGGGGAGGGAGAGATCGTCCCCGAGGCCCCTAACGTATGGGGTGCCGCAGGGTTCGGTTCTGTCCCCCCTGCTATTTAACATATACATGAAACCGCTGGGCGAGATCATTCGAAGGCACAGGATAAAATACCACCAGTATGCGGACGATACTCAGTTGTATCTGTCCGCCCCGTGCCAACTCAATGAAGCGGTGGACGTGATGAACCGGGGCCTTGAGGCTGTTAAAGACTGGATGAGAGCTAACAAACTGGTACTCAACCCGGAAAAGACCGAGTGGCTGTTGTGTTTTCCTCCCAAAAATTTGGCTAACGTTCCACCAATCAGGCTGGGGGGGCAAAATTTATTCCCCTCAGATAGGGTCCGCAACTTGGGAGTCCTCCTGGATCCACAGCTGAGTTTTGACCACCATTTGTCGGCTGTGACCAGGGGGGCATTTGCCCAGGTTCGCCTGGTGCGCCAGTTGCGGCCCTACCTGAACCGGGAGGCTCTCACAACAGTCACTCGAGCCCTTGTGATCTCTAGGCTGGAATACTGCAATGTGCTCTACATGGGGCTGCCCTTGAAGAGCATCCGGCGACTTCAGCTAGTCCAGAACGCGGCCGCGCGAGTGATCATGGGCGCACCACGGTTCGCCCATATAACACCAATCCTCCGTGAGCTGCGCTGGCTACCTGTTGATCGTCGGGTGCACTTCAAGGTCTTACTTACCACCTATAAAGCGCTCCATGGTAGTGGATCTGACTATTTGAGAGACCGCCTCCTGCCAATCACCTCCCTGCGTCCCATCAGATCACACAGAGTAGGCCTCCTCCGAATTCCATCCACCAGTCAGTGCCGACTGGCGACTACGCGGAGGAGAGCCTTCTCAGTTGCTGCTCCGACATTATGGAACAACCTCCCCGTGGAGATCCGTACCCTCACCACAGTCCAGGCCTTCCGCACAGCGGGAAGAACTGGCTATCCCGTCAGGCCTGGGGATAGGATTACTCTCACCCCGCCCGAATGTTGACTGAATGTTGTGTTTTTATGATCAATTTTTTTTTTAAATCACGATTCTTTTCTTTTTAAGTCTAGTCTTGCACTCCCTTCCCTTTACTGTTGTAAGCCGCCCTGAGTCCCCTCAGGGAAAAGGGCGGCATATAAATTTCCAATAAAATGAAAAAAAAAAATTTTTTTTGCTAGTATGAATGTCACATACATACCGGTAACCTCTTTACCCTGTCCTTTAATATTCTCTACCAATCTATCACTTTCTAGGCTATGTTTGATTTGCTCAGATGATTTCATATTGAGGAATTCACGTCTTACAGAAAGAGTAATATTTGCATATGGTTCTTGCTTTTATCATTCTCCACTGATTATCAGAGAACACACATATGTACTTGTGTGTGTTTGTGTGAATATATACCATTCCTATATCAAATCCAAATAAATATTATTGTGATATTTCTGATTGTCTTGGGTTTTTTTTAAAGGTTTCTAACTAATTCTAATTAAGTGTTGGGATTTCTTATTTAAGAGACTGAAAGCTGATTTGAATATAAATTGCTAGCTGTAACTACATTCCCTTCTGAATATCGAAGACATTTTTTTTGCCTCTCATCTTCTATAAGGTCTTCAAAGCACAGACCTATTTAATATAGTATGAATATCACCATTAGTAAGGAATGTGGATACAAAAGAATTTCACTGCAGATATGATGCAAAGGAATAGTGCATTAAATTCCCAATCTACATCACAATTATATAAATATGTGAATCAAAGAAAGCCTGGTTTGTGCTTTCCTGATCAAAAATCATCTCAAAGTTGCATTCAAACAGTGTAGTTCATTCTGTAATGGATAAAATAGAGATGTAACTATCAGGCTTTCTTGAAAAGACATAATGAAGGGATTCAATCTTATCTGATGGTAAAACAAAATTAAGTTTAGCTTGAGTCTCACTCTCTTTTGGAGGGGCAGCCTTGAGTTCAAAGTAGACAAAACGTTTGTGCTCTGCTTCAAGATAACCAGTGCTTTACCTTTTATTAGAAATGGACTGATCTCAACACAAATGCTATGGCATCAGTCCTGATCAAGCCCATCATAGAAGAGGATGGGAGACAACTTCCTTAAATTTTCTCCCCACCTCTCAATTTTGTTTTCTTTAAAAGATGAGATAAATTTGTCTCTTCTGTTGCTCCCTTCTGCTCCTTTCTCATTCTCGTTTTTTAGGTTGGTTACGGGCTAAACATATTTCTGGTTTAAATGTCTTTTTTGGGAATTGCTCATGACCACTTCATTCAATTAACTTACTAGTTGTCTTGTGAAATATTAGGTCAATATGACACCTGTACCATTCCCAGACTGCAAATTGATCCTGATTCATTTCAATCAGGCCAAATCCCTAGAAATCCATTATTACAGTCTCTGGAGAGACAGCCCTTTTCTCACTAAGATTATGCTTTCAGTTAAAAAGAACCATTCTTAGTACTTTCTTCCAATTAAGGAGCTGTAACATTCTTTTAATTTAAGGGGAGGTTATATCTCGGAAGGTAAAATGCCTGTTAGCTATTTGATTCTTTCAGAATACTTGTTTGTTCCGACAGCTTGGTGAAATTTCCCTGACAAAAATTATGAGTTCTATTAACATTGTTTTGGCTCCCTTCAAAATTCCTTGAATTATGTCTAAGGAGGAACTTTCCCATTCACTTCAATTTCATTTTGATGAAGCCTGTGACAATAGGGGTGGAGGAAATGGAGAGTCCTTTGAGAAATTCAGCTATAGTCATGGTATAAATATGGTGAATTTGAGTGGAAGGTGTGTATGTGTGTGTATGGTAAAGGTTCCCCTCACACATGCGTGCTAGTCATTCCCGACTCTAGGGGGCAGTGCTCATCTCCATTTCAAAGCCAAAGAGACAGTGCTGTCTGAAGATGTCTTCATGTTCATGTGGCCAGCATGACTAAACGCCAAAGGCGCATGGAATGCTGTTATCTTCTCACCAAAGGTGGTCCCTATTTTTCTATTTGCATTTTTACATGCTTTCAAACTGCTAGGTTAGCAGAAGCTGGGACACCTAATAGGAGTTCACTCCATTACGTGGCACTAGGGATTTGAACCACCGAACTGCTGACCTTTCTGATCGATATACTGTATCACAGACTAAATTCCCTAGACTGAATAATGTCTTATCCTGCTTTTAAAATATTTTTCAGCCTTTTATGGACTGTAGAGTGACATGTTCCTCTTGTTAGAGCCATAACCTTTTTCCTGTACTTATTTTCTCTATCTGATATATACATTAATTTCTCCACCTTCTGCACTTTCCAACAGTGTATAATTTTGCCATTCTATATAAAAAATAACATCTAGAGCTGGAAATGCCAACAAAATCCACTTAAATTAACCTAATATCTTATTCAAAGACAGGTACTTTGCAGTAGAATGAAGTGACTCTTTGAAGCTTTTGAGCTGGCAAAGTTAGCGCAGAAATCTAATCTAATCATATGAAACCAGTATTTATTTGATGACGATCAAACCACTGGCAATTGAGAATAGAGATTTTCTGCCTGGTAGTTGGTGTTTTACATATTAATTTTAGACTCTCACCTCCTAATAAAATGTGTTTCTTCTAGGCTTATTTATGAAGGTTTTCAGTAGAAGTATCTTCCAGGGATGGGAGGTAAATTAAAAAGTTAAGATAGTAGCTGCATGGAATTGAAGCCCTGTCCCCTTTTAGCATGCACCACATGGTTTAGCTTTTTTTCCTTTCATTAACACGTATGTGTGTGCATGTATATGTAATCACACACAGATATATACATACACTATATCTATATCTATGTCTGTCTGTCTGTCTGTCTGTCTATCTATCTATCTATCTATCTATCTATCTATCTATCTATCTAATATATATATGTGTGTGTGTGTGTGTGTGCGCGCGCGCGCTGATAAATAAATAAAGGGAGACTAGTATAGATCTATTTCAAGCTATTTAGCTCTCATCAGCTAGCCATACCCTTACTGGGATTTGAACCTGGGCATTTTTACATACTAGGCAGACTTCTTGGCCATTAGGCCACAGGCTCTTATCCGTTATCAGCGAAGCCAGGGTGAAAGGTATCTATTAGATTTTTACAACCCCTGGTAAGCCCCAATTATGGGAGGAAGCTAACTGCTTCCATTCTCTGTCCATCAGCTCGTCACAAGAGACCATCCAGACAAAAAGCCCAATATTTTACTGTTGCCTTTTGTTACATTTGTGTTTTTTATTTGTGCTGATAAATAAATAAAGGGAGACTAGTATAGATCTAGTTCAAGCTATTTAGCTCTCATCAGCTAGCCATAATATATGTACCTAATACATACCTACCTCCCTGGACTCAGCTGATAAGGAGGAGGACCTGTGGCTTAATGGTTAAGATGTTTGCCTAAGATGTAATACAGCACAGGTTTGAATCCCAGTAAGGGTATGGCTAGCTGATGAGAGCTAAATAGCTTGAAATAGATCTATACTAGTCTCCCTTTATTTATTTATCAGCACAAATAAAAAACACAAATGTAACAAAGGCAAGAGTAAAATATTGGGCTTTCTGTCTGGATGGTCTCTTGTGACGAGCCGATGGACAGAGAATGGAAGCAATTAGCTTCCTCCCATAATTGGGGCATACCAGGGGTTGTGACACTAAATATATACCTACCTCCCTGGACTCAGCTGATAAGGAGGAGGACCTGTGGCTTAATGGTTAAGATGTTTGCCTAAGATGTAATACAGCACAGGTTTGAATCCCAGTAAGGGTATGGCTAGCTACACACACACACACATTAGGTAACAAAACAATGGATATTTAATGTTAAATATCAGCTTAACAGAATTCTAAAGGACAGAAAATTAAGATTTTCATCTATGAAAGTACAAACAGATTAAGAATCCAGGTAATTTTTGAATATACAGTAAGTAGTCCTCAATTTATAACAAATGGCTCAAAGACTGTCCAAAGTTATAATGGAACTGAATAAAGGGATTTAAAATTCATGCCCAAAGTCACAGGTGTTGCAGTGCAGGGTGGCAAAAAGGGCAGACAACGGAGCAGATAGGTGTGTGGGGGGAGGGGGTAGTTGGGGGTAGCCCCTTATTTTTTTGAGACTTGAGGCTGTGAGGGACCAAGCCTGAAATGTCTTGCATCAGGCTGGGTTCTCACTTAACAACCCGGGCAATAATGACAATAATAATGACTGTAGGGATTGCAGTCACTAAATGAGGTGTTCACATAACATCTTGCTTTATGACTGCATTGCTTAGTGAGGGAAAATCTGGTCCCGATTGCGGTTGTAAGGTGAGAACTACCTGTAATCAACTGTTATTATAGGGTTTCAGAATTTAGTATAAAAAGCTAAAAAAAAACCTTCATGTGGGAAATACAGTAGACTTATTTTGACTATCATAACCAAGCTGCTCTTTTATTAACATTATGCTCAACTTTGGATGAAAAAGCCAAATAGTTTTATGCTTGTAAGACTGACATCTTAAATTTTAATTAATATTGACACAACACATTTTTATCTTTCCTATTTTCAATACTCAAAGCTACCTAAGTAATAGAATATCAATAATCTTTAATTACATTGTATAAACATCTCTATAAAGAAACATTACTATATACCAATTTTTATAATAACAAGGGGAGGTGGATAATATCCACTGTGCATGTGGTGCATGAAAAAAGGGCAAAGTTTCTCCTGCTGTATCATTGCAGTCGCTATTCTGATTTTATTGATACCCTTATATATGCCTGTTCAGATTTCTGCAGATACCTGACTTGCATGGTGGCTAACGCATGTATAAACCAGATGTTTCTTCTATTAAATTATCATGTTGAATGTGTGATAGTATGCAGCAACCTTACATTATTTGAATGACATTGACAGGAGTAGAACTTTAATGGAGTGCCGCAAAGGGAACTTCTAATTCTGACTCATGATGCTTCTCTCACGGCAAACAATTATTCCTCCAACATTCCTTCTGGATTTTCTTTCTGCACATCAGTACAGAGAAGAAGGAAGGCAACCTTGACGGAAATATGCAGGAAATCTTACCTAGGCAACAGGAGCTGGGACATTTTTTAGATTTTGAATGACAATCTTCCCTGATTCAGTGGATTACAAACAGAAGGAGGTAAAACACAACCCCACTTACAAGATTCTGTTATTTTCAATTTAAATAAAGATAGTGTTAGCTTTCCTGTGGAGTTTATTTCCTGCTCTAGTCAACCTAGGGGAGTTGTCATCAGTCTTACAGTGTGATGTGCTTACCACATCTCCCTTCTTATATTGCAGTGAATCGGGGGGTGGGGGTATCTGCCTGAATTGCTTCCAAATATCTCATTTTTTAGAACTTGTCTCCTTTTGTCCAGATAACAAATCTTACATATAATATAATCTTTCTTCCTTCCTACATTCATAACATAATAGACTAGAGATGGCCATACTTTTTGAACTAAAACTCTTCCAAAATGGCTGCTGGGGGAGTTACTCATTCACAAAATGGTTTCCATGGAATAGGTAGTTAACAGAGGGAAAGCTGACATGCTTTCTACTCATCCCTTCCCACAATACATTGAATTCTTTTGGACAAAGATTGAGCTTTACCCACTCTCTCTCCACTAATATCTTCTGAGCAACTTGTAAGTGGGATAAATAAAGGCTGTAAAAAAATATACCCTGCTGCTGTGTCAGTGCAGCAATCTACAATAGCAATAGCAATAGCACTTAGACTTACATACAGCTTCAGAATGCTTTACAGCCCTCTCTAAGCAGTTTACAGAGTGAGCCTATTGCCTCCAACAATTTGGGTCCTCATTTTACCCACCTCAGAAGGATAGAAGGCTGAGTCAACCTTGAGCTTGGTGAGATTAGAAGTGCCAAATTGAAGGCAGCCTGCAGTATTGCACCCTAATTACTGCGCCATTACGGCTCATACAAATTCAGTTAATCAATCAGTTAAATAATAATACTGGTGCAACAAACCTACTTCCATTTTAATTATTTTTTTAAAAAAATTGAACTCATCCACATGGGGTAAACAATGTAGCAGACTCCAAATGTGTTGTCCTCACTTAGTGCTCAAAGATACCATCTTGAAAATCCCAGTTATTGACAGTTCCAATGCAAAATAATGTAATAATCAACAAAAAATTGCCATACTTCAACCAGCCATACAGATTAAAAGTGCTCCTTTTAATATGGGATGAACACTGAGAAAGTACTTTTAGTGGAATAGCTGTGATAAGCCGTATGGAGACTAAACGTGTTGATTTCACTGCCTTTTTTTTCCAATCGGAAGATTGTGGTGCTATAAATTCCTGGTATTTTTGTGCTGGTCTTGGGAGGTTCATGGAGTATCAAAAATGGGCAGGGGGATACTCCCAGTAGAATGTGAGAGCCTTTGAGCCAAATCTAGCAATGACAGGCAGCACTGCATAGAAAAGAAAGGAAAGAGAGAAAAGATATATCAGTAGCTTTCGTTTTACTTCCTGTCAGGGGCAGTAAAAGCAGGAAGATAGTCTAGTAAGTATCTGGCAGATGACAATATAGATCTGGAGGAAAATGGACTCTATTCTGGTGGGTGGGTAGCAATTTGCTGCAAGGCAGACTAGGTCAGGGAGAAGGGGAGAAGGCCCAACTCCTATGAATCAGCAGATGTTGGGTTCCTCCCTTTCTCTCTCTCTTTCTTTTCTTCCTCCTTCCCTTTCCATCTTGTGCATGTGCGAGCCTGTGAATGGCCGGTAGCTTCCTTGCTCCAGCTGGGTGGATCGGAAAAACGCCAAAAACATCAGATTTCTTAACAGCAAACCCGCAAGAAAGGGCTTAAAGCGGTAGGGCATGAATTTGGGGACCCGACCGGGTGATCAGCTGGGGAGTCGCCGTTCGTGGCTTGCTCCCTGGCGTGTTTCTAGCTCGCGCGGCTTCTTTTCTGGCTTCTCTCTATCAGGCGGCGGAAATGGCAGCGCCGCGCTAACGATGCCACCCCCAGCGATTTCCAACAACGCTGGTGCTTCTTTTGATTCTGTTTCTCAGACTGAGGAAACCTGGGAGAACTTTTGGGACCATATGAACTGCCAGCGAGGGGGTGGCTGGTTCAGATGGGGCCAACTGAGATAGGGCAGCTGGCCTTGCTTCCCCCGTCACGGCCCTCCCAGCCCCCACTTCCTCTGTTTTCATCGCACTTTGGCTTATGGCAGTCCTGGCGACCTTCTTCCTTGCCTTTTGCGACTAGGAAAGCCCCTAGATCTTTCTGAGGGGCGTCGGTTCTCTGCTTGTCTTCAAGGAGTGGGGTGGCTGATCTGTATGGTGCTGGACGAGGGTGGGCATGTGACTGTGCTTATCATCACCACAGCCCCTTCGGGCACCTCCACCCCCTACACTCGACTGGACTCTCTCTGCACTATGGCCTCTCCTTCGCCCTTTTTGTGGCTGTGGGGCCTTTTGCTCTTTATTATCTCTACCATCTGGCTCTTCCTGTTTATGGACCTCGGACTGCCTATAGACTCTGGACCCCTGGATTCCCAGACTTACGACCCGGTTTCCCTGTCATGACTACTGCCGCCTACTACTACTACTCTAGAGACACAATTTCAACCATCCAGATTTTTCTCCCCCTTTGCCACGCTATCTAGGGAAGAAGACGAACGACTTCTTCTATATTTCCATGCCACTGATCCGATGTTTGTGTTTCCGCCCTGTGAACGAACAATCCCACTTGCTGAACTCTAACACTGACTCTAACATCTGCGCAACCCCCCCTTTTTCTGTATGTGGAATGTATGTGTATGCCTGTGAGTGAATGGTCCCACATTCTTTTAATTAGTGTAATTTTTTATCGTACTGTTGTATTCTTTTAATCTGTAGTGGGGTATGTATGTAGAGAATGCCTGGTCGGTACGTATGAAGGGATTGAAAGTGCGGCCTGGAGCCCCCTCCACTGAGTGCAGTAGCAGAAGTGGATGGGGGCCCAGACTTGCCTCTCATCCCAGAGTGCCTGGATTCAATGGCCTGCCGAGTAGAACGGAGGCCGTGGGAGATGGAGGGGGATCTACGGACATAGGGGTGGGCCGGAGCATTAGAGTTATGACTGGGAGGGGCAGGTACGACGGGAGCTTCAGGGCTAGCCATTACCGGGGAAGGAGGGTTTGCTACGTCACAGCGATCCCTCGTTCCGGCCCTGATAGCTCAACTCGGGAACCAGGTGACATGGGAAATCAGGGCCTGGTCTCAGGCTGCTGCTGCTGCTGAATGCCAGGTCTGTGGTCCATAAAGCTCCCCTCATCCGGGACTTACTATTAGATGAAGGGGCAGACCTGGCATGTATTACTGAAACCTGGCTGGGCCATGAGGGAGGAGTCCCCCTCTCAGAAATGTGCCCAGAAGGGTTTCAGGTGCTGCACCAGCCACGACACCAGGGAAGGGGTGGAGGAGTTGCTGTTATAATCCGGGAGTCATTGATGCCTCGCAGGCTCCCTGCTCCAGAGATTGTTGGATGTGAGTCCCTCCTTGTGAGGCTGGACCTTGGGGGTCAAGTGGGCTTGTTGTTGACGTACCTACCCTCCCAGCTGTGTCACAACAGCCCTGTCTGCGCTCCTAGAGTCAGTAGCCGGACTGGTGGTTGAATTCCCCAGACTTTTAGTACTGGGGGATTTCAACCTGCCATCTCTTGGCGAATGATCTGATGGGGCCCAGGAGTTCATGGTTTCCATGGCAACCATGGACTTGACCCAAGTAATTCAAGGTCCGACTCATATGGCGGGACACACACTCGACCTTGTGTTTCTCTCTGAGCAGCGGAGACGTGATCTGGAATTAAAGGGGATTGAGATCTCGCCCTTGTCATGGACTTCCTGCTGAGGCTTGATTTTTGGAAGCTACTCCCCCACCGCAGGGAGGTGGAGACGATTAAATGGTTCTGCCCCAGGCACCTGATGGACCCTTCGGGATTTCAGACGGAGCTTGGGGAGATACCTGACTCCCTTGCCCACAATTCGACTGAGTCCTTGGTCGCTGCCTGGAATACCGCGGCAACTAGGGCTTTAGATGGGATTGTGCCTTTGCAGCCCCTCCGCAGCAGTGGATCCAGGAGGTTTACCGCCTTGGTTTACCAAGGAACTCCGGGAGATGAAGTGCCAAAAGAGACGCCTAGAGCGATGGTGGAGGACTAGTAACTCCGAATCCGACCGAACACTGCTAAGAACCTTTATTAGGTCTTATCTAGTGGCGATACGTGCGGCAACATGTGCACATTTTTCCACCCTTATTGCATCCGCAGAATCTCTCCCGGCCGCCCTGTTTAGGATAACTTGCTCTCTCGTGAAAGGGAGAGATGCGGGTGAACCCTTACAGGGAAGAGTGGAGGAATTTGTTCAGTTTCTGTTGGATAAAATCGCTCAGATTCGGACGGACCTTGACTCCACTTGGACAGTGCCAGCAGAGATGCCTAGAGAGAGTCCTGAGCAAACTTTGTGGAGTGAGTTCCAGCTTTCCACTCCTGAGGAAGTGGACAAGGCCATTGGATCGATGAGTACCGCCACCTGTTTACTGGACCCTTATCCCTCCTGGTTGGTCTCAACCAGCAGAGAGGTGACTAGGGGTTGGATCCAGAGGATTATAAACACCTCACTTCGAGAGGGGTCCTTCCCGCAGCCTCTGAAGGAAGCGATGGTGAGACCCCTCCTCAAGAAGCCTGCTCTGGATCCAGCTGTCCTTAAAAACTACCATCCAGTCTCCAACCTCCCTTCCTTAGGGAAGGTTGTTGAGAAGGTGGTGGCTTCTCAACTCCAGCGGACCTTGGATGAAGCGGATTATCTAGATCCCTTTCAGTCTGGTTTCAGGCCTGGTTACTGCACCGAAACCGCTTTGATCGCACTGACCAATGATCTCTGGTGAGCCAGGGATAGAGGGCATTCCTCTATCCTGGTGCTTCTTGACCTCTCAGCAGCCTTCGATACCATCGACCATGGTATCCTTCTGCGATGGCTAGAAGAGGTGGGAGTGGGAGGCACCATCTTGCGGTGGTTCTCTTCCTACCTCTCTGGCAGGTCGCAGTCGGTGTTGATCGGAGGACAGAGGTCGACCCCTAGGCCCCTTGAATATGGGATGCCGCAGAGTTCAGTCCTTTCCCCCCTCCTATTTAACATCTACATGAAGCCGCTGGGTGAGATCATTCACAGGTACAGGATCAAATACCACCAGTATGCGGACAATACCCAGCTGTATCTGTCCACCCCGTGCCAACTCAGTGAAGCAGTGGAAGTAATGTGCCAGTGCCTGGAAGCATTCAGGGTCTGGATGGGAATGAACAAGCTTGCACTCAACCCTGACAAGACTGAGTGGCTTTGGATGTTGCCCCCTCAAAATAGTCCAGATATTCCACCCTTAATCCTGGGGCGTGAAATCTTACACCCCTCAGAGAGGGCCCACAACTTGGGTGTTCTCCTGGATCCACAGCTGACATTAGAACATCATCTGTCAGCTGTGACCAGGGGAGCTTTCGCACAGGTTCGCCTGGTGCACCAGTTGCGGCCCTACCTGGACCGGGAGGCACTCCAAATGATCACTCATGCCCTCATCACCTCAAGGCTCGACTACTGTAACGTGCTCTACATGGGGCTGCCCCTGAAGAGTGTTCAGAGACTACAATTGGTCCAGAATGCAGCCACATGAGCAATACTGGGTGTACCTAGGTACACCCATGTTACACCTATCCTCCGTGAGCTGCACTGGCTTCCCATCAGTCTCCAGACATGCTTCAAGGTGCTGGTTATTACCTATAAAGCCCTATATGGCCTAGGACCTGGATATCTCCGTGACCGCCTCCTGCCACATACCTCCCAGTGTCCAATAAGATCGCACAGGGTGGGCCTTCTCCAGGGACCGTCAACTACACAATGCCGTCTGGCGGCTCCCTGGGGGATAGCCTTCTCTGTTGCTGCCCCGGCCCTTTGAAACGAGCTACCCCCTGAGATCTGGACCCTCCCCAGTCTCTTGACCTTCCGTAAGTCTGTTAAGACCTGGCTGTTGAGCTTGACTGAACTTCAGCCCCATTATAACTGAGTGCATGTTGTGTTTTCCTGTTTTAAATTGTATTGTTTTGTGTTTTTAATCTTCTTAATATTTTGATTGTTTTTATGTAAGCCGCCCAGAGTCCTTCGGGATTGGGCGGCATACAAATCTATTAAAATTCCAAAATTCCAAATAGATTTGTTCTCAGTTTAATTAAGGAGGCAGGATATTTCTGGAGTACAAATTGCCAAAAACAAAAGGAAGCCAGCAACAACAAAGTATTTTTCCTACTAGTGATTGATTTGCAATTAGTTATGATTACCAGGCTCTGCATGTAGACTTGAAAGGAGTTTCTTTTAATATGCAAGAGGGCAGGCCCAAGAGGTTGAGAAGTCTGGGATTTGTGCAAAACATTTCATTTCAGAAAATAGCTAATTAATTGCTAAAATCAGAACTCCATGAACCAGTAAACAGTTTTCATCAAGTGTATTAAAGAGGAAATGTATTTAATGGTCTGATAATGTATTATTAAAAATAGACAAAACCAAAATCAGCTCAGAGCACCAATAAAACTTTGCTAAAAGCTTAGAACATGTTTGTTTTTCAGACTCTTTTTGTACTCCTTGAAATTACTGATTTTAAGTTTTAATTGGATCTTGAATGAAGTTTTATTGGCTTATTTCTAGGATGACTATATTCCTTTTTTCTCTTAAGAAGTGGCAAAATGGAAAACTGTTACATACGGATGGACATTGTTAAATTTACATATTTTCACAAGCTCACTGGGGATTGGTTGCCCAAACCCCGGGAAGTTTAAACTACTGTCATTGGCTGGCTGGTCTGCTGGAGCTCTTTAAAAGGTGAGCTCCAGCAGCCCAGCTGGCAGAGCGCAATCTCGTATTCTTGCAATAAAAAGTGCTGAAACTCACTCACGCCTGCTGCTTCTCGCTGATCTAACAAAAACGAAGCACAGATTAACCCATTTTTATTGCGTATGAGGGCAGACTCTCTCTCTCTCCCTCTCTCTCTCTCTCTCTTTCTGTCTCTGTGTGTATGTGAGAGAGAGAGAGAAAGAGAGAGAGAGAGAACAAGAAAGATGTTTACCTTTCTTTTTTCATCATCTAGTTCCTAATATTGACGTGAGAGTCTTCATCTGAAAGAGAAACCTTAAATTAAAAACTAGCATTTTATTTGATAGATAAAGAAGGGACAGAAGACGTAGTTACCATCCTATCTCTTTCTGTTCTGCCGAAACTCTGTAGGTGGCATAATTATTGTTTTATGACCGGATCCAAAATAGTAGATTGACATTTCTGGATCCAATTTTTCTCAAGTTCTATCTTTGTAGAAATGTTACATAGAGAACTTGATGCAGCTCTTTTGCTACTCCAAATCCCTGAAATTTGGGGGATCTCCAGGTATTATAGTCATCCTTTTCTCTGGGACAGTGGTGACTAACCTTTTTGTTGTTGGGTGCTGAAAGTGTGCACGTGCGCATGCACACCCATAATGCAATGCTTGTGTGACCCCCCTGTGCACCCCACCCCCACGCATGTGTGCATGATCCCCCTGCATGCACACCACCCTCCATGCATATGGGCATGCCCCTGCGCATACATATGCAACCCTGTGCATACACACATGATCCCCCGTGCTACCCCCGCATCCTGCGCATGCGTGCACATCTCCCACATGTGTCCCACCTGCTGCACATGTGTGGTAGAAACCTGAAAACCAGCTGGCCAGAAGGAGGCATGTGTGCACGCATGGTGGAGCTCAGCTGGGGCAATGGCTTGTGTGCCCTCAGATACAGCTCTACATGCCACCTGTGGCACATGTGCCATAGGTTCACCATCACGGCTCTAGGAGCTCAAGGCAAAACCTCTTTCCCACAGCAATAGTAATTTTCATCCAATGAGTTCCCATGTATCTCCCCAGTCCTAGCCCAATGCTTTAAAAGCTATCGCTTGCAATGATGACAAATAACACAAACATAGGAAATAAGAAAGCATTATTGTAACTAAATATTGCAGAATCTCTCCTAAAGCTATTTATTCTCTCTTGTTCCTTATACTGAAACCAAACCAAAAGAAAAATATACACCGGCAGTCCTAGAGGAACTCTTGTCATTTCATCTCTTCATCTCTGGAAAAGAGAAAACCTTTAAAGCTGGCATTTTGCCAGTACCTACCAATACAATGATCTAATTGTAAGTTGTGGACAAATATCTTAGCGCTACTACAGGCTGGAAGAGGAACCTAAGCTGGCTTAACAACTTCATCTTAGAATTGATGAAATGTCACTGACAGTCCACCAATTGATGGTAACTCTCAGGGAGGGTGGTTTACAATTTTTTTGCCTCTCTCATTTTAGCACTCTGTAAAATCTACGCTTGTTCACTCAGCCTAGGGACCAGACAAGGTGGTTCCAATCCTTCATGCTATACATACTGGAAGGGTGAAGCACACTTATTTGACAGCCTGTGTTAACCTAGATTTCTTAGATCAAAAAAAAAAAAATGAAACCAGTGAGACTTGAAAGGTATTGTTTTGGATGAGCACTTCCAAAAGTTAATGGACTTAATGGATGGGTAGCTAGTGTTACAGTAGGGCAATTCTGGACAAATTTTCTCAAAAGTAATGTCCGCTAAGTTTAGTGTGTTCTATTCCAAATAACAGGAGACACTAGTTGCAACTTTCATGGGTATTAAATGTTCTCTATCTGATATGATGCCCTGAACAAGGATATAATTGTATTTGGTATCATTGGGTGTGTGTTCACTCTGGAGTTTAAATGTTTTCACAATCTTTATTAGTTTATCAAGGCAGCAGTTGGCTTTAGCTGAATCAGCAAGCTTTGTGAAAGTTGCTTACATGTCCACTGCAATATATGTTAGGGAAAAATGGTTATTGACATGATAAAAAGAGGAGAAACAGACTGGATAGGACACTGTGGTAGAATGATTCAAAGTTGCTCCTTAATTGAGCCAACTCCAGACTTTACTTCACAACTAGATTGGATTAATGTGGTAGAGAAACACAGTTGATTGTGTGTGTTTTTTAAAATCTTCCTCCCACTTCAGTCTCTTTACATAATCATAAGCATTACAGCCCTCCCCATCCTGAAAAAGTACAGAAAGTTTATGAGAGTACATCCATACTTCCTAAATAAAATGTATACTCTTCTAAATAAAACTTGTGAAGATATTGAATTTAGTAGCTGGAACAGTAAAGTGTACAACAGGCCAGAACACACAGTTGTAGTTAATTAGAGAGTGCTAACTCATGCATGTTGCAATCTACACTGTGATTGGTTCAGCGATGGGATTCACTTATCTTCCCTACTGATTCATAAATGTCAGCGTGTGCGTGCTTCGCTTGCATGCCCCATGTCTGTGCATGTGCACCGCCTTCTGTGCATGCTCAGTGCTCACATATTATGTTGGGACAAGTGGGGCAGAGCCTCCCACAGCGGCTGCTACCGGTTCGCCCAAACTAGAGGGAACTGGTCAAATATCACCTCTGGATTAATTGCTGTAAATATAAAGGGGAACTTTCCCTTTTTTCCCCTCCCTTTTTCTTCTGTGTGTTCTGTATACCTTTTAATTTACCTCATGATGTTCCTGTGTTCCTATTTTGTTATTTTTTTTCTGGATAATGTCACAGACTGCTATAAATTTGAATGTTAAATATACTCAGTGTGTGTGTGTGCGTATACACATATACATACATACACAGACATACATATACATACATACATACATACATACATACATACATACATATATATATATATATATATATATATATATATATATACATACATATACATGCACACACACACACATACATACATATACATACAAACAGACACAGACACACACACACAGACACACATATACTGTGTATGTGTATATGTATCAGTGGTGAGATTCAAATAATTTAACAACCGGTTCTCTGCCCTAATAACCAACTGGGTAGGTGTGGCTTGGTGGTCATGTGACTGGGTGGATGTGGCCAACTCAGCATCACTTATGTCGATGGGCGCTTCATCTTAGCTGTTAGAATGTAACAAAGGTTAACCAAAGAGGCAGTTTCTGTAAGCAGGGCAATACAGATTAGGCTAGAAACAACACCAGAATGTTTCCTTCCTGCCTTCCTTACAGGATTAGCCTTGTAAAGTGGAAAAAAACAAAATGAGATTTCTTCCGACAACTGGTTCTCTGAACTACTTAGAAAGTTACCAACCGGTTCTCCCGAATAGGTGCGAACTGGCTGAATCCCACCACTGATATGTATGTATGTATGTATGTATGTATGTATGTATGTATGTATGTGTGTATGTGTATGTGTATGTGTATGTGTATGTGTATGTGTATGTGTATGTGTATCTGTATCTGTATCTGTATCTATATCTATATCTATATCTATATCTATATCTATATCTATATCTATATCTATATCTATATCTATATCTATATCTATATCTATATCTATATCTATATCTATATCTATATCTATATCTATATCTATATCTATATCTATATCTATATCTATCTATATCTATATCTATATCTATATCATCTATATCTATATCATCTATATCTATCTATGACTACAAGTCTGTGTTAGTGTCCCCGACTTCATCTGGACAGCTGCTGCACAATTCTCTGACAAAACTCATCCAAGGAATATGGTCACATATTGCCTCTCCATAATGATTTCCAGCAAATGCCATTGAAGAAGGAATATTTTCTTGGGAGCTGCTTGGGAGCATCCAAGAAACCTTTTGACCATTATTGGACATAGGGTGAGGGCATTGGAGAACTGCATCTAGCAGGACTCTTTCTGAGTTGTTATGACAGGCCTATGGGAAATCTTGTTGATTTTTAAAGTCTTGTAAATCTTGTAAAGATTTACAAAATCAACAAAAAGTCTAATTCATTGTATCTTGTGTGGTGTGGAGGTTAAGATGTTGGACGAGGTGTGGGAAAATGCAGGTTCAACTTTATTTTCTGTTTTGGAAGCTCATTGGGTAACTTAGCCATAAATATACCAACCAACAGTCTTGTACACACCTCTGTGTGTGTTAACTTGAGTTCCAAAATAAAAATGGTATATAAACCAAATCAATCACAATCTTGCATAATGGGTATTTTGCTCTTAATATACAACTTTAAAGGCAAATATCAAAGTAGATGCCACAGGGAGCAGCCTAGCTGGGAAAAAAAACTTCCATCCCAACTAAAGGTACTTAGTTTCAAAGAGCACTGAAATGGAAGAACTGTTAGGTTCTTTTCCCACCCCCTGCTGAAAAATGGAATATGTAAAATAGGCCAGGAAAGCAAGATTATAAAGTGTACCAAATGCAATTGGCTAAGATTATTGAAATGAAATAATGATATAGCACAAAAAATGCAAGTGTAGTTGTAGAATGTCTAGTAATAAAACACAATGGGGGATTTGGTTTCTGCTGTTAAGGAATGGTGGGGAAAAAAGTCCAACTTGTGTAATTTTTTTGACGTACCACATCCTAAACATTGTTAATAAGCATACTAAGCATACAGAAACCAGAGATCAACAGAATACCTTTTCCTGGACTTGATGAGGTGAATAGAGAAGCTGATGGTTTCAGAACCTTTGAACTACCTCTCCCATATTCCCTTGCCACTGAGGATAATGGGATTTAAGGTCATGTCACCTCTGGAGGTGAGCTGCATTTGGCAATTCTGCGGTCAATCATCTAATCAATTTTTGTGGGGAAGCAAAACAAGAAAGCAGAGAGGTGGGAGTTTGAAAGTTTTCTCTACTACCCAACATTGTTGTGATCCGACACTGATTTAAGAAAAAGATATTAGCATATAGCGATACTTCTGAACAACAACAACAAAAATGCTCCTGCCTCATACAGTTATACTGTGCCAGTTTTTTAAAAAAACCTCTAAGAAAGAAATCTTCATGCTTTTTGATTAATTTGATGTTCTTCTTGTGTCAGTGTTCAATGGCAACATATGCTTAACTGTTTGCTGCCGGTTCCAGCAACCCAGGCTGCCGAACCACTACCAGTTCAGCCAAACTGATCCGAACTGGTAGGAACTCATCACTGAGAAAAACCTCGAAGCCCCCACCACTCTGATTTCTCATTTTGCCTTCCACAATAGTTAATCAGATTATTTAGAAAGGCATTGCCAAATACACCTCACATTTCACTGCAGAAGAAATCAATTCCATAACCTTCATTTGTAGGCTTCCCTCTCTAAGGAATGCCATTGCTTCATGGAAATAGCGGCAGATGTTCCTCAATACGAGTGTGACAGTCAAATTAAACCATGTTTCCTCCAGATGCTCAGAGAAAAGATTGTACCTCACACTTTCATGGAGAGTGCCAGGTAGAGGTACACTTCAGTGATTACAACTTTTCAAGAGAGGCAATTGTCTTTAAAAAAAAGTCTTTTAATTCTTAAGCTTTTATACTATCCTTTCCAGAATAAGTGGTTTCACATCTAAATATTAATTCTATACCTTTCTCATTTAATCACAACATTGCTTTCTATTTCTTCATTGCTCCAGGAATAACAATTCATTATTCAATTTATGAAAGGGGAGAGGAAGGAAAAGAGGAGAAAGGGAGAGAAAAAAATACTCATCCTTGAACTATTTCTATTTAATAGTGCAAAAGTTGTAGCACGTATGATAATGGAAAAAAAGAACTGCCTCCATGATATCCTTGGCTTTTCTAATATTATTTTTATATAACATCCAGCGTGTTGTTACGCACTTAGCCAGCATTGCATTTTTAAGGCTTCCCCAAATGGGTGTCTTCCACAGGTGTTTGTGGCGTCTCCCCTATTTCTAAACCAGTAGAAAAGTGTAATAGTAAATAGGACCTCAGGAGCTGTGGAGAAAGAGTCACAGCCAAGGCAATGGTTAGATAAGTAGCAGCTTAATCCACCAAAACAATGTAAGCATGGTAAATGTGTTAGAAAAATCATATGCACCCCTGTAAAGATAAGGGAAGAGAAATATATTTTTGGGCTTGCAAAATTCTGGTAATGTAACTTTACAATTATTGTTATTATTAATTATTATTTAGCGTATGGCATACAAGGCCATACAGTATTTACAAACAGTAAAAGTTCTGGCAGCCGACAATTTTGCTAGTCCCTTTTTTGCACTGGCATGCCACTGGTGTGTGTGTGTGTGTGTGTGAGAGAGAGAGAGAGAGAGGGGGGGGAGGGAGGGAGGGAGGGAGGGAGGGAGAGAGAGAGAGAGAGAGAGAGAGAGACAGACAGACAGACAGACAGACAGACAGACAGACACCTAGTTCTGCACCAGAATGGCTAATGATGCTCTTGAGGGAGTTGGATCATCCACAGCTTTCTTCCCCTAGTCTTCTGCCAATCATGTCCAGGCAGATCCAGCACTGGCTCCTGCTCCCCACACAGAACACTAATAGTGTTTGTCACCATCAAAGTGGTGGTACCTATTTATCTACTCATAGATGGCATGCTTTCAAACTGCTAGGTTGTCAGGAGATGAGTGACAGGAGTTTGCATCATCCCACAGTGCTGGGCTTGAACTGCCGGAGTGCTGACCATTTCTGTTTGACAGTTCCAGTATCATTTAACTACTGCACCACGGCACTTCCTCTACTTTACAATAAAGTAGAACTAGTAAGTTTGGATGTGATTCTTGTCTGGAGTACCTTGTAAGACTAACAACAAGGCACTGGTTGCAGTTCAGTATGTCTAGTTCAGTATTGGGAAAGACTAGAGCAATCAATATTCTGCACTTATGACAATTCAAAGGTTCCAGAGAATGCCAAGTGGGCATTGTGATAGATTTCCTAAAACTGAAAAAGAGGACAAACAAAATGGCAGGTTATTTATGGACCAAGTTTTCTGCTTTGAACTATTGGACTGTGATCCAAGTTCAGAAGAATGAGCACAATAATTGTTATAATTGCAGATTTGCTCCAAATCTGAATGTCATGCAGTATGGCAATAGAATTTAGATTTATAGATCACTCCATAGATGCCTTTCAAGACTCTCTAAGCGGTTTACAGACTCAGTATGGTGCCCCAAACAATCTAGGTCATCATCTTATCAACCTTGGAAGGATGGAAGGCTCAAGCCAGTCAGGACTGAACTTCTGGCAATAGGCAGAGTTAGCCTGCAATACTGCATTCTAATCACTGCACCACCATGACTCTTAATACTATTTGCTTGTAGGCAATGTCCTACAAACTCACCCAAGCTTTCAAATAACTGGGCTTCAAATCTGCTAGCCTAGACAGCCAGTTCAGTGAGATTTACTCCCTAAGAAACTGAATACCCCTCCCCCAATTTTATGGTTATGTTATGACTTGAAAAAATGATGAATTAATTTGCTCTCCTATAGAGCTTCTTGTTAGGTCAGCAACGTCAGTCTGTTACAAAAACCTAGTTAGGCAGAATAAAGTCATAGTAATCTTCCAATATGTGGCTCCTATTAATCTGTTCCTCTTTCTAAATTGGAAGAGCAACATCTTAATCAATCATTATCCTGCAAGTCCAACATGGTGTGACATGTATCAACAGCCATAGTCGGTAGTAATTCATAGGACTATAATGGTACTCTTTAGTGAATCATGAAAAGATTGATGAAATCTGAAAAGGTTTGATATCTTGTTTATACTGAGGCTTTCTTTTATGAGATGTTCTTCATATTTCTCTTGGCTTGAGATAAATGAATAAAAATGCTCTTTTGTGGCCAACATCTTTATGTGAGAAGAATGGGATGGTGTGAAGCTGTGGTGGGTTTCAATTTTTTTTACTATCGGTTTTGTGGGTGTGGCTTAGTGGGAGTGGTGTGGCTTGGTAGGTGTGGTTTGGTGGGCGTGGTAGGGGAAGTATATTGTAAAATCTCCATTTCCTCCCAATCAGCTGGGACTTGGGAGGCAGAGAGTAGATGGGGGCAGTCAGAAGTGGTATTTACTAGTTCTCCAAACTACTCAAAATTTCCTCTACCAGTTCTCCAGAACTGGTCAGAACCTACTGAATACCACCTCTGGTGTGAAGTATGGTTACAGATAACCTGAGGTGGCACCAAAATTTTGCCACTTCATTAAACAAAGTACTGTGTAGACTAAAAACAGGAAGAGATGGTTGTTGATTATTCATGGAAAAGCTCTGATTTGAAATCCCTAGAATATGGCCAGATATCCTAATAGGCTGATTCAGAATAAGGGAGATTCCATTGTGCTTCCTACAATTTGAGGAAAATACAGGAAGTCCCTGACCTACATCCATTGTAGCATCCCCAAAAGTCATATAATCAAAATTCAGATACTTGGCAAGTATTTAGGAAACTTGCATTATCCTGGGGTCGTGTGATCCTCATTTGTAACCTTCCCACTGACTTCCAACAGGCAAAGTCATGGGGGAAGCCAGATTTCCTTAACAACCTTGTTGATTCATTTAGCAATCAGACTGATTCACTTAACAACGTTGGCAAAAAGGTTGTAAAATCTGGTTCAACTCATTTAGCAACCGCCTCGCTTAGCAATGGAAATTCCCATGCCAATTGTGATTGTAATGACCACCTCTATCCCTCTGCAAAGACGGTTTTTGAAAGCATGAAAACCAACGTTTTTGTAACATAATACAATACTTTATTTTGCATAAGATTACCCGATACCTAGTTATATACAGATAATAAGGAACTGTATTTTTAACAAAGTCATACATTTATCTATGTCCTTTGTAATAACTGGGCTTGATTCCACAAACCTCACAAAGGACTGACTATTTTCCATGCATGGATTATAATCTTGTGTTAGGCATGAAGCCAGCTGGGTGACTTTGGGCCAGTCATTTTCTCCCAGCTCTAGAAAGAAGCAAGGGCAAACAACTTCTGAAAATGCTGCCAAAGAAAACTGCAGGATAAAATGTGTAATGGTGTATGAGGAAGCATTGTGGTTCCCTTATGTTTCTGCCAGGTACATCATATGGTACTTAGATAGTACCACCATTGTTGTTAAGGGATTGCACATTTAATCAGATTCATTGCCTTTAAAAGCACTGGAATAATAGAAATAGGGGTTATTCTTTGATCTATGAAATCATGTATCAAGAGGTGTATCACACGTAATTTAGATATTCAATTTATGACCATAATAAGGACCGGTATATCTGTCACTAAGTGATTCTGTCTTTAAATGAGTTATCATATACAAATACACCTGATTTTAGAAATATTTTGTCACAATTGTTAAGTGAATCATGCAGTCTTAAGCGAATTCATTTTTGCCTATGGTTTTGCTTGCCAAAAACCAACTGGTAAAACATAAATGCAAGCCAGTTGAAAAAAGGTGCTGAATCACTTTTGAAAAAAATCACTTTTTTCAGCACCATTGTAACTTTTAACTGTTACTAAATAAATGGTTGTAAGTTGAAGACTTCCTGTACTAAATTATGTCTCAGTCATGAACATCAGGCTTTAAATTCTTCAAGTCTGTTTCAAATCTTGATTCTGAGAGATGTTTATTTCCATTTACCTTTTCCAAATCTTTTAAAAAGCATACTTGCCATCCTCCCTGCCACAGGCAGAATTTTCCTTCCTTTAAACAAATAACCCATTATGAATTTTTAGATAATTAAAGGAGTTTATAAAGACGATTACAGATGGACAACAGATTGTGTGTAATTATACAAGCCAACTTAAAAGAGAAGCATTTCATCACAATTCTGCTGTGCTGTATACAAAGTTTGAAGCAAGGTATTACATAGACTTTAAACAAATACATAAATAGACTTGAGTTACATTTCTGGTTTTTGGCAAAAAAATAATACAGAAGGGATGATTAGAGAAAGATATTTGTTGTTTGGGGAAATAGATAATAGAAGGGAATTCTTGTATCTTGATTGGTTTATAACCTAATGAGATTCTAGAAATTATAATGATTAAGGCAAAAAAAAAAAAAGAATCTGATCTCCACCAAGAGCTAAATATTCCTTATTTGAGATATTAATACCTATTAATTAAGCTTAATTGGATGGATTTCAAATGACTTTCTGATAATAGGGTAACATTTTTTTTTAAATGCTTCTTATTTCTAAGGAGATTATTGGCCAAAGTTCTCAGGGGCAGCTAGTTGTATCTTGGGAAAGGAATCCTTTCCTCTCAAACCATCTTTTTGTCTGCTGGGGCTTCCATGATACTTGTTGATCCCTTAAAAACAGACCAAATTAGGTTTCTCCTTTAAAGCAATGTTTCTGGTTGCTGAGTAATTCTGGGAGTTGAAGTCCACACATCTTAAATTTACCAAGGTTGAAAAACCATACTCTAAAAATAAAAGACCACTAGTGGCGCAGTGGTTAGAATCAGGGGTGGGCTTCAAAACTTTTAGCAAGGGGTTGTCTTGCACCACAGTGTGTGTATGTGGGGGGGGCATTTTTGCCCTTCCCAGACTCCAGAGGCTTTCCTCAAGCCTCCAGGAAGGCAAAAATGGCCTCCCCAGGCTCCAGAGCCTCTCTGGAGGCTGGAAACGGGCCCATTTCCGGCCTTCCCGAGCATCCGGTAGGCCCATTTTTTCCCCTCCTAGAGCCTCTCAGCATGCCCTGCACTTACCTGCATCCAAAATGGGCGATGTGGTGGGGACTCCTGGGAGGGGGAGGGTGGGATGGGCGTGACAGAATCTTAGAGGTTCTCCCGAACCCCCAGCAGCCCACCCCTGGTTAGAATGCAGTATTATAGGCTAATTCAGCTCAGAGCCAGAGGCTCAAGGTTGACTCAGCTTCCAAGGTTGGTAAAATGAAGATCCAGATTGTTGGGAGCAATATGTTGACATTGTAAACTGCTTAAAGAGGGCTATAAAGCATTATGAAGTGCATGTAAGTCTAAGTGCTATTGCTATTGCTTATTCAGATGCAGATGTCTTAATTGCTCAAATGGCAAATGGTAAGCTGTGGCTGCAGTTCTTTCTACAACCATATTCAACTATCTATAATAGTCAGTCCCACTAAACCTAGCTAGGCATATTGCAGAATAGAGAATTATATTATTACTGCACTTCTTTGCGTTATAGTCTTAATAAAAATTAAGATTAATTAAGGAAGTGATTTCTCTCAGAAATTAATTTTAGACAGCATAAACCTTCAGGCTGGTTCCTGTTGGTAAGCAGCTGAGCTCTAGTCTCAAGCTTGTGTTTGAAGTACAGCAAGGGACATGAACCATTGCTGCTAAGAAGGTAGATTTAAATTCCTCCATCTGTTTGCAGATATTTACATCTAAGAATTTTTTTTGCAACAATCATTGTGTATACTGACTGCAGCTGGTTAGCCTTGAGGGCCTGATGACTGTAACAAGACTGTGAACTCTGAGAGTGAAATCTATTGAAATCAATGGAATTCATTTTTGAGTAAGGATTGGTAACATACATAGTGTGGTTAGGTTTACAAGTGGAATGAAGTTTTTATAGCTGGCATGAATTAAAATGAAGCATTCATTTTGTTCAGCTGAATATAGGCAAACCATTTAAACAATGATTTATTCTAGCATGGGATGTCAGCAAGCTTAAATTTCTCTGCATGTCACCTATTAGACTACATTAGTAACAGTGCATTAAGATTTCAGACTTCTTTGCATATGCATGTTTATCACCTGCTAATTAATAAGTGTGAAATGAACCAACACTGATATAGTTTTGTATCATACATAGCATTTTCATTTCAAGCAAACTGTTTTTCTTCAGCTGGTTGTGGCTCGATAGAAATATATAGAATTTTCATGCACAAGGTTCCAGATTCATTTATTGACATCTCTTAATAATAAAGATTCTGGAGAGTTACAGTATACACTTGGAATACTGCATTCAGTTTTGGTTGCCACGATGTGGAGATTCTAGAAAGAGTGCAGAGAAGAGCAACAAAGATGATTAGAGGACTGGAGATTAAAACTAGTGGTGGGATTCAGCCAGTTCGCACCTATTTGGGAGAACTGGTTGGTAACTTTCTAAGTAGTTCAGAGAACCGATTGTTGGAAGAAATCTTTTGTTTTTTTCCACTTTACAGGGCTAATCCTGTAAGGAAGGCAGGAAGCAAACATTCTAGTGTTGTTTCTAGCCTAATCTTTATTGATCTGCTTACAGAAACCGCCTCTCCGGTTAACCCTTATTACATTGTAACAGCTAAGGCAAAGCGTCCATCGACCTGAGTGATCTTGAGTTGGCCACACCCACCCAGTCACATGACCACCAGGCCCACCTCCCAGATGGTCATTAGGGCAGAGAACCGGTTGTTAAATTATTTGAATCCCACCACTGACTAAAACATATGAAGAACAGTTGCAGGAACTGGGTATGTCTGGTTTAATGAAAAGAAGGACTAGGATAGCAGTGTTCCAATATCTCAGGGGTCGCCACAAAGACGAGGGAGTCAAACTATTTTCCAAGGCACCTGAGGGTAGAACAAGAAGCAATGGGTGGAAACTAATCAAGGAGAGAAGTAACTTAGAACTGAGGAGAAATTTCCTGACAGTTAGAACAATTAATCAATGGAACAACTTGCCTCCAGAAGTTGTGAATGATCCAACACTGGAAGTTTTCAAGAAGATGTTGGATAACCATTTGTCTGAAGTGGTGTAGGGTTTCCTGCCTAGGCATGGGGTTGGACTAGAAGACCTCCAAGATCCCTTCCAACTCTGTTATTCTGTTCTATTATGGACTTCCTTCTAGTCCTAACTGAAATTGTTCATTAGAAGGGCTGTAACTCTCAAATGATGCATGTATGGAGAAGCCTATAAAATCAAGAGTAGTTTTATATTCAGTATTTATATATATTTACAATTGTTATGTAAACAACATTCAGAATGTTGCAAAAAACAAAATATGGTTCCATGCAGGAACAAAAGATCTGGACTGAGCTACAAAATAAGTGGAGATACCTTATACTCCTGTTCTCTAGAGATGTTTTTTTTTGGGGGGGGGGGGTAGGAAACACATCAGAAGAGGAAGTAGAAATGTGTGAAAGACTTTCTCCTGAAATGTCTTAGATTCAACATATAGTAGTGATCAAAATTGTGGAAACCTTTTGGGAAAAGTGTACAGTATTTTTTTAGGTTTGATGGCTAATAACACCACTTTTTTTGGAGCAGTAGCATAAAATTATATATCAATGGAAAGATATTTTAATCAGGAATGTAATGCAATAACTTTTATGAACTTCTATTAGACTAGCAGTTATAAAGAAGAAAACTGAAACACATAGAAAAACAAAACAAAAAAAAGAGATATACAAAAATTATCTCCATGTCAGTTAATATTTAGTTGAGTAAATTTTAGCATGAATTACGGCCTTACAATGTCTTCCCATGTAGTGAACCAAGTATTTTAGTTCTGCAGCTATTATAATGTGAAACCAAGATTGAATGATTGCTTCTATTAGCTGGGTTTTATTTCTGGCTATATTTGGCTATATCTTTTCATAGAATACAAATAATTGAACAAACTTTGTTGCATTACATCCCTGATTAAATTATCTTTCCACTGATATACAAATTCATGGTACTACACCAAAAAAAGTGGTGTTATTAGCCATCAAACCTCAAAAATACAGTTTTACCAAAAGGTTTCCACAATTTTAGGCACTACTGTAAGCTATGTATGACAGACACACACACACACACACATACATACACACACACACACACACACACATGTTGTATTTGTATTTGTGCTGATAAATAAATAAAACCTTTATTTATTTATCAGCACAAATACAACACATATGTAAAAGGCAACAGTAAAAATATTGGGTTTCTTTCTGGATGGTCTCTTGTGACGAGCTGATGGACAGAGAATGGAAGTAATGACCTTCCTCCCATATTTGGGCATACTGGGGGTTGTAACACTCTATCTATCTATCTATCTATCTATCTATCTATCTATCTATCTATCTATCTATCTATCATCTATCTATCTATCTATCTATCTATCTATCTACCTACATACATACATACATACATACATACATACGTGTGTGTGTGTGTGTGTGTGTGTGTGTGTTTTATTTGTGCTGATAAATAAATAAAGGGAGACTAGTATAGATCTATTTCAAGCTATTTTAGCTCTCATCAGTTAGCCATACCCTTATTGGGATTCGAACCTGTGCTATATTACATCTTAGGCAAACGTCTTAGCCATTAAGCCACAGGCTCTCCTCCTTATCAGCTGAAGCCAGGGAGGAGGGTATATATTTAGTGTCACAACCCCTGGTATGCCCCAATTATGGGAGGAAGCTAACTGCTTCCATTCTCTGTCAATCGGCTGGTCACAAGAGTCCATCACGACAAAAACCCAATATTTTTACTATATATATATATTTTCAACATCTTGGGCAGCAGAAGCCTTAGCAATATTTCAGAACAACAAGTGGAATATGACTAACTTGTGTTTTTCAGAACATTGTAATGTTTGAAATCTTCATGTGCCTATCAAAAATGCAAATTGCCTCCATGCCATAGAACATGGTTCTGAAGGGGAAAAATGTTTAGGATAATGCTGACCATTGAGACCTTATTCATACATGAGGTGGTGGGGAGCAGCTGGTCCTTTAAAGAGCAAGCCATCTGTCCATGCCAAAGGGATTCACCTGTTTCCTTTTGAGAAAGTAGACTGGATGATGAGATGGCTTCAACCAAATTGAGTTGTTCGGTTATAGTTAGAATGTATGTATATTTCATTTCTTTTTTTAAGTAAGTGTTGAGGCTGTGGAACCTTTTCTTCTTTGGGCACTTTCAGTTGAGTTGAGTCCTGGATTTGACCCTCAGCTTGATGGAGTACTGAATCCTCAAGTTTGGTTTGGTTCCCTTTTGGTGGCCAGACCTGGGATGGGTGAGGATTTTCCTTTCAATCCTCTCCTGTCCCCAGCAAGTCTCTGTGGAAGAGAGAAACTGATTCATAACAGCAGCAAAGGGACCTACTTTTTCAGTGACTGCTCACCCCTAGGCTCAGGTGACCTGAAAACCTAAATACCACCTCAGTACTTAAATACTATCTCAAAGTCATCCTTAGGTGTTCCAGTTTTTCCCCTGAAGCAGGAAGCCAGCTGCAAGTTTTTGCCAGAGGCACAATCTGATATAGTTCACTCATGCTTGGTTGATGTTGCAGTCAGATCACTGATATAGGGGATATGATACTCCTGCTACATATTGGGCATTTAAACTGGTCCAGGTCTGCACCCTTCCCTGCAATAACTGGTCACTGTCAAGCAAAACCTTGGCTTGAATTTGTTTGAAAAACAGCTAAATTGTACTGGTGATGGGAAGGCTGCAGAGTGAACTGGAAAACATATTTTCTTTCTTTCTTTCTTTCTTTCTTTCTTTCTTTCTTTCTTTCTTTCTTTCTTTCTTTCTTTCTTTGTTTTTATCTATCTATCTATCTATCTATCTATCTATCTATCTATCTATCTATCTATCTATCTATCTATCTATCTATCTATCATCTATCCAGCTACCCAGCTACCCAGCTACCCAGCTATCCAGCTATTCATCTAGTTATCCAACTATCTATCTAGCTATCATCTATCTGGTTTTCTCAGCCTTCCCGGGTAGATCAGAGAGGAATCATGACCAGATAAATTGATTCTACCTTATAGTAAGATTAGATTAAAAGAATTTTGCAAGTCTCCCCACCTTCTGTCTAAGAAGATCCTAAGTATTATTGCATGAGAGATAGATTCCCTGCACTGCAGAAAACTTTCACAGCATTGAAGACAGTGAAAGATAGTAGTCTAATCATCTGTAAAAAAACTCACCTCCTTCTCTTCCTTATTCCATATTTTTTTAAAGGCTTGAAGACCTTGCTGGTCATGGATTAGAATGGTTGGCACTACTGTTGAATTTATTTGAGGGTACAGCATATCTGTAAGGATACAGTGGCTCAGTGGCTAAGATGCTGAGCTTGTCAATCAGAAAGATTGGCAGTTCGGCAGTTTGAATCCTTAGCACCGCGTAACAGAGTGAGCTCCCATTACTTGTCCTAGCTTCTACCAACATAGCAGTTCGAAAGCATGTAAAAATGCAAGTAGAAAAATAGGAACCACCTTTGGTATGAAGGTAACAGCATTCCATGTGCCTTTGGTGTTTAGTCATGCTGGTCACATAACCACAGAGATGTCTTCGGACAGCGCTGGCTCTTCAGCTTTGAAACAGAGATGAGCACCATCCCCTAGAGTCAGGAACAACTAGCACATATGTGTGAGGGGAACTTTACCTTTACCTTACAGTGTATCCGGAAATGTTTGATTCTTTATTCCTTTCTTATTTCTTTCTTTTTTATAAATTATTGTATGTTTTAGTTTTTATGATTGTACACTATCCAGAGTCAGTTCACAATTGGGTGGTGCCTTAATTGAATACAGGAAATTGAATGTGATACATCTTAGCATCAAGAATTTGCATAGAGTGTTTCCCTGCTGCAGCCTAATAAGCAATCAGGTCTGTTTTGAAATCTCAATATTATTCACCTTGACACCGAAACTCTTGTTAGATTTTCAGATGGTCTGGATGCTGCTCTTGATGGCCCTCATTTGTGGTGAGTGACAGAATGAAACTCTGAAAAAGCTGATTTAACATGATGGGAAAATCAGCCTAGCAGCTGTAGCTGTGGCAGCAAGTTGGTCTGAAGTGATGTGTCATTCGTTCATTAGAAGTCTGGGATCAGAGTAGTTCAACAAATTTGCAATTTATAGATGCATTCAGAACCAGACCCCAATATATTACTATAATTGGGCAAATTGCTCAGTAAATCAGAAGCTTGTGAAAATGTCTATTATGGGACAGTGGACTTTTACAGACAAATAAATTAGTAGTTTTCAATCAATCTGTAAAACTCATATAATACTGTAATATGAGATAGCTTTCAGATACAACCTGCCCAATCCTTCATATTCCTCTGCCAGTCTTCTTAAGAGTTCTTAAACACATTTTATAGTAAGTAGGTCAATTTCAACAAAATGCTGTGTATATTTTTCATGCAGATCCTTTGTGCACATTATGGTAATGTAAAGAAATAAGTTTTACTGTTTATGGGATGCTCCAGAATTAGATTTGGAGGGAAATTCCAATATCAGTGGACCTGATTTGAACTATATTAGTTAATTTGTATATTTTATTCATTTATTTCAATCATGCCTTTATTGTTTTTACAAATAACTCAAGGTGGCAAACATATCGAACACACCTCCCTCCACCTTTTCTCCTCACAAAAGCAACCCCGTAGGTGGGTTAGGCTGGGAGAGAGTGACTGGCCCAAAGTCATTTAGCTGGCTTTCATGGCTAAGGCAGGATTTCAATTCACAATCTCCAGCTTAGCTGGGTGTCTCAACCGCTAAACCAAACTGGGCCTCTATTACCAATTTCCACACTTTCAAGTTATTCTGATATGCTTTTCAGCTCCAAAAGAAGTTGTATGTATGTATGTATGTATGTATGTATGTATGTATGTATGTATGTATGTATGTATGTATGTATGTTGCATTTGTGCTGATAAATAAATAAAGGGAGACTAGTATAGATCTATTTCAAGCTATTTAGCTCTCATCAGCTAGCCATAACCTTACTGGAAATCGAATCTGGCCTGTATTACATATTAGGCAGTTAAATTAACCACTAAGCCACAGGCTCTCCTCCTTTATCAGCTAAGCCAGGGAAATAGGTATGTATTGTGTCACAACCCCTGGTATGCCCAAATATTGGAGGGAGCATACTGCTTCCTTTTTCTGTCTATCAGCTCACTCTGGGAGCCATCCAGGCAAAAAGCCAGTTTTTTTTATGTTGCCTTGTTACATTTGTGTTGCATTTGTGCTGATAAATAAATAAAGGGAGACTAGAATCCAGCTAGAAAACCAAGGAGTCTACGAAATACCATGCAAAATCTGCCCTGCAAATACATAGGACAAACGAACAGGAGAATAAATGCACGCATCACAGAACACAAGAATGCAGTAAGAAAAAAAGAAAAAACTTTTTTCCTTTTCCAGCACCTTAAAGCTACAGTACACGAAATCTATATCTATATCTATATCTATATCTATATCTATATCTATATCTATATCTATATCTATATCTATATCTATATCTATATCTATATCTATATCTATATCTATATCTATATCTAATCTATATCTATATCTATATCTATATCTATATCTATATCTATATCTATATCTATATCTATATCTATATCTATATCTATATCTATATCTATATCTATATCTATATCTATATCTATATCTATCTATATCTATATCCGTATGTATGTATGTATGTATGTATGTATGTATGTATGTATCTATCTATCTATCTATCTATCTATCTATCTATCTATCTATCTATCTATCTATCTATCTATCTATCTATATACATACATACATACACACACACACACATATATATACATATATACGCATATCCATATATATACATACACACATACACACACACATATATATGTATGTGTATGTGTGTGTGTGTGTGTGTGTGTGTATATATATATATATATATATATATATATATATATATATATATATATATATATATATATATATATATATACACATACATATACATACATACATACATACATACATACATACATACATACATATATATATATATATATACATACACATACACATACACATACACATACACACATACACATACACATACACATACACATACACATATACATATACATATACATATACATATACATAAGGTGACCAGACGTCCTACTTTTGGCAGGATAGTCCCAATTTTTAAAAATTTGTCCCGCGTCCTGTGGTGTGTTCAAAAAGTCCAAATTTTTCAGTGCTTGGTCCTGGGCCAAGCGGCTCAGCCGTCAGAAGTTTTTTTTTTTGCCTGCTTCTCTTGGGCACCGCTCTCCCTGCAGCCATGCTGTGCAAGCCGCCGTCAGCAACCTGGTCCGGGTGAGCCGAGGGGAGGCAGGCAGGGATGCGGTTGGGAGAGGCTGGCGATGGGGGTGGCTTTTGAAAGGGTTGGGCGGCATTGGGGGAAGACAATCGGGGGAAGGCTGCTTTGCAACCGCCAGCGAAGTCCTGTTTAAACTTCTTGGTTCGCCCTCCCCAGCCCAGAGAAGACTGTTCTTGGGAAAGCCGGGTTCTTCTTCCCTCCCTACCTTCTCTTCCCTTCCTCCCTTTCCCCTTCCTCCCTTTTGTCTCCCTCCCCTCTTTCCTTCCCTCCCTTCTTTCCTTCCTTTCTTCCTTCCTTCTCCTCCCTTTCTCCCTCCCTTCCTCCTTCCTTCCTTCTCTCCTTCCTTTCTTCCTTCCTTCTCCTCCCTCTCCCCTTCTTGCTTCCCTCCTTCTTTCCTTCCCTATCTACCTTCCCTTCCTTCTTTCCTTCCTTTCTTCCTTCCTTCTTCTCCCTTTCTCCTCCTTCCCTTCTTCTTTCCTTCCCTACCTTATCTTCCTTCTTTCCTTCCTTCTTTCCTTCCTTCCTTCCTTCCTTCCTTCTCCTCCCTCCCCTTTCCATCCTGTAAACTGTTCAGAGAGGGCTGTAAAAGCATCATGAAGCGTTACCCCTGCCGCTGCCGCATCCTTCTCCGCCATGCTTTTGAGGAGCCATGAGGCCGCAGGAGCCAGTAGGAAGGCGGTGGAGGGGGCGGGAGCAAGAAAAAAAAGGCCCCATGGCTCCTCAAAAGCATGGAAGAGGAGGCGGTGGCGGCGGCAGGGGTAACGCTTCATGGTTTTACAGCCCTCTTTTTTTTTTTACAGCTCAGGTGCTCTGAGCCCCCCTCCCCCCGTCAATGGTGTCCCGCTTTACCCATCTTAAAATCTGGTCACTTATATACATATACATATGCATATGCATATGCATATGCATACGCATACGCATACGCATACGCATACGCATACGCATACGCATACACATACATACATACATACATACATACATACATTTATATGCACCATCAGATTTTGCTTCCTATTGGTTTCCCTTGCATGTGGCATGCCTCTCTCAAATATATTCAGAGGTTTACAAAAGCACTTAAGCAAATGCTTGTGGCATGAATGTATATAGTTGTGCTAAAGTGAAACTAACCTTTAGATGATCCCAACTGTTTTGGAGGGAAATGGAGAACATTTATATTTGGGCAGGCTTTTTCTAGTTGTATGATTGGTTAAGACCCTGTGGGCCTAGAGTATAAATCACAGGCAATTGCCTGAAATTCCTCAGTTCCATTTTTGAGTCAATAAATGCTGTTGCAGCTATGCTGGTCTGGTTCTTGCCTACTGAAGCCCACTACACAATAATGAGATGGTTGAGTACAACGGCCTTCAACCTTGTGCTTCCCTAAAGAAATGAAGCATGTAGTAATGGCATCACAAAACACGGCCTGTCGTGCTGTATTGCTTAATTAACTCAAATTGTGAATCTTAAAAAGCGAATGCATGGGGGAACTACAATATGGAGAATCATCTCCTACAGTGTGCAGTTCAAGTCTTGTACATGCCTCCATGAAAATCCAAGTACATGTTCCTTTTCTGACCTCTTTCTTATGCAAACCCATCATGGGCTCATTGAAATTCATTCAGACACAAGAACCACATTTTTATTCATTGGATAGCCCTTAGAGAGTACAGTTTTCTTCCCTAGCTCCTAAACTTAAGAATTAAATGTCAAGGGACAAAGTTCAGGTGTCACCAAATTGCATTATACACTTTTAAAATACTTCCATCTATAGATTTCTAAACCAAAACCCTTAGCAGAAAATGCATTAAATAAAATGTCATCATCCTGCCATGTGATTATATTTTTCCTCTTCTTCCTGAAATTGCTAATAGCTTCTGTTGTTTGAGTATTCGTGGGTAGACAAGGCAACCCACAAATGATTATATGTAAGTAATAGAATAGAATAACAGAGTTGGAAGGAACCTTGGAGGTCTTCTAGTCGAACCCCCTGCTTAGGCAGGAAACCCTACATCCACTTCAGACAAATGGTTATCCAACATCTTCTTGAAAACTTCCAGTGTTGGAGCATTCACAACATCTGGAGGCAAGTTGTTCCACTGATTAATTATTCTGTCAGGAAATTTCTCTTTAGTTCTAAGTTGCTTCTCTCCTTGATTAGTTGCCACCCATTGCTTCTTGACTTGCCTTCAGGTGCTTTGGAGAATAGCTTGACTCCCTCTTCTTTGTGACAACTCCTGAGATATTGGAACACTGCTATCCTGGTCCTTCTTTTCATTAAACTAGACATACCCAGTTCTTGCAACTGTTCTTCATATGTTTTAGCCTCCAGTCCCCTAATCATCTTTGTTGCTCTTCTCTGCACTCTTTCTAGAGTCTCCACACCTTTTCTACATTGTGGTGACCAAAACTGGATGCAGTATTCCAAGTGTGGCATTACCAAGGCATTATAAAGAGGTATTAATACTTCACGTGATCTTGATTCTATCCCTCTGTTTATGGAGCCTAGAACTGTGTTGGCTTTTTTGGCAGCTGCTGCACACGGCTGGTTCATATTTAAATGGTTGTTCACTAGGACTCCAAGATCCTTCTGATGATAATGATATCATCATTAAAAGGATGCAGGTTTCATCACACACAATAACTTTATAGGTGCTATTGGTGCATCACACACACCACTGCTTTGATGTCAGTATGTGTTGTTATGGATACTATGGCTAATATAGGTAGTCTTCAATGTATGACCACAACTGAGCCCAGAATTTTTGTTGCTAAGCGAGAGAGATGTTACATGAGTTTTGCCCCATTTTGCAACCTTTCTTGCCACAGTTATTAAGTGTGTCACTGCAATTGTTAGTTAAGTGAATCTGGCTTCTCCATTGATTTTGCTTTTCAGAAGGTCACAAAAGGGGATCACATGACCCTAGGACACTGCAACCATCATTAATATGAATCAATTGCCAAGTGTCCGAATTTTTATTATGTGAACATGGGGATGCTGCAACTGTCATAAGTGTGAAAAATGGTCATAAGTCACTTTTCTTAGTGCTGTTGTAAGTTTGAATGGTCACTAAATGAATGGTTGTAATTTGAAGATTACCATTTACTGGAGGAGATGAGAAGGAATTTTTGATGGGCAACTTTGAAAGAAATGACTTTTCTTTATATTTCCTGGTTCAAAACCTATTTGCCTCTCATTCATTCTGCCAGAAACAGAGGAAAGCTTTCACATTTCTAACACCACTTGTAGTTCTCCTTAGGATGGCTGAAAAATCCATCAGAATTTAGAGGGAGATAATTTGTTCATTGATTAGGGTAGTCAGCATACATATCCAGAATAGTGAAATTGTGTGTTGTAAAGCTTTTTAGCAGTAGCAACAGCCCTTAGATGTATATACTGTTCCACAGGGCTTTATAGTTCTCTCTAAGCGGTTTACAAAGTCAGCATATTGCCCCCAACAATCTGGATTCTTGTTTTAAGTTAACCAACTTTGGAGGATGGAAGGCTGAGTCAATTGTGAGCCAGTCAAGATCGAACCTGCAATACTGCATTCTAACCACTGCACCACCCTGGCTCCTTTTTTACACTTAAAATTGGGAGACACGCTTTTCTGAAAGCTATTTTTGTGGCCCAATGATCCAAGCATATCACTGGATGGACCAAAGCCAAAATTATTGTTCCTTTCCCTTTTAAATAACATAGTATATTAAGCCATATGTTAAGCCTATAACATGAATCTATTTTACAGAGATTTGCCAGTGGTGCTGTTAATTTTTTTGGCATGATCTGTGTCATGTGATTTCTTACATTTTTATCTCCCCAGAGATAAATATGTGCAGACACATTAGTAAATTTGAAGAATTCCTAGCTGAAAGATGTAAGATAGTTGCTGGGGGAAAAAGCTGCTTTATAGCAGGCAATGCAGCTTATTAAAAAAACATTACTGTCCCACAAACCTCTGCATATTTCAGCTTTGCAGAACTACCAAAACTAATGCAGGAAGATTTCCCATCAGGAACTTGGGATATTTAGCATACACAGCTAAACTTAAAAATGTATATTAATATTGCTGATTTAATAAAGAACTAAATAATTTATTGAAAGGCCATTTAGTCCATGGAATTTTGAAAGCATTAGGGGAAAAAAACCACTCTTGAATGAGGTAGATTTACCATTTAAGAGAAAAAAATTGAATTGTTAATTAAAAATTAAATTAATATATCCATGGAAATTGCTACTATAAAGTTGCAGTCAGGAGTAAAAGCAAATGTAATATAAATAGAAAGATAACAGTTCAAAATGAACTGTGCTATCATTTAAATAGAGATCCCCATAAGCCAACTTAATGTAGATTTAAAGGAGAGATCTGCAAAAAATGTGAGATTTGTCCAGATAAAAACAGTTTTCTAAAATGAAAGCCCTAACTTTAAAGGGAATGAATGGAATAAATCTGGTGTGTCCAACCTATAGCCTGCAGGCTACATGTAGCCCTGGAGAGCTAGTAATACAGCCCCACAAGATTGTAAACTTTTAACATTATTATGTGATTCATATACATTAATTATATTATATGTTTTATATGCAGCCCAAGATAATTCACTCTTTACTCAATGAGGCCTAAGCAAGCAGGGCACCCATGATATAGATGAAGAAATTAACACTAAATTGTAGAAAGTATAGCTGAGATGGACAAAATAAAAAATGAAACAAGAAATATTGTTCAACACAGAAGTGAAGGACAAAATTATTATCAAGACAATTGGACAGTAATTCTTGAATCAGTTATTTCACAGTGTGAATCTGAGCAATTGCTCTGGGAACATTTAGAGGTAACACATTGAGCAGCTGAAGAGAATGATGGCATAGAAAGAAATTATATCTGATATGACTCCTTTCAGTCTGGTTTCAGGCCTGGGTACAGCACAGAAACTGCTTTGGTCGCACTGACCGATGATCTCTGGTGGGCCAGGGATAGAGGACATTCCTCTATCCTAGTGCTTCTTGACCTCTCAGCGGCCTTCGGTACCATCGACCATGGTATCCTTCTGCGACGGTTGGAGGAGGTGGGAGTGAGAGGCACCGTTTTATGGTGGTTCTCCTCTTACCTCTCTGACAGGTCGCAGTCGGTGTTGGTTGGGGGACATAAGTCGACCCCTAGGCCCCTTAAATGTGGTGTGCCGCAGGGCTTGGTCTTGTCCCCCCTCCTATTTAACATCTACATGAAGCCGCTGGGTGAGTTCATTTGACAGCACGGGGTTAAGTATCATCAGTATGCTGATGATACACAATTGTACCTCTCTGCCCCATGCCAGCTCAGTGTAGCGGCGGATGTGATGTGCCGATGCCTGGACGCTGTCAGGATCTGGATGGGGGTAAACAAACTCATACTCAAGTCCGACAAGACTGAGTGGCTGTGGATGATGCCCCCGAAGGACAGTCCAGACAATCCATCCTTGATCCTGGGGGGTGAAAACTTACACCCCTCAGAGAGGCCCCGAAATTTGGGAGTCCTCCTGGATTCACAGCTGACACTGGAACATCATTTGTCGGCTGTGACCAGGGGGGCCTTTGCCCAGGTTCGCCTGATGCATCAATTGCGGCCCTACTTGGATCAGGAGCTCTCCAAACGGTCACTCACACCCTAGTCACCTCAAGTCTGGATTACTGCAATGCGCTCTACATGGGGCTACCCTTGAAAAGTGTTCGGAGACTGCAACTAGTCCAGAATGCAGCAGCGTGAGCGATATTGGGTGTACCTAGGTACACCCACATCACACTGATCCTCCGCGAGCTGCACTGGCTACATATTGGTCTCCGGACGCAATTCAAAGTGTTGGTTATTACCTTTAAAACCCTACATGGCTTAAGGCCAGCATACCTCCAAGACCGCCTACTGCCACATTCCTCCCAACAGCCGGTGAGATCCCACAGGGTGGGCCTCCTTCAGATGCTGTCAGCCAGACAATGCCGGCTGGTGGCTCCCCGGAGGAGATCCTTCTCTGTGGCTGCTCTGACCCTTTGGAACGAGCTACCCCCAGAAATCCGGACCTTGCCCACTCTCATGGCCTTCAGAAAAGCTGTGAAAACCTGGCTATTCCGGCAGGCCTGGGGCTGTTAACCTCATTGTTGAGGTCCAGCCCCGATCGTAATGAATGTTTGTGTGTTGTTTTTAACATGTTTTTATTGTCATTTTTAAATTATTATTATTCTTTCTTCGATGTAAGCCGCCTGGAGTCCTCCGGGATTGGGTGGCCTATAAATCGATTTAATAAATAAATAAATAATAAATAAATAAATAAATAAATAAATAAATAAATAATAAATAAATAAATAAATAAATAAATAAATAAATAAATAGATAGTATACAACAGCCCTTTTGAGTTGCCATAAAAGCACCTACACTGTACAACCAGTGATTGCTCCATAATCACTAGTACTGTTGGATAAACTAGTTATTTCTATATGTGATGAATCAGATAGTACATTTAAGTATCCTTAAAAGTCACCATAGTTCCTTTGTAAATAAAATAGATCTCTCTCTATATATAAATGGCTGTTTGCATGTATGTTCCAGCATAACTCTGGAATGCCTCAAGCAGTTTCAACCAAACTTGGTACACAGATGACTTACCCTCTGGAAACAAATACTGTGGTGGTAAGACACCCCTAATACTCCTCGACTTGTGTGTTCTGTTAAGAGCTTGCTGTGCCTTAAAACGGCTTCTATCGTACTGCCTTAAAATAGATTCTACTGTACAGCACTGTGGAGTTGCCATGGTAATGGCTTCACAGTACTCCACAAGGGGGCTCCCTGTGGTAAGGGGGAAAATCCAACATTAGAAATTGCAGCAACATTCATGGAAGGAGGGTTGGGATAAATAAATACTGGGACAGTTACGGGTTATCAGCTAGTTTGTAAATAAAATAAAGTCTACTGTATTTTTTGGAATATAAGATGTACCTTTTTCCCCTCAAAAAAGAGGCTGAAAGTCTGAGTGCATCTTATACACTGAATACAGCATTTTTGGCCTCCTGAAACTCTGCTTGTTCTAGAACGCGGTCAGACAAATGCAGGCGAGCCAGGACTTCAAGTCAGCTAACAGTTTATTTCTAACAGGTTGCCAAACGCGGCACTTCACATTTCACACGTATTAGCTAACTGGCAACAGCTGAGCCCTATTTGACAGCTCTTTATATACCCCAGCTGTCAAACAGGTAACCAATCAGAAACAAGGACATGCCCCCCTCCCAGCCAAACAGACCAGAGAGGAAACTGTAGTACACAACACCGCTCCTTTTGCAAAAATGGTTGTGCATAGCCTTTAGAAGACTTCCAGAGTGCTCCTGAGGGCTGGGGAGGGCAAAAATGAGCAAAAAACAGGCCATTTTTTGCCCCCCCCCAGCCCCCAGGAGCATTCTCTAAGCCTCCTAAAGGCTATGCATGCCCATTTTTGACAAAAAATGGGCCCATTTTTGCAAAACAACAGGCTGTTTTGGGTCTGCAAAGTGCAAAAACTTTTTTTTAATTTGCCTCTTCAAAATCTTGGTGTGTCTTATACTCCGGTGTGTCTTATACTCTGAAAAATACAGTATTTCTTGAAGAGGAGGGTGTTGGATATTGGGTTAGTATTATTATCATTGATTAAGCATATCTGGATCTCGTATTATTTTTCTAATATTTTGGATTGATTTTATACATTTTTTAAATAGGTGACTGTCCAATCTTTTCTTAAAAACCTCCAGTGATGAAGCACCCATATTTCTGCTGTTCCATTGGTTAATTGAAGTTTCTCATTAGTTCCAGGTTGCTTCTCTGCTTGATTAGTTTCCATCCATTGTTTCTTGGCTTGCCTTATGGTGCTTTGGAAAATAAGTTGACCCCTTCGTCTTTGTGGGAGCCTCTCAAAAATTGGAATACTGCTCTCACATCACCCCACTCCTTCTTTTCTCTAGACTGGCCATACCCAATTCCTGCAACCGTTTTTCATATGTGTTTGCCTCCAGACCCTTAATCACCTGCTCTTCTTTGCACAACATATTTTTTGTAATGGGGTGACCCAAACTCGATGCAGTATTCGCAGTGTGGTCTTAGTAAGGATTTATAAAATGCCGCTTCATGTGATTTTGATTCTATACCTCTGTTTATACAACCAAGATCTACATTAGCTTTTTTGACTGCTGCTGCACATTGCTGACTCATGTTTAAATGATTGTCCACTCAGACTCCAAGATCCCTCTCACAGTTACTGTTTTTGAGCCAACTTTCTCCTAATCTATACTTGTACCTTTTGTTTTTCCTGCCTAGGTGTAAAAGTTTGCTTTTTTCCACATTAAATTTCATGTTGTTGTATAGGACCCATTGTTCAAGTCTGTCAAGAACTTTTTGGATCCTGAGATTGTCTTCTAGGTTGTTGGCTATTCCTGGCAGCTTAATGTCATCTGCAAATTTGATTAGTTCCCCTTCTATTCCCTCATCTAAGTCATTTATGAAGATATTGAAGAGTACTGGGCCTAAGACAGAACCTTGTGATACACCACTGCTTCAGGGGTGGTTTGTTGCCAGTTTTACTACTGGTTTGCAACCCACGTGCATATGCGCTGTTCAATGTGAATTGTTCTTCGCACATGCGCAAAACAATTTACAGTGAACTGTGCACATGCAGTCACTAAAAACCAAAATTGTGGTGGCCCAGAGGCAGCGAGGGAATCGGTTCGGGGGCATGGCAGGCCTGGGTCGCTATCAGTTCTGCGATCTAGACCTGCATTCCACTACCGGGAGCACCCCACCTCTGCACTGCTTACTTTCCTCTATGTAGATGCAGTATCATTAAGTTGAGTATGGTTGGTCAGCCAATTACAAATCTGTCTGGTGGTGATGCTGTCTATCACACATTTTTCTCGTTTCCCAAGTTGTACGCTGTGATTTACTTTGTTGAATGCCTTGCTGAAGTCTATACTATGTCCACTATGTTTCGCTGGTATATTAATTTAGTCACTTTGTCAAAGAATGAAGTAAGATTGGTTTAACATGATCAATTTTTAACAAACCTGTGCTGTCTACTAGTTATAACTTTGTTTCTAGATCTGCTTTTTAATTATTTTTTCCAGTATGATCCCAGATATTTCCCAGCATCTTCTACAGAAAAGTTCCCTGAAGATGGGCTCTAGCACAAGTCTGAAAGCTCAAAGATAAACCTCTGGTCCCAGTGACAAACTCATTATCCTAGGACACATATATTCACCTTCATTCCCAGTTTCCTGGGTCTGTTTTTTTTCTTCTTCTTCTTCCTTTTTTGAAGATGGGGATCACATCCTCTCTTTTCCAATCCTCTAGTAGTTCCCCAGTGCTCCAGGATTTTTTCAATATATGGTACAATGGTTCTGAGATAACACCTGCTAGCTCCTTCAGAACTCTGGGATGTAATCCATCAGGTCCCAATGATTTATATTTATCAAGATAATTTTTATTTTTATTTCTAGTCTGTCTTTTACAGTTACATTTTTGGTAGGTTGGGCTGTACTTTCTTTTTGTGTGAAGACTGATGCAAAGAATGAGTTAGGCAGCTCTGCTTTCTCTCTACTGCCTCTTACTTCCTTCCCATCTTCTCTCTTTAGTGGACCAACTGTTTCCTTGACTTCTTTTCTTGTCATTTATATGTTGAAAGAAACTTCTTAAAAAAATTATCTTTGACTTTTGTTGCAAGCCTTTGTTCGTTCTGAGCCTTTGCTTTTCTGACTTTATCTTTGCAGATTTGAGCTAATTGCGGATATTCTGCCTTAGTTATGCATCCCTCTTTCCATTTTTTGTACTTGTCCTTTATGTCTTTTAGTTTATCAGAGATATCTTTGTGCACCCCTGCTGGTTTCTTCTTGGATCACGCTCACCCAAGGTTCCAGGAATTTCAACTCCATCTATCACTTCTTCCCTATTAGTAAGAATTAGGTATAGTATAGCTTCTCTTCTAGTTCCTTCAGTTTTCTCTGTTCCTTTGGTGACCTGGGCAAAGAGACACTGCCCAGGGAACGTCAAACAAGAGAAAGCAACATCTGAAACTAGATAGTGGTCACATTATTAAAGAGATGGGGGGAAAGGATTGTACTTCCAGACTTGCAAGATTCTATCAATGTATCTTTACAATAAAGTAGAAATACCTCACCAGGTTGCGATTGATATCTCTTTATTCCACAAGGCCAACAATATAAGAGGTAGGAGGAAGCTAACATATTTTATTTTGCTCAACCAGATTTCAACTTTAAATAAGGTAGTTGTTATATATGCTGTGATAATTATTGCATTACTAATTGGCCAAATCCTTAGCTAATGTAAATCAGTGAAGGTCCATTTACTTCCATGATGCTACTCTAATTTTAATTAGCTAAGGTAGGGTCCTTTAACTTTATTTAGTATGGAGTGTCTCCCTATTTATTTATTTAAATTATATCAAAAAACAAGTCTTCCTTTTCTTTCCTTTTTTCTTTGCATTTTTTTTTTTTTAGATCATTTGTGCTTCTTGATTAGAAAAGGGTTAACTGCAAACAGAATAACCAGAATGAGGAGTTTGGTGCTTTGTTCCAGAGTTTAAACATTATATAAGAATGAAAATCATAACTATGAAACAGATTTTTACGAACATCTCAGGAATTCAAAACATGCTAATGAGAGCATTAAATTAGATGTAGAGATACTGAGGCATAAATATTAAAACTATCATTTATTAGTTAGGGTTGTAAAATGAGCACCTTCTGGAAGATTATCAATAATGCAAAGAGAATAAATAGGCAGTGTTATATCACCTGCTTATTCAATAGCCATATTGAGTATGCTTTGAATCTGAAGTAGTTTTGCATAGTATGTGTGTATGAGTTTCAAAGTTGCAAAATTACTAATCCTAGATTTGGTTCAGATACTGAAATTTGGTTGCATATCTATATTTTCATTTCCTGCTCTTGCCTGCACCCAGAAATGCAGTTATAAGCCAAGATCTATCCGTTCCTCAAAATCCATAATGTTGTTTTCAGCTAAAATTAAAAGTTGTAGGATCCAATCCAGAGATGTGTTGCTCCCGGTTCAGTCCAGATCAGCTGAACTGGTAGTAGCGGTGGTGGGATGCTCTGCCCACCTTCCTGGATGCTTCTGTGCATGCACAGAAGTGTCGCACACACGAATGTGTGCACACACATTCACGAACTGGAAGGAAGAAAATTAGAAACCCACCACTGATCCAATCCAGGTTGTCCATGAAACCAAAGTTTTAGTCTTCTGAGCTTTTGAATTCATGCTGAAGCCCATCCTTAGGGAACTTCTTTCTCTCCAGAATGTGTGCTTTGGGTTATTCTATATGTAGTATTTATATAGTGCCTGATTGTGTGGATTTTTAGTTGTTCATTTGGGTCTCTATGTTCAGTTATGAAGTTGCTGGGTGTTATTACCTGAGTATCTAATAAGCTGGTAATAAATAGCACTCCTGTAGACTTACAAGGGGCCCATTTCCCAGGCTTCAATCATTTCCCTGGCTATTTATGTACCTACTTGGCTAACAATCTTTGTAGCTGCAAAACTGAATATATGTCCTTATTCATTGACTACCAAGAGTTTGGGTCTCCTTATCTGACTGCTTTACATTAAAAATGTATATTCTTAAAAGATATGCATCAAATCCATATACAGTATATAATATTCAAAGAAAGGTGCATGCAGGGTGAGTTTGCTAAGAAAAATTGTAATGTACTAATCAGATGGAATGATTTAAAAATGTGAAAAAATGAGAAACTGAGCAAACCAGTTTTGCCAGTTTGGTCACCCATCTGTACCACTTTTCAGGAGGACACAGGTAAAGGTTTCAGATCACAAAACAAAAATTCTATTAAATAATATTTTTAAAAAGTTGGCTGTTGTCCTGTTTAAGCTGGAATAACATAAATATAAATTTGAAGGTACATTAATGTCCATTTTTGAACACATTTTTGTTCAGAAGATGCAAACATAACACACCAAAGAAAAACTGATGGGCCTCAACAACTATCCTACCTTCAGGTCTGAGAGAAAAGCTAAGTTTTCAGAGACTTTCAGATCATCCTGGTGGGAGTCAAATAGAATAGATAGGGAATGCAGTACCTGAGGGCCGGCACAGCATCAAGGAAATTCCATGTATTGTATTTGTATTTGAATTTATTAGTTTTGTATGCCGCCCACTCTCAGAAGACTCCGGGTGGCTTACAATAAAAAAGGGAGGGGGAACATATAAGACAATACAACAATTTAAAAGTACAGCAACATTCATAACTTAAAGTGGGGGTGGATATTTCAACAGCCCCAAGCCTGCCGGAACAGCCAGGTCTTAATAGCTATACGGAAGGCCGGGAGGGTAGTAAGGGTCCGGATCTCCATGGGGAGCTCGTTCCAGAGGGCCGGAGCAGCAACAGAGAAGGCTCTCCCCCGGGGGGTCGCCAGCCGACATTGGCTGGCAGATGGAACCCAGAGAAGGCCAAGCCTGTGCGATCGAATCGGTCTTTGGGAGGTGATTGGCAGGAGGTGGTCTCTCAGGTACCCAGGTCCGATGCCATGCAGGGCTTTATAAGTAATGACTAGCACCTTGAAGCGAGTCCGGAGACCGATGGGCAGCCAGTGCAGCTCGCGGAGGATAGGTGTAATGTGGGTGTACCTAGATGCACCCACAATCGCTCGCGCGGCTGCATTCTGGACTAGCTGAAGTCTTCGAACACTTTTCAAGGACAGCCCCATGTACAGCCCCATGTTATAGTATATCTCAAAATTCTGATATCTCTCTCTGTATGAAGTATTTTGGATATATCAAATTCTCTTGTAATAAGTTATTATGCATTTTTATGAAAACCTTTGTGTAGAAATTTCCTTTGAATTGACTTTGCATGAAAAGTGGTGCAAGGTGGGACAGTATGAATCTGTATGGCCCAGGATCAATTGATTCCTTGTTTAAGATTTGGTAACAATGATTTTTAGAAACATAGTATAATTTTGACATTTGATTTGACTAGTCTTTTTATTAAAGATGTTTTTCTCTGTTTTGTTCTTGTTTTGCTTTGCTTTGCTTTGCAAAGATGGTAACCTAACTGTGATAAAGTAATGGAGACCTAACAAAGCTGTCAAAAAATAAAAATATGCCTTCAAGTGGAGGTTGTATCCTAGTGAGTATGTGAATATACCTGTGCAGTTTTCTTTGAAAGCTATGGAAGCGATTTTTCATGGTCTTCTTCTGGGATGTTTTATCAGCTTCCCAGAATACTCTTCATCTTTATCTTCATGAATGTCAGTTATTTTTGTATGATATTACTCAAATAAATCTGTCACATTGATCTTCCAGTTATAAATTCAGTTCAAGAACATCAAAAAATTAAATTGCTCACTGAAAAAATCACATGAAGAAGTAAATAAACAGGGATGTCCAGGAATGAGATGAATGAAGATACTGGGGATTTTTTGAGGGCTTCTGGTCTGGGTTAAACATCTGCTGAATCCAGCTCAGGAAAAGTAAGTTTTGTTGCTAATTTAGGATGGTTACAGGTAATCCTTGGCTTAGATCAGTTCATTTAGTGACTGTTCGAAGTTACAACAATTAGTAATTTAGTAATTTAATAAATTTATATGCCACCCAATCCCGTAGGACTCTGGGCACTGAAAAAAGTGATTTAGGAGTATTTTTCACACTTATGACTTTTGCAGCATCCCCATGGTCATGTGATCAAAATTCAGACACGTAGAAACCAACTCATATTCATGATGATTGCAGCGTCTTGGTCTCATGCGACCTTCTGATAAGCACAGTAAATGAGGAAGCCAGTTTCACTTAACAATCATGTTACTAACTAAACAACTGCAGTGATTCACTTAACAACTGTGACAAGAAAGGTTGTAAAATGGGTAAAATTAAGTTAACAACTCTCTTACTAGGCAACATAAATTTTGATCTCAATTGTGGTCATAACTTGTGTCCAGAAAATATGTGTCTCTGCCTCTTGGGAGCTCTCTTTCTGATCATTCTTCTTATGTAAGATTTACTTCTCAGGCAGGACAAGTGTCAGCTAGAGAGGAAGGGGATAGCGAGACATTTTCTCTCTCAAAATATAAGGGAATTATGGATCATCCAATGAAGGTATTAGGAGATTTACAACAAAGGAAAACACATATCATAAATCAATGTTCATACTTAATATGTGAAAACCATTTTTCACTGGTTTTTGCCCTCCTCAGCCCCCAGGAGCACTCTGGAAGCCTCCTAAAGGCTATGCATGGCCATTTTTGCAAAGGGGGCAGGGTTTTGGGAGGCTAACATGCTGAATTCAATGTATAAGACCCACCCAGATTTTCACCCTCTTTTATTGGGGAAAAAGGTGCATCTTATACTCTGAAAAATATGGTGATTTAAAATAGAGTAGGAGCAGATGTGAAATTCAGCAGGTTCTGACAGGTTCTGGAGAACCGGTAGCGGAAATTTTGAGTAGTTCAGAGAACCGGCAAATACCACCTCTTACTGGCCCCAGAGTGGGTTGGGAATGGAGATTTTGCAATATCCTTCTCCCAGAAGTGGGAAGGGAATGGAGATTTTGCAGTAATCTTCTCCTGCCACACCCACCAAGCCACGCCCACAGAACCGGTAGTAAAAAAAAATTGAATTTCACCACTGAGTAGGGGTATTGGCTTGCTTTCCATTCAGCACTGAGTAGCTGAAGATACAAGTCTAGAAATCAAGAGAATATGAATTAAAGTTCTACTTTAAATACATAGCCACTTAAGTGACTTTGGACCAGTTTCTCTTTCTCAGCCCAAGACAACAGCATCGGCAAAGCACTTTCAAACAATGTTACCAAGACAAATACATAAATGTACTTATCCAGGGAAATGTAGTAATCAGGAATCAAGACTGGCAAGACTTTTTTTTTAAATAAAGTTTGCATTATCATCTAACTTTAATAATGGAGACACAGCTAGGAGAGATATGAGGATTGACAAACGATACCCTATCTCTAAAACTAGTATGTCTTGTACCTTACCATACCTGTACACAAGTTAACAGAAGAAATTTTCCTCTGGTTCAGAGGTGTCATTCTTCTTCACAGGGAAAGTATATTTCATCAGCAAAAGATTGTCTAAAAAAACTAACTCAGATCCAATAAAGTACAGTGCTACAGTGTGTGCATGCATGTGTGTGTGTATGTATGTATGTATGTGTGTGTATATATAACAAATATAACAAATATATTTATGCTGTTGGGAATCGAACCTGTGCGGGTGTGGCTAGCTGATGAGAGCTAAATAGCTTGAAATAGATCTATACTAGTCTCCCTTTATTTATTTATCAGCATAAATATAACAAATGTAACAAAAAGGCAACAGTAAAAAATATTGGGTTTCTGTCTGGATGGTCTCTTGTGATGAGCCGAAGACAGAGAGTGGAAGTGTGACCTTCGTCCCATATTTGGGCATACCAGGGGTTGTGACTTTAAATATATATATTTATATACATACATACATACATACATACATACATACATACATACATACATACACACACACACACACACACACACACACACACACACACACACTTATAAATTGATTTTGAAGGAACCAAATTAATCTCCAAAACAGAACACTTCAACAAGAGAATAATTATGGAAACCATCGAAATAGAGAAACACCCCCAAAACATGAATAAACGTAATGATACCTCCCGTCTACCAGACAACTGGAAACCAACCCTAGTCAACAAATGAACCCCATCCACCACACAGGTCGTTACAACACAAAAGAAAAACAGACACACAGCCAGCACCTCAGCCACACAGGATGATATGGAAGAAAGAAAAATCTAACTGGGCATTTTATGTTTACTGTAGATCTCCCAAACCCAAAAATTGGCCCTAACAATATAGGAGAAGCTCGCCAGCTATTGCTTTTTATTGGCAGCTCTGATTACAATGCTACTGAAGAGAATCATCTTTACCAAGCAAGTCAATCATGAATCTACCTGGATCTGTGATCTGTTAATTTCCAGTTTATACTGTATGTATGTACTGCATTCTAATGCAAAGGTTTCCAATTTTTGGTGTTCATGGCACTGCATTTTCATGAACTTTTGCAAGAGTGATTTGAGTGCATGTAAACGAAACTATTGTAGTTGTTGATAATCCTTATAGAGCCATGATGGCGAACCTATGGCACGCATGCCCAAAGGGGCACATGAAGCCATGCCTTGCAGAATGCATGGTCTTGCCTGCTTGTCTTCTGGGTTTCAGGCATGCATGCACGTGCGATGATCAACTCTCCTTTGCGCGTACGGCAATGCTGAAAAGCGGTGTGCACATGAACATGGGCCAGCTGATTGTTGAGTGGAAGTTCAGCTTTTCCACAGCATGATCCCTTTGCATGTGTGGCAGTGCCGAAAACTGGCTTACGCATGCACACCAGCCAGCTGATCATCGCGCACGCATGCGCACTAGAACCTGGAAGTTCAGCTTTTCCGGAGTGCGGCCCCAACAAGCAAACGTGCATGTGCGTGACATTTCCATCACTGTTATAGAGTATATAACTTGGTTTACACCAAAAACTGATTTTTACAGCATGTATAATAGTTGCATTTTTCCTAGAATGTTATTGTATGTTTTTTACATAAGCTTAATAAAACATTCTCTTATATCCTGAATCCTTTTGAGGAACATTTTCCTTCTCTTTGGTATGAGAAAAATGTTTTGAACAGTCCAGAACACTTTGTCCCATAAACCATCTTTACTTTCCCCTTAAACACTTTCCTTCCTTAAATGCTTTCCCCTCTTAAACCATTTATATTTCAAGCAATTTTGGTTATCTTTCAATGAACTGAACATTTTTAACATTATAAAACATTTTAATAACAAGAACAATAACTCACTGACATAATGTGCATACATAATAACAGTTCTTAATACAAGTATTTATTATTGTGCCCTAGGCAATAATACTGCATGTAATGCAAAATAAGATTGCATGGTAAATGTAGTAGTACTGTATAAACACTGTAAGGTTACTCTTTTCCTACAGAATCTTTGTGGGGGGGGGGGAGAATGCACTACTGTATTTGGGGTAAATAAGTAAATAAATGCAAAACAAATAAATACAAATGCAACACATGAAAAATACAGATTTGGCCCCTTGCTGCTGTGGAAAATACAGAAAAAGCAAATGAGACTTTAGCAGTTCAAGAGAGAAGGTGAAGAAGGCAGCTGAAGACTCTCAACATTATTCCGCACATAGGATGCAGAAGTACTACAGTATTTTCAAAGTATTGGAAAAGAAATTAAAATAAATAAAATAAAAATAAAACAAAGTACATTAATCTCTTAGATTGACAATAGCACTAAGATTAAGACACTACAGTAAACAAAATGCTTACCTTATACAGTAGACAGTATATGACAGTTTGTAGTAAACTTGGATGGGTTTTTTCTTCTAAATGCTATACATTACAGAAAAGGAAGGAAAATTGTAGAATTTTTTTTTTTTAAAAAGCAGAATTCAATATTGTTAAATGTAATTAAACTTTAGACAGGTAGAAGGATGAAAAACATGCTTATACCATAGGAATCTCTAGAGGAAAACAAATTTATATTGTTCTTTAACTATACAGTATAGTACTGTAAAGCAAATCCTATACATCATAGCATGGATTCTAGGCTTGAAGCCATTGATCTTCTGCCAAAGAGCCATGGCAACAGCTTTATCTCAGATGCTCAAGTTTTGGTCAATGAGTTTCATTGGCTGTTTACCGTATAAAGTTGTTAGCATCCAGTTTAACTGCATTCATTTCATTCAATTTTATTCTGAGATTGAGAATTGATTTCGTTTTGGGACTCAAAATAGATGGGAATTACAATCCATGTATTTGGACTATGGACTGGGCTGGGTGGGAGTTCTTAAAGCAAAATGTCTTTTTAATTACCTTAAATGTTGATCTAAAAGACTAATGTACTGTAATACAATACAAATGTAGCATGTATAAGTCCTCCTTATTCAAAGTTTCTGTTGAAGGTTTTAAGCTCTTTTCTCTAATTACTGAAGGGTTTCACCAAACCATTCATATTTTCTTCACTTTACAAGAGCCCTTGGAACCAACTGCCATACATTCTGTAATAGAAGAAGAAAAGATGCACATAATTTCCCCACTGTTACTCTCATTTGTGTTCTCAATTTTAATTTTATTCTGCATTGATTTTTCGATCATCACCATATTGAGACAAAACTTTATTTACATACTTATTTGTTTCTGTAAAAAGGGCTATAATAGTCTAGAATAGAATTCTCCATTAGGTTTCATTCCTCCATAAGAAGGATGGGTTTTCCAAAAGTGTTGCATCTTGTGGGTTACAATTTCGGTACATTGATTTCATTTTTCATCTTTAGTCTCCTAAAAATATTAAAAGATGGAACCTTACTGTGCCCAGGACGACAGATTCTTTATAAGACCATAAACCTGCTCCTGTGGATTTATTCAGAAATAAATTATTTGTGTCCTTAGTTATTTAGATCCCACAAAAGATCCTCCCTCATTTTTTTTTAAAGATCAATTTGTTTCTCGTAATCAATCAACAATTGGATTGTTGGATTAGTCTCCTATGTTAGAATTAAGCAGGAATCCTCAAAGATTGTTGGGGTGTTACTCCAATTAATACCATTGTGTGGTTTTGATGTACTGAGGTTGAATCTCTTTGACTTTACAGGGATATCAAGAGAATTGATATAATTCCCTTTTATTACAGAACACAGATATCAAACTTGTGGTGTCACATTGCCGTCATGTGATGTTTTGTGATGTTTTTCCCCTTCACAGAACTGGGGTTGGCGTGGACTATTTGTAATGCACCTGGCCCATGGGCCGCCAGTTTGACATCCCTATCATAGAACATTGCTTCAACCTCCACTTGAAGCAACAATATTCTTAACCATTACCCAAAAGGGGGTCCATAATAGAAATAATTGTTGGCCATGGCTAAAACTATATTTTTAGGTGCTCACATAGTTCTCAGATTCATTGCAAGTATCAAATAATTTAGTTCAAGTAGCGTTAAATCTTTTAATATTGCAGTGCTGACTGTTCTTCTTGGCCTGGGACAGGCAAATGTTCTCAACAATCTGTCAACTTGCTCATGATATTTATAATCTAAAATATTTGGAAGACACTAAGTAGTTTGCCAGTTCTAGAATTCAGGAGGAAAAAAAGCTAGGCAAATCTGTATTAAAAAAAAAATCCAGGGCTATTTTTCTATTGTGGTTCCAAGTAACACTCCAAATCAAAGAAGTCTCTGAGGCAGGCAGTTCCACAAAGTTCCATTTTATTAGAGATGTTCTATTGGCACATCTGGGAAAATCCGAATCTGAAAGCTCCCAGGTTTTCCCCACCCAAAGGAAAGTCAAAGTCCCTTCCCCTGCACCCACATATCCATCACATGGTCCAATCAATCCACCGTCCCAACTGGAGATGCCTCCCACTCACGCCAGTCCAGGTGCAGGCTGAATGTCCTTGACTCTGAGAGAAAAGAATGTTGTTATGGCTAAATACTTCTACCAACTCCATGCAACCCCTCCATGCTCCCAGTTTCCCACAACACTAAGTGTGGCAGCCCTGAAGATCAAAAAGAAAAGATGACCTCCAGGTCTAACACTTTCCTTATTTTATACACAGAGAAACAAATTGCTCATAATATTAATTATATCAGGGTCTTTGTAAAGCCTATTGCCATAAAAACCATAAAAGAGCATATACCAAATACTTATAAGCCTAAGATCCACAATGATCAAACTGGAGCAGAGTGAATCCTAGATACGTTGTTTTATAATCCATTCACGCTTTTCTTCCACTCCCCAGAATTGAAGGAATTAATTTCTAACAATTGAGAATGTTCAATGAAGCATATATAATTGCTAACTTGCCTCCTCCTCCTTTAGTAGTTGTATTTTATCTCACATTCAGCACCCCCACTTGTCAGGTGTCCAAAATGAGTAGATGGCATGTTTTCAACAGTGTCCATCTCATTGATTTCCTAGCACAGAATTGGAACCTGGGTCTTGATCCCCTAAAAGAACAAAACCTTTGGTATAATCTGTACACGCCTTACTCGCAGGTTCAGTGAAAATTGTCATTATATGCAGAATCTGACTTTATTCCAAGGTCAATTTTTTTGGATATCATATGAAATTAAAGATGTGTCCAGACTAACTGCTTAGGTATTTCAAATTGATATGAATAAATGAACCTTCAACAAGGAGAGATTTACTATACTTAGAAGTGGAATGCAAATGCTAAGTGATCAGCTATAGCAGAATACTAACATGCTGGTTTTTGTCCTTCATGTTACTGGATAATTGGATGATTAACAGCCAGTTGAAGAGTTTCAGGAAATTTGGCTTTGATTGGCTAATATATCAATAAAGACTTTACTTCCCAACTGTGTGGATCAAAAGATAGCTTTTGTGTTCATTAGTGACACAAACAGTATAAACAACTTATAATAAATCATCTTGAGTAAACTGAAACACAGAGAAGGAAATTATGCTCTCTTTAAATTGGAACAATGCCCGAGGAGTAATACATTAGAACTAAACAGAATATTCAAACTTTTGTGTGTTACATTTGGTTGATTGAACAAACAAACAGTATAGGTTATTTGAACAACCAGTCAACCATCCATCTGAACTTTATCGGGGGGGGGGGGGGAAACCTCAAAGTGGCTAAATTACTATAAAATGTACATTCACAGCTGTTAAGGTGCAGCATTTCATTAGATCATTTCATTTATACAAGGGAATCGGAAAATTCATGCAGCCTAACATGAGGCTCGGAATGCATTTATTGTTCAGTGAATGAACTTTTGAAAGCTACAGTGCACTAGTCAACCATGAAAGAACAAACAAAATTATGTACATTAAACTGATCAAAGTGTACAGATGAATGTATTTTAGAAGCATTCCATTGGCCGATGTCTGCCAGTAAAAATGATAACCTAAGATTTATAGATTTCTCTATTGCTTTCAAGTTGTGAAAAATAAGGAGATTAAACTAATACAGATTAGGAAAAGATCAATCCACTCATCCATCAAGTCTATATAAAAAAATAAGTTTTGTATGAAAAGCAGCACACCCTTCTTCTCAATGCCCAGCATAAGAATCTGACTCAGTTGCTAGAGCTCTTTGAACCAGGCTATGAAGTTTCCTGCACACTTCAGTTGTGAATGTCTGCCTCTGTTTTGCCTACCTACTTGGCGTATGCAGTATATGACATACTTTAGATTCAATTTCTCAAAGTTACCCACAATAACTCTTAAATAGATATTGTCTTAGTTCTTTTCAAGTTCTCTGCTGTTGTTTACTTTGATCAATTTTTATATATATTTAAACTATTCAAATGCTTAAAAAAAAACTTTGGCACTTTGTAAAAAGAAATATCAACAATCAGAATCATCTTTATTTCAAAGAATGTTTTAGTCCTTTAAACAAAGAAGGGCTAGCATGGGCCAGGTTTTTTTGGCCAGCTAACTTGACTGAGCCTCATTTTGCTTTTTGTTAAATAGATCTTGCCAGGAGAGAATGGATTTGTGTTTTGACATTCAGTCTCTGTCTTGAGGGGTGGGCTTCAAAAATTGCAGCAACAGTTTCACTGTCCATTTGCTGGGTGGGCGTGGCCATGGTGAGCGTGGCCTAGTTAACCTCTTGCACCATAGTGTTTTTCGCCCTCCCCGAGCTCCAGAGACTTTCCTTGAGCCTCCGGGAAGGCAAAAACTGCTTCCCCTGGGCTACGAATCTTCACTAAAGTATCACTCAAACTGGTGTGACCCCCCCCCCCAGCAGTTCACCCTTGTCTGTCTTACACTGAATATATTGGTCAAGTTTCATTTGTAGCTATATCCAATCTATTGGAATAAGTGGGGAGACATATCTGAAGAGGGTAATAACTTATCTCTGGCACCTCACTTGGAATTACTAGCAGTCCTTGACTTATGACCACAATTGAATCCAAAATTTGATTGGGTTGGTTCTGATATCTTATATAGTTTTATTAGTTTATAACTAACTGATATCAACAAAGATCATGGCAGAACCATCATAGTTGCCCTACACCAAGAAAAGCAATAGCCAGTTAGGTCTCAATTGTGAAGAGATTGAGTTGTGACATATTGAATAAATGTATAAGCCACCTATTTCATATGTATAACTTTGGGTGGCTTACAGGAAAAACAGAATAAAAACCATCAAAAAGCAACCAGAATGAAAACAAAAATAACAGAAAAGTTAGAAGACTCACAAATACTCAAACAAGTCATGACATGGGCTCAGCAATCCTATCAAGGCTCAATCTAGGCTTGGCGGAAAAGCCAGGTTTTCAGTTCCTTGGAAAAAGGAATCAGGGCAAGTTTAATTTCTGGGGGAAGAATAGCCACAGATATTACCGCACCATAGCAGAAAATGCTCTCCTCCTGGATCTTACAGATGAGACCAGAGGTGGTATTCAGCAGGTTCTGACTAGTTCTGGAGAACCAGTAACGGAAATTTTGAGTAGTTTGGATAACTGGTAAATTACCCACTGTGACTGGCCCCATCCCCATCTATTCTCTGCCTTCCCAATCCCAGATGATCAGGAGGAAATGGGGATTTTGCAGTAACCTTCCCCTGGAGTGGGGAGGGAATGGAGATTTTACTGTATCCTTTCCCTGCCACTCCCACCAGGCCATGTCACACCCACTAAGCCACACCCACAGAACCTGAGTAAAATTTTTTGAATCCTGCCACTGAATGAGACCCCATTTAGAACATCTATAGCACTTTAGAGGAAAGTGGAATGGGGAGAAGGAGGAAGAGGGAGAGGAGGAAGAGGAAATGGAGAAGGAAATGGAAGAGAAAATGGGGAGGAGGTTTTTTTGGGAAAAAGATATAATTGGAATGAAACAAAAGTAGGAACAATTACATGAATCATACAAGGAAGAATATATATCAATTTTGTTTTTCTGAGTAAAAGAAAGCTATTCTTCTTGAATTGCATTCTCCCTTTCCTTTAGACAGGAAAAACGTATTTGGGAAGGTGCATAATAGAAAAAAGTGACATCTAAAATGCTTGGTTCCTGCTTTTAATCTCATCTTCATCTGCTAAATTCTAATTAGGATTATCAGGCGAATGCTAATATAGAGCTCTAGCAAATGCTACTTTGTGTACTTCAAATGGGGATCTAGATAAATTGGGTAATCATATATTTAAATAAGAAGGAAGGAAGGAAGGAAGGAAGGAAGGAAGGAAGGAAGGAAGGAAGGAAGGAAGGAAGGAAGGAAGGATCTTTTTCACATAGACAAAGTGAGACAGTAGTAAATATGGCCCTATCATTCCAGTCTGACAGAGCATTTTAGGATAGACAAAATTGTCATCTCTATTGATCACCATTGTGTGACTTTTGTCCCTGACCAATTTTTGGACCACTTCATGCCAATTTTATAAGTTTTGCTCAAGAATTCTCACCCATCTGAGTCCTCCCCTTTGGCTCCTCTTGCAACATGTATACTGCTATATTGATGACAGATTTCTCCTGCAAAACCATTCCACAAGAATTTTAGAGGCTGTTGTCATTTGGATGGCTTCGGTGGCGGATAGTAAGGAGTCTTACTTTTCTAAAGATGCAATACCTGAAATGTGGAGCCTGTTTGCCCTCAAATAGGAATGTTAACAGATGTGATGAACATTTTGAAACTCAGATACTTGGGCAAATGTATTTGATTTTGGCAGTCACCAAATGAGATTGTCACAATTCAGTGGAGTATATCTGAAAAGAAAAGAAAAAAAAGGGGGGGGGATGAAAAAATGTGTGAGACATCTCTTTCTCTTAAAATGCCAGTTAAATTCTATAAGTTGGAGCTCCATTCTTTCAATGCTTTAAGAACTGGATTGCTTTTCTTTAAATGTTCATTCAACTGTTGCTAAATCCATTTGCTGAAATTGGGCTTCACTTTTTTTTTCCAGAATCCCACAGAATTTGTTCTATCATTTTACAGAGCAGTTCTCACCAATTCCGGGTATATATCAAGCCTTTTAATGTTTCTAACTGGATTTTTTCTAAATTTCCATCCAGACGTGGCCTTGGAGCTGGCTTCAGTATTTCCAATTGGCTTTGAAATGTCGAGTGTGTATGTATCTATTCAGAAGACTATATAATGAATTAAGGTAAGAGAGAGACAGAGATGAGAAAAGTCTATGATTTGTGAAAGCTATATTTAAAGAAGAAGAAAAAAGACCAGCCAATAGAAGAGTTCCACTGATGACTTTAGAAAAGCAATTTCACAGTGTAACACCTCAGTATTCCCAGGACTGATTTAGATTTTATCATTCATTTCCCAGGGCCTTCAAATCTCAGACAAGCCAGCTTTCCCTATTGCAGTAGCCAGGTTTTTGCCTGAAAGGTTTAGCAGTTCATCATAAATATGAGCCTTGTTGCTACAGATCTGACCTTACTTTGATCCGCAGAGCCACTGCTCTGCAGATTATACTGTATGTTTTCCTTTCTCTTCTAGCTGCTCATTAATCAACTGACTGCTGTTATCTCTTTGATAGTTCAGGTAGTCCTTGACTTAAGCAATTTGTTTAGTGATTGTATGAAGTTACAACGGCACTAAAAAAAATAACTTAGGAACATTTTTCCACACTTACAACCATTACAACATCCCGATCAGTGGTGGGTTCTTCCCGGTACGGCTGTACTGATAGTAGCCGAGAGCAGCTGACAGCGTACTGGTATGGTGGTTTTTTTGGCCCATGCACCCGCCCGCCTGCATTCCATACGTGTTTTTAAAGCAACTGGCCAATTGTGCAAGTGTGCACAGCGTGCGGCGCCTGCATGAGCTGTGACAAGCAGCTGGGTGTTGCAGGGGCGGTGGAGTGCGAATGTGTGCGCAGCACATGCACAAACAAGTTGTGCGGCCCCATGAGTAGCATACCGGTAGTGATGGGGAGTGGAACCCACCAACTGATCCCGATGGTCACTTGATAAAAATTCAGGGGCTTGGCAACTGCTTCATATTTATGACTATTGCAGTCATAAATAAGTCACAACTTAACACTTAACAACTGTGACACTGACTTAACAATTGCAGTGATTGATTTATTCACTGTGGCAAGAAAGATCGTAAAATTGGGCAAAAACACATTGAACAACTGTCTCACTTAGCAACAAAATTGTTGGGCTCAGTTGTGGCCGTAAGTTGAAGACTATCTGTACAGTCATCTGGCAAATGAATACTCTCACTATGATGATGCTATTCATGTTGAAGATGGCATTCTATCGAATCGCTAGATAGTCAGAAGCAACTAATCTAGAACCTACTGATATCCTTAGGATCATCTAAATTTCTTTCTAGATTCTCTAATTGTAAATGCAACAGCAATAGTAGTAGAGTAATGGGAAGCTACTGCAACACTAAGTGTACCTGGGCTTTATAGGCATTCTTAGAAAATAAAACTAGTGAATGGCTGCATTTCAGTGGCTGCTCCCCAGTGGCATCTACTTTTCCAGAAGAGCAAAGAAAAACTGAGAGTAGGACAATATTTCTTTTCTACTTTGATTTTTGAGAAAATATATTTGTGACCGGCAAGACTTTATTAACAGGAAGCCATTTTCTGAAAGCACCCACAAACATGCCCTGAATTTATCTAATAAAAACAGCTTATTAACAAATATGGTATATTCTAAAATATGTAAACAAGAGCTGGGCAACCTCATACATTTATAAACTGAATCAATGAATGAATGAGGCTCTGCTTGCCTTCCTGGATTGTGAGATCATTCATATTTTAAAAGGATTCCACTATAATATCCTAAATAAAAATCCAGAGATTTCAAAGACTTGTGCCTGAGGTGAAGAAATGCAAGCATTTGCATTTGCAAGCAAAGAGGCTCTTTCCTGTTTAGATTTAGCTTGTCTCATTTAGTTACCCATTTTACTGGTGTCCACAGTGAGTTATTCCTTGGGTTTACTAATACCTCAAAGAATTCTGGATCTAAGTCTTGAATTTTGGGTGGTTGTACAGTATCACCCAAATATATCTTGGATTGATAAAATTCATACAGATAGTGAAAGTTTAGCCAGAGTGCTTGTCTTGATATTGAAGAATTTTAGTTTTCATTTATAATATCCTTACATTATATACATTATATACAGAACAAAGGATGCTAACATGTGGATGACACTATAAAATTTGGATGCGATGTAACTGTAGACTAGAATTATACAGTCAAGAGGAATCTTTCCACCTATACCTTCCATTAGGGACAGATGAGACTCAGAACTGAGTTTTTAAGAAGTTTTCAAGGAACTTTATTAGACTGAGGTAGAGAAATTCCTCTCACTTTTTCTGCCTCTTTTTGACGAAGCTAAATCTTGTGGCTTATTAATTGCTCTTCATACAGAAAGTACTTCCTCATGGATAAATTGTGCTTCAGATTACCTTTATAGTAGCCTCAGGGAAGGGTGTAAAAAGTCTAATTTTCTTCTCTACCTTGATCTCAACAAAAAGGACAGAATTGCCTGAAATTACCAATTATTTGGAAGGGAAGTTACTACTGAGATTATAGCAAATACTTTTAGAGTTTTTGTTTCTTTAAAGTATTAGAAGACATCTTATTAGGAAACCCCCAGCCCTTTTTCTTCTTTGCCTCAGATCTTTTAAAGACTGCATTTCTAAAAGAAAAAAAAAGGACAAGTGAACCAGAAAGTTGTGGATTTAATATAAAACTGAATTTGGTTGTAAACTGTGCAAAATTCCTCCATAGACTTTCCTTTGTTTATGCAGCTTTTCCTTATTCAATTTCTTTATTGTCTCATAAATGTTCCTGAACTTTGGCTTTAACTAGGATGATTGCTAACTTTAATTTCAGAACTAGCACATTGTTGAGTTTGGTTTAATTTAATCATTTAATTTGTATCATTACACTACCGGCATCTATTGTTAATATTGTGGTTATCATCTACAAACATTTTACTTTGAAAGTTATTTTATTGAGTTTTTCTTTCACAGAAAAAATATTTCTTTTAAATATTGACTGGTAAAGCGGTGGAGTGTCCTTTCATATCAATATTTTTACTAATTTAGGTTCTAGTAATGCTAGTTTTTATCACATCTAATGCTGTTTTAACTGTGTGTAACAGGGGTGTCAAACCCACATTGTTATGTTGTCTTCATGTGACATATTGTGACCTTTTTACACCTCCGCTAAAACGGGGGTGAGGGTGGCTAACATGTGATGCCTTCAGTCCATGGGCTGCGAATTTGACACCTTCCTCTATAACATGATGTTTAAGCTTAAGTTTGCTACAGCATTGGGACGGCTGTTAGATATTAGTATTTGCATTTTTGCATTTTGTTCCTTGCACCTTTCTCTAGCACTTTATAGTTTGCTTGGATTCTTGTACATTTTTATTTTGCACCAGTAGTTTTTCATAACATTGTTTCCCTTGTAAGGAAGTTGCTCCAATAATACATCATCTGTTTCCAAGGACACGGTTCTAATCATTTGAATAGCAATAGGAGTCTTAACGAACCATATCGTTCTCCCAGTCTCTTTCATAGCAATTGTATTTTATTCTGTTTAACATTTGCCTGGGCCAAAAGCTTTGGAGCAAGATAATGAAAAACACAGAGGAACTTGTCTGGAAATGTCTCCTTTTCTACAGATATTCAGCAGTGCCCTTTAACAAAGTTTAGACTACAGTAAGGAACATCTTCAACAGTGACTAACAAAATTTGACACTCAGGAGCCAAGACATTTTCATGACTGGAATCCCGAAAACAATTGAAAGTAGGGCTGGCAGAAATTACTTGACTTGCTTCAAGTCTAAGTCTCTACAAATAGGCAATCCATGTATAGTCAGTCCAGAAATCATCTTTTCTGATTCATTTCCTCTTTTAGAATAAGGTTCAAGAAAGTCCCATTTCTGCGGAAAGAATTTTCCCAATGGTATCTCCCATTTACCTTCTCCATGTTTCCTCCTTTCCTTAACTAAGAAAGAAGTAAAGACAAAGATAACTCCTCTAATTTCTCATGCTGGCTGAGGATTTCTGGGAGTTGAAATCCATATATCTTAAAGATGATGAGGTTGAGAAACAGTGTTCTATGGGATAGGGCGAGGAACCCACTAATAGAACCCAGTGACAAATCTTAGCAAAACCAAACTACATCCGGTCTACTTTAGGTAGCTTTATTTATGGACTGGTTGCTTCCATGATGTTGTGGGTAGTTGGCAATACAGCAGGGAGGCACTTATCAAACTAAACAATTTTCACCACCAGCAATTCTTGCCTTTTAAAGAACAAGAGAAAGAAAGAAGCATTTTCAAGGCATTTGTTGAAGGAATTCGGTGGAAGGAAAAAATTCACCAAAACATGCAAACAGCAGTTAAAGTTTTCATAAATCTAAATAAGTATTTCAAGTCAGATTTTATACTCATACATTGTAGTGTGGGGCTGGTTCACACATTAGACAGCAACTATTGCAGATTACAAATACATATTCAATAGGAAGGTATATTATCTTTAACTATGCATAATGCATTTGATTCCACATTTATAATTTATTTTTCTAAGTCCATAATTAATAACAAATAAAAATAATCATTTGAATTAGCAGTATGTAAGAACTAGCTTATTTGGTCTGGAGTAGCAATGCACCTTTCCCTGATGAATGTGGTTTTAGATATTTTTTAAAAATTCCAATTTTCACAGATTATCAGGCAAAATATTAGACTAGCTGTTAATTCACATCTAATACAAACATTAATACAAATCTAAGTAAATCTAAGCAATCTAATATCCACATTGTTAACCATGGCTGTTCAGATGTTTTCAGCAGGATTGTTATAAAATGTATCAAGGCAATAACTGAGGTTTTTTTTTAAAAAAGAAAAACCATATAGTAACTGGCTCTAAGAATGAACAAAGAATGGTTGTATTAATTAAACAATAGTTGGCTTTAATTATATCTACTCAGAGAAATTAATTTCAAACTACATTTTAGGATGCTGGCTTTTTTTAAGTAAAACTGCTTTACATCCTTTAATTTACAGGTAGGAACACTAAACTGCAGGTAATTGAAAATCAGGGTGTAAGCCAAGCTACAGGAAACAGAAAAAAATAATGGCTTATTTTTATTTATTCATATATCAGGTTTAGAGGCCACCATCTCACTCCAGAGTGTTCATTACCTCTTATGGTGCAATCATTGCTAGTTGCTCTGAGGTGTTGGAAGAACTGAATCCTTCTGGGTTCAGTTCCAAGTGGGGGAAAAGACTGGAAACATGAAGGCTGCTTGGAAAGATGGTTTAATGGTGAAAAGGGTCACATGGCTTGAGTTCCTGAACAGAAAAGGTGATCACATGCTTCAAGATGTTGGATGAAGAAGAAAAGAAAAGACAAAGATGCTGAAAGTCCCTGGATTTACTCTCTCTCTCTCTGGCCTTTGATCTTGAGCTTGTATTCTGATTGGTTGTCAGACTCCCATGGGGCCATGCAGGGGCAACTCTCTAGGCTGTATTTTGAGTCCAAGTTTGGTTGAGCATTGCTTCTTCCTATGTGCCCTGTGGTGAGATGGGTAAAGGGCTAATATTATCATGCCTTAATCCCATCACCCTGAAGCCGAAGGGGGAGATCTTTGTTATGTAGAATAGACTGGCTCAGGTCTTTTAATGGCCCATTGACAAAAGTGGGGGCTATTAAGAGTGAATCTGTTTCCTGCCTAAAAACGTGTTTCTCCATTTATTTCTTCTCCAGGAAAATATAATATTCTGCCCTTTCAATATTTCCCAGGTTGTTTCATTTTTCTAGGAGAGGGGTGGGTTTTAACTTCCTACAGAGAAATGCCAATGAAAGGTTAACTGACGGCAAGTTGAAAGCTAAGAGAACTTGGAAATGGGGTTAAAAGAGAAGGGCAATGAAGATTAAGGAAGGAAAGGAAGTGACTAGGCAATTATCAGGATCAGGAATATCCACAAGGATGAATAAAATATATCAGGGCAGTTGTAACTGTATGACCGAACCTTCCTCCTTTGTTATTTGTGTTACATGTAGAAAGGAAAGAGTTTCAATCACATGGTCACAGCTATTATTTTTTTAATCCTTACTGCCACAGAGATGCCTCTGATAAAAGAAATTTAGTAAGCCTTGCTTATCTAATTAAGCACTCACAAGCGTGACCCGTCAAAAGCGCGGACGACAAAAGCGCGATCGACAAAATCGCGCCTTTGACGTCATCACAGCGCGACGAAAAATTCAAATAAAAATTAATAAAAATTAAATTAAAGCAAGCCGATTCACATAAAGGTAAGAGTTAGGTTTAGGGTTAGGGTTAGGGTTAGGTTAAGGGTTAGGGTTAGCTTTAGAGCGTTAGCGTTAGCGTTAGGGTTAGGTTAAGGGTTAGCGTTAGGTTTTTCGTTACTTTAACGGTTAGGTTTAGGGTTAGGTTTAGGGTTAGGTTAAGAGTTAGGTTCAGGGTTAGGTTTAGGGTTAGGTTTGGGGGGCTTAGGGTAAGGTTTTCGCTTTATTTTTACATTTTTCGAACTTTTTCGTCACGCTGTGATGACGTCATAGCGCGCTTTTGTCGAGCGCGATTTTGTCCTACGCGCTTTTGTGGTGGAACCCTCACAAGGCCTTTTGTTCAGGTTCCTCTGTCCAAGTACTATTCTTAAATAAAATTTTAATTGTTCAGAAATTAACCAGTCCTCCACATAAATAAGAGGCAGAATAGAATGCCCTTTCTACAAGGAACAGCAGCTTGATAGAGGTGTAGATAACCTGTAGATAAAAGATCTAAGCCCGGGATGGCGAACCTATGGCACCGAAGTGCTGGAAAATGGCCTGAAAACAGCCCCAAAACAGCCAAAAAATGCCCCCCAAAATGGCCAAAACCAGGCATGTGCATGCCAGCCAGCTAGTTTTGGGGATTTCGGAGCATGCATGCACATTCCGGTTTGGGCACTTGGTGCCGAAAAGGTTCACCATCACTTGTCTAAGCTAGAGGTGGGTTGCTCCCAGTTCAGCCTGGATTGGCCGAACCAGTAGTGGCAGTAGTGGGAGGCTCTGCCCATCTGCCCAGGTGCTTCTGCGCATGCACGCATTCGAGCACAAGTGAACCGGTGGTGCTGCAATTTGAAACCCACCTCTGGTCTAAGCTAATAAGTGGGTGGAGAGAGGGTAGTCGCAAGTCTTTCAAATATATTTATATATTTCCAAAATAAACTTAGGCAAAATCATGCAATGTCTGACCAAGTCTGACGAAGGTTTTGCTACACATGTCAACACTGGAAATATGTGAGATCTTCCATTGAGGGAAGGATTAAGAATTGGCCAAAAGGGGATTGGCTGTAAATTCCTTCCCATCTTATGCCCACCTCCTTGATTTATCAGGCCTGCCCCCCCCTCTCTCTCTCTTTCTCTCTCCCTCTCCCTCTCCTTCTCCCTCTCCCTCTCCCTCTCCCTCTCCCTCTCCCTCTCCCTCTCCCTCTATCTATCTATCTATCTATCTATCTATCTATCTATCTATCTATCTATCTATCTATCTCTATCTCTATCTCTATCTCTATCTCTATCTCTATCCCTATCTCCCTATCTCCCTATCTCCCTATCATCTCCCTATCTCCCTATCTCCCTATCTCCCTATCTCCCTATCTCCCTATCTCCCTATCTCCCTATCTCCCTATCTCCCTATCTCCCTATCTAAACATGTGTTATAATGAAATTCAGGAGGAGGAGAAAAAGAACAGGACCACTGACAGGAATGATAATAATCTCTTTAAAAGTCAAATAACAAGAGTATTTGGGGATGGGGGTGGGGAGAACAGGTTCAAGATGACAGGTGCAACCAGAGCAATCAATTTCCTGCCCTTCTCAAAGTGCATCTAATGCATCTTATGCACATTAAAAAGGGATGGATCCTTCATCCTTCAGTCATACCCCAACCATTTTCATACTATTAATCCCCTGAGGATGCTCCTGCCAGGTAAAATCAAATCATTACTTTGCACAGAGCTGCTGCAGATACATATCCACATAATTATTCGTACCAAGACCCCCCCCCCTGAATTTGTATATACTCTCCCCATCTCTTGTCATCACCTTCATCATCACCATGATCATTATTATAATTATTTTCAACTTATCCCTAAAAATAAAGTTGTGTTACCATTGTAGATTATAACTTCCGATATATGTGGAGAGCCTTCTTTATCTCAATACATATCAGACTTCTGTTTCCCTTTGAGGGACTTCCCATTGCCTGAATGCTTGTGGTTGGTTTTTAGTTAAATACAACGAGAGAGAGCAAGAGAGAGAGAGAGCATAGCATCATTCAGATACTGAAAAAAATGATTTTTGGTGTTATTTCTTCAAATGAGCAATGAGCATTACTCAGAGAGAGAGAGAGAGAGGGAGGGAGGGAGGGAGGGAGAGGGAGGGAGAGGGGAGGAGAGAGAGAGAGACTACAACCTTTTCATTTATTAAGTTGAACCTCTGCCTTTATTATATTCAGTCCTTTCAGTGAGTTTCTGACAAAAAAGCTTTATCAGATATCGAAGTATGAATTGTTGAACCAATCTTGAACTCAAGCTAGCTGCAATGCAGAAAGCCATGGCTACTCTTAGGCTATCACAATTATCTGTTTGTTCAGGAAGACAATGAACAAGGCTGATAGCAGAGAAAACGCGTAGTTCTCTCACTATCCCAAAAGGTAATCACCCGCAGACAGACTCATATGAATTACATTTAATAAAGATAATTTTAAATCTACATTTACTGTAATTAAATTAGGATTGTCTTGCCTATAACTGTTTTAAGATGTCCCATTTTCAGCAAAAGCTAAATACAATCTTGCCTACAAAACACTTGCTTCCTTCAATTTAATAATACACCTGTTCTTTGCCCCCCTCTGTATTCTAAGCATCTGTGTAAAACTGTAAGAAGTGAGGGGTGTTATGTTCACTTTTAGAGAAGCTGTGAAGCCATCCATCCCATTGCTAATCTTACTGTAACTTAAAATAATTGCTCAGAAGGTTACCAATCACCCAGTTTGCTGTTCATTCAGTATATACAGGGAACACATCATTCCTTTAAAAAGAAAGGTTCTCCTGTATATTTTGGATTATAGATGCAGTCAGGGAGTTAAAAAGAAAAAAAAATGTGTTTTTGGAACCCTGACAGATGCCACAGTGCCTTGCCACTAACTATACCAATGTGCTTGATAAGAGCCAAACTCCAAATATATAGAGATTGTTTGTTGTAAGATAATCTTCAGACCCTCATAAATGCACAGACTGCTTAGTAATCTCTCTGTACAGCCTCCAAAAGTCAGATCCCCCCCCCACAACACACCTTTTTAATTTTAATCTTTATTTTAAAAATATTCAAATCAATGTAAATGTAATGGGTGGCATCCTTGATTAATTGGCTACAAAGTAACTGTATCAGGAGAAAAAAAATCCCTCATGCAGCAGTTTAATACTGGAATTCAATTATTGAGGGAATGGTGAGCTGGCCTTCATCTGATGCCAAACAGGGCCTGGAGAGGCATTTTATGGACAATACCCCCCTTAAGCAGTGATTGCACTTGATAACCTAGTGTTTCTCAACCTCAGCAGTTTTAAGATATGAAGACTTCAATTCCCAGAATTCCCCAGAGTTGATGAGATTGAGAAACATTGACCTAGATAGTCTTTTCCTACTCTTATTATTCCCTGATACAGAATCAATAGTTTCAGGAATATCATTTCTCTCTCACTCTCATTAACTCTCAGGAGATGATGCTGAATCAAGAAGTTATTTTTGCTGGAAAGGGAGATTGGGGTTACCTGTGATTTAAAAAGTGCTTTTAAATACTTTTTTTCACTTACATTGAAAAGGCAAAGCTTTTATTTTTCTGTTAAAAAATTGTTATAGCTGGTAATTGAATTCTGAAGGAACGTGGACCATATGTTGACACATTGGTGTAGGAACCAACCCTAAAGATCTTATAATCAAGTGCCAGCCCTTTTTGGAATGCTACTAAAGTACGTATTTTAGGGTTTTTTTCCCCAGAGTTCCCTGATTATTGAGATCCTTTACCACTCTGATAATTTTATCATAGCAAAAATGCTGCCTTTGAATCTAATATGGTCACAGAATAAGGACTTTTGCTGAATTTTGTTGAGGTTCTGCTTGCTACAGGCCTTGGATATATATTGGACCAGAAAATTCACATAAATCATGGCTTTCAATTATTCGTATCAAAACTGAGACAATGAGAAGGGGTGAGCCAACGTCGCGATGATACGGATGTGCGGTCTTAATGCTCCAAGACCGCAGCTGATATATTTGCCGCTGGGTGGTCCAATCGCACCTAAACTATCCTGCAGAGATGGTGAACAGGAAGAATATGCCTTTCTGATCTCAGGGACGTCGCAAAGTGCCTGCCCTTCTGCACCCCTTCCGCATATATGCTTTACTCACACATGGGCCTTCCGCGCCTGCACCTAACCTCAAAAACCTGCCTATATAGGACAGCATAGAGCCAGAGCAGGTGGGCACCTGTGATTTCCGCCACCAGTTCAGGTAAACCAATCCTAACCAGCTTAATACCACCTCTAGCCTTTAGGCAACTTCTGCAAATTCTGCACCCAATAATGCAGAAAGGGAGCTAATTATCCATAAGAGAAATCTCAAACCATAATAGGAAAATTGGTGTATTCATTTGTACTATGAGACTGATTAACAGGACAGAATTTTGTCAGAATCCTAGAGCTGTTGTAAATCTTGGAAGGACACTTTATTTTTACTGAGGGTTCAACTAAATCACCCCTTTATAGAATCAGCCTACTTCTCTTCATCCAGGGGAAGTGACGCATTGATAGCTCCATGGGAAATGGTGAACCATGTATAAATAGACAGTGGGTGATGTTATGTATTCTGAAACCTTCAAAAGGGCCGGCAACAGCTCTGCTTAGCCCTGATTGGCTAGGATGTAGCAGAGGCTGTTGCTAGCCTTCCCTAACAGCTAACCTTCCCTGATTGGCCGAGGTACTGCATCAGCAGCTGCTGTGGAGTACCCGGCCCCTGATTGGTTAATGTGATTGTTACAATTACTATAAATACTGGGTGTGTTTTGTGAAACTAGGAATCGTTGTTATCTTACTTCCTGAATAATAAAGATCATCTTTCTGGCTATCCATGGCTCCTGCGTATCCATCCACCCAATCTTTAAAACTGGCGACGAGGATGGGATTCGCAATTCCCGCAGGGCCTGGAACAAGAAAAAACAGCCAGTCGCAGCCACCTCTACCTCGCACAACTCCGGAGGCTATCCGAGCTACCTTTGTATAACTTCAGAAGCTACCTTCCAGCAGCAGCAGCAGCTGTAGCCACCGCCGTTGGAGCCTGCCAGCGTATCCGCCAACTTGGCATCGATCAGACGCGGCCTCCGTCCGCCCGAGGGGGTGTTCCGCACTCACCTTGGACGGAGTGCCGCCGATGCGCAAGGACGAGCAATGGACCGCGAGGCTCAACCAGAACGACCTTCAGTTAAAAGAGTTCGTGAAGGACCCGCCAGAACCCAAGGCCAGCATGTGCCCAGCTGAAGCAGTTTCTAGCCAACTGTCTGGGCCCGAAGTCATTGGGTTTTCCGTGCACCTCACGGATCCAGCCAGCTGTCCCTATAGCACAAACTGCTTAGCGATCTGGCCACTCAGCCTACCTGCGAAGTCTGCCTGCCAGCCTGCCTGCAAAGCCTCGCTGCCTTCCGAGAGCAGCCCGAGAAACCAGGCCACCACCTGCCTGCCTCCTCCCTCTACTGCCGGCCTCCCCTCTCAGCTGCTGGAGCCACCCGCTACTCCGCCTGCCTCCCAACGAGAAGTTCGAGGAGCTCTGGGGCCAGCCGAGTTCAAGCCGCCGCGGCCTCCGCACCCTCACCACCTGCGCAGCCTGCCCTGCCAGCCCTTTTCTTCCACCGGGCCTCCTCTCTGCCCTGCCGGCTCTCATCCGCCTCCGCCTCCCGAGCCGGCCGCTCTCAACGCTCCTAACCCAGGGCCGCCGTTCTCTCCCAACGAAGCCTGGCCACCTCCGCGGCTCTACTCCTCCCAAAATTTCAAAAGTTTGTGTGCCTTGCCATCCACGCCTCCAGGCCTCCACTGCCGCCTTCCTGCGCGAGCCTCCAGCCTCCCAAGGCCACCTGCCTGCTCAGCCTTGCCGCTGCTTCCCGCCCCGGTTTCCCGCTCACAGACCTCGACTGCCTTCAACGAGGGTCCTGACGATGCCGCTGCGGCCACCGCGCCTCACCGGTCCGTTCCAGACGCAAGAACGCCTCCCGAAGCCATCTGCGAGCCGCCTCCAGGGCCGGTCTCCGCTTCAGAGGTTGCCTCCGCTCAACGGACCTCCAATAGATTTTTTTTTTCTCTGGACTCCTCCGTGTGGCTTACAGCCCAGGACCGGAGGGTTTCAATGGGGTTTGTGGGCATGCGTAAAAAAAGGGGGAAAGGGGAATGAGAAATTCGCTAAAATGGGGTAATGTAAATTAGAAGTCAAAAATAGAGTATGCAGAGGAAAGGAGAAGTGAATGAATTTAACTGTAGATGAAATGTGAATGAATTAACTGGGGGAAAGGTGAAGTGAAAAATGGAGTTGTCATACAATCTTCTCTAAACTACAGATCCCAGAATGCTTCTGGGGCATGATCCTTGTGATTTCTTGGTAATAACAAGCAGAATTGAATTGCTTCTGGGTAATCTTAGTTTTAAAATGTAACACAGAGATAAACTGATTAAAATGAGTTAATGTTCTTACAATGTTCTGGAACGTTCAAAGCTCCTTGTTCTGATCCTAGGTGTTCCCCCCCCCCCCATCAAACATTCACCACCTCTCTAAGTCCATCTACAACGAAGAGGCCTGGTCCGAGATCGTCTGCGCATGCTCCTTAGCCAAGCTTGCGCAGATCTGGGGGGGAAGGGGTGTTATGTATTCTGAAACCTTCAAAAGGGCCGGCAACAGCTCTGCTTAGCCCTGATTGGCTAGGATGTAGCAGAGGCTGTTGCTAGCCTTCCCTAACAGCTAATCTTCCCTGATTGGCCGAGGTACTGCATCAGCAGCTGCTGTGGAGTACCCGGCCCCTGATTGGTTAATGTGATTGTTACAATTACTATAAATACTGGGTGTGTTTTGTGAAACTAGGAATCGTTGTTATCTTACTTCCTGAATAATAAAGATCATCTTTCTGGCTATCCATGGCTCCTGCATATCCATCCACCCAATCTTTAAAAGGTGAGCTTACAGGACATCATTAAGGTTTAACAATGGCTTATTGAGGAAAGTATGGACTTCCTATTTCTCTCACCAGAACATAGTTCTTCAGAATTACTGAATATCAGAGTTAAAGGGATCTTGGAGGTCTCTAGTCCAACTCGCTGCTCAGTAAAACCCCTGCTATCCCAGGGGGTGTCAAACCCATGCCTTGTGGGCTGAATGTGTCACCTGCTGGCCATGACCATGCCCGGTTTAGAGAAGGGGTGAAAAGTTGTGATACGTCACGTGATGATGCCATGATGACATGAGTTTGACACCCCTGCTTATACCATTTCAGACAAATGGTTGTTCAATCTCTTCTTAAAATCTTCTAGTGTTGGAGCATTCACAGCTTCTCAAGGCAAGTTGTTCCACTGATTAATTGTTATGTTAGGAAATTTCTCCTTAGTTCTCTTCTCAGTCTTTTGGCTAAGATCAAGTGTAGTATTTAGTTCTAGGTTGCTTCTCTCATTGATTATTTTCTATCCATTGCTTCTTGTCCTGCCTTCAGGAGCTTGACAAGAAGCAATGGATGGCAACCTGTTGTGGCCCAGCAGGAGCTGTTGGAGCTGCCACTAGACTCTGACAGCGAGGGGTCTTATGAGTTGGCCCTGGAGGAGGTGGAGGATGCTGGACAGAATTCTGACTCCGAGCAGGGCACAGAGAGACTGGTTGGTCACCAGGTGGTGCCTGAGCCTTGGATCAGTGGGGAAGAGACAAGAATGAGTGATCCAGAAAACACCTGTGAGTTGTTCCGGGATGCACGCTGTCGAAGGGCTACTCGGCGTCAAGAACAAGTACGTAATCACTGGAGGTGATTAATGATGCTCATTAAGATCCTCTCCTGATTATAAAAGAGACTGCTTGTGCCACACCTTTCTGCAGAAGTCAACGTTAACGATTAACAAGAAACAAACTTCGCAGGCTGGATTGCTGCCAGAGTTTGTTTGCATTGCTGCCAAGTTTTGTAGGACTTGCTGCCGGAGTGCTTATCTCTTTGTTTATGTGGCTTGCAGCCAATGAGAGTCTGGACTGATAAAAAAACATTCTCATTTACGTTGGTTTCGGCGTTCGTTCCTGGACGGAGAAGGGGGGGGGGGTCAGAACAGAAACTAATAAGGGAGAGAAGCACCAAATCACTGTTTGTGATAGGTTGACTTCAGTGTCTGGGCCAAAGTCACTTACTGGCTTCTTTGGCTGAACTTGGGTTTGAATCGAGGCCTTCATGATTCCAATCTAATCTTTAATCCCTGAATTTTTCCACTTTGTATCACTTTAATCAATGAAATATTGTTAGTGAATGTATTGTTCTTTTTTTTTTACAACTTTAGCACACATCAGTCTTGCTCAAATGCTCAAATACTTATGTGGTTTTTGATCAGCTTGAGAAGGTCTAAATAGAGCAGTAAGGAAAAGTAATGCTAAAATCTAAAATAAACCCTTTGAATAAAAAGTCAATTACATCCATATTGGCATTACACATAAAATAATATAGTAGTAATCAACTTTTTAGGTAAGGTTTTTGTTAAAGTTTTATGTTGCCTAATATATTACAAATAAAGAGGATATTAAAAAGTAATAATATGTCAGTATTAGACCACATTCATCACTGTGACTAAACTAAATGCATAGGGGGGAAATTGAATTAATGAAAAAAGAATAAAAAAGGATATAATTATTATAATTTAAAAATTATAATTGAGTAGTATAAAATTACTAATTAAGTTAATCAAAGAATGAATTCAGGTTGTGTGCCCCCCTGGCCCCTATTTTTCTAAAGTATTTGTATTCTATAAATGAGGCAATGGGGAAATCTTTCTTTAAGGTGTAAATCATGTTTCTTTTTCAAGCAGCATGGCTGAGGAATTCTGGGAATTAAAGTTGCCAAGTTTGAAAATATTGATCTAAATCAGGGGGTCAAACTGGTGTCCCATGAGCCGGATGCGTCATGCACAGGCCACGCCCACCCCAGCTCCACAAAGGCAAAAAAAAGGTCGCACTACATCAAAATACCTCATGTGGACGTAATCAAGTTTGACACCCATGATCTAGATTGAATAAGTAGAAATGGAGCATTTTATTACTAAATGGATTCTTTTCAACTGAGGTTCTTTTATTTTTCCTTGAGTTTAGTTCATTTTTAATGACAGGATCTTTTAAAAAAACAGCTATATCAAATAGTTTTTTTAAAAAAAAAAACATTCCCCTCATTTCTTCTTTCAGAGCTCTAGATGGAATTATGAACCTAACTGTCATTCCAAACCCTTAGAGTTTTTTTCCCTCCTACTGCTTCTAAAAATGAATATTTAAACTGCTTTAACATTAGCGGAACACTTTCCCCACTCTTATGACCAGACAGCCTGCTTGGGGGTTTCACCTCAGCTTTATGGTTGTCTTGGTGTTTGCTCAATTTCCAAGACCATATTGTAGGATGCTTAAGGCACATCCTCCCTTTATTCTAGATACAACCTTGGTATTGGAGCCAAACAATCATCTTTTTTTCTTGAACTCTTTCTTGTCTGATTTGCCTAGAAAAAGAATCTACTGGCCTTGCATAACTAGAGAGAAAGCTACCTGCCCTGGGGAAATGGGTCTTTTCAGCATTTCTTGATTAAGCAGGTTTAGCAGCTGCTTTTTTATAAGCCCTTTTCAAGCCCAGTAGAAAAGTCAAAACGTATACATGAGTGTCATGGATCCTAGAATATTTGACAGATGGAGGAAGTTAAATCAAGCTCTGTTGATCTATTGGTATATTTTTCTGAAATCTAATTCCCTAATACTGCACAGGTAATTCTCAATTTCAGAGGGGCACAATAGTTTGGGGGTTAAGATGCTGGGCTGGCTGACTGGAAAGTTGATAATCCAGGTTCAAGACACGAGCACCACACAATAGGGTGAACTCCCGTTACTTGCCCTAGCTCCTGCCCAGGAATTTGAAAGCATTCAAATGTAAGTAGGTTAATAGGTAGTGTTGTGGTCCGCCAGTAGCCAGCGGAGCTGGCAGCAGATTCAGACAATGAGGAGGTTGGGGAGGAACATGGGCCAGTCCTGGAATCTCAGGAAGGCTCTGATGAGGGCTCTGTCTTGGAGGCAGAGAGGGGCCCAGAGCTGTATGCCATTTTTCAGCTGTCTTCAGAGTCAGACATCAGTGAGGCAGACAAACAGCTAGAGCCTGTTCCCAGTGTGCGCATGTGCAGATGCCAAACGAAGGGAACAGCTAAAGAACAGGCTTGAGAGTAAGGCCACAGGTGGATGATGAATGGCCCTTCCCAGAGGAAATAATTGAGGAGAGAAAGGGGAGTGGAGTTTGCAGGAGATAATTAGTTTACTTAATTGGTTCATGACTCTGAGACTCCTTGCCAAGTTCTGCAGATATTGACCTGTCAGCTCTCCAAGCCAGATAAGGTCTGTGAATGAAAATCGTCCCTTGACTTTGCTGGATTTGAATGAGCAGAATTCACAGTAAATTAATTAAAAGGGTTTTTGGACAAGGAATTTGCTTCATGCTCTTGAGAAGCCTAGGTCAGAACAGGTACCATTTTGGTGGGAAGGTAACATTGTTCTGTGACCTCGGCATATACCCATGCTGGCCACATGACACTCAAGTGCTTTTGGACAATGCTGATTCCTTCAGCTAAGAAACAGAAATGAGCACTGCCCCCTAGAATCAAATATGACTGGACAAGAGAAACGTTTACCTTTAGTCCTCGACTTATGATGACAATTGAGCCCATTTCCATTGCTAAGCGAGACAGTTGTTAAGTGAATTTTGTCTCATTTTAATATGACCTTTCTTGCCACATTTGTTAAGCTAGCAGCCCATCTGTAAAGTGAATCTGGCTTCCTCATTAACTTTGCTGGCCAGAAGGTCACAAAAGGTGACTACATGATCCAGACACTGCAACCATCATTAATATGAACCAGTTGCCAAGCATCCAAATTTTGATCATATGAACACAGGGATGCCACAAGAGTTGTAAGTGTGAAAAACAGTCATAAGTCATTTTTTTCAGTGCCAATGTAACTTCAAACAGTCACTAAACAAAATGATGTAAGTCGAGGACTACCTGTATATTAACTTTTATAAGACTGGGAACACCTGGCTGCTATTTCAAGAAGAGTTGAAATTTAGAAGCTTGATATTGATTCAGGGTAGCCAGGAATAGACTTTTTCTAAGATACATCAGTTTTTAAAGATCCCCATTGGGCCAATTATTATTTTTTTTAAAAAAAATGCCTCAAGAGATACTAACAAGGCTGTTAATCTAGGAAGATAAGAAAAGGCTGAACTGGGAAAAAGAAATTCCCCAAAGGTGGCAATGACGAATCACTTTCATTTTATTTCCAATAAGAACAATAGGAACTGACATACTAAGGTGGACTTGGCAGTTTTCTTTTCATTACCTATCTTAGTAGTTCAAGGTTATTCAAGAATTTTGGTTGTATGTGCTGGCACAAATGATTTATGAGATGTAACCTGTTCTCCAGTTTACTTTCCCAAGTGCAGAGTGAAATGCCTTCAGAAATTCTATTCTACACCTTCAGAGCCATTTCTCTGTAACTTAATTTTATTCCTACAAATGGACGAAAGGGAAAGATTTCTTAGCTCGTTTTGTTTCTTGTGTTTTGTTAAAATGGCTAAGATGAATCAGTTTTTAAACAAAGCCACATGTTCTTCTGGGAAATAGGATCTGAGACATTCTTCCAAAGGGAATGTTAATGGATAAATTATCAAAAATCTTCAGTGTGGACTTTTGTAACCTACCTGGGCTACCCTTGGAGAACATTCAGAAGCTACAGCTGATGCTGGCAGTTCTTGGGGGCCCAAAGAATGGCCCATGAAACACCAGGCTTCCAAAAGCTGCATCGGCAGCCAGTTTGCTTCCAGGTGCAATTGTTGTGGCCCACCAGCAGCCAGCAGATTCAGACAGTGAGGAGGTTGAGGAGGAGGAACATGGGCCAGTTCTGGAGTCTGGGGAAGGCTCTGATGAGGGCTCTGTGTCGGAGGCAGAGATGGGACCAGGGCTGTATGCCAGATATCAGCTGCCTTCAGAGTCAGACATCAATGAGGCAGACGAACAAATGGAGCCTGTTCCCAGTATGCGCATGCGCAGAGTTACCAGATGAAGGGAACAGCTAAAGAATAGGAGTCAACTTCAGATTTAGGCCAGAGGTGGACGATGAATGGCCCCTCCCAGAGGAAATAAAAGAGGAGCAAAAGGGGACTGGAGTTTGAAAGACTTTGCTGGCTGTGAATGAGCAGAATTCACAGTAAATTAATAAAAGGGTTTTTTCTCGGGACTAGGAGTTTGCTTCATGCTCTTGGGAAGCCTCGGTCAAAACAGTAATTCAAGATATTAGTAATCACCTTTAAAGGCCTTCATGGCATGAGTTCACGCTGCTTGAGTGACCATCTTATATCGCTGGGATTGGCCCATCCCACCCATGCTGGCAGTGGCTAAATATTCCATGACTATACTAAGAAAAAAAAAGAGGACTTTCCCTGTATGTATCCTAGGCTCAACTTTTATTTTATTTGTGATGTTCTTTCATGTTTAATGCAGAAATTCTAGTTAAGCTGTATTTTTTGTGTAATAGAGGTAGTCCTCGACTTACAACAGTTAACTTAGTGACCATTTGAACTTGCAATGGCACTGAACAATGTGACTTATGACCATTTTTCATAGTTACGACCTTTGCAATAACCCCACAATCTTATGATCAAAATTCAGATGCTTGGCCAATGGTTCATATTTATGACCGTTGCTGGGTCCCAGAGTCATGTGATTACCTTTTCTGACCTTCTGAAAAGCAAAAGCTAATGGGAAGCCAGATTCACTTAACAAGGGTATTACTAACTTAATAACTGCAGTGATTCAACCAGTGGTGGATTCCAGCTCCCGTCGTAACCGGTACGCTGCGCACAGAGCTGGGCATGTTTGCTGCCCACGCATGCACACGCCACCACCCTGTGACACCCAGCTGCTTGGCGGAGTTTGCACAGGCACCGCACACTGCGCATGTGTGCACAATTGGCCCAGTTGCTTCAAACACAGGTAAGGAAAGTGGGTGGGCCAAACAAGACACCATACCGGTATTGTGGCCGCTGCTCCTGGCTACCACCAGTACAGCTGTACTAGGCTGTACTGCCTGGAATCCTCCTCTGGATTCAACTGTGGCAGGAAAAGTGTAAAACAGGGCAAATCTCAACAAATGTCTTACTTAACAACAGAAATTTTGGGCTCAATTGTGGTTGTAAGTCAAGGACTACCTGAGGTGGTATTCATCTGGTTCTCTCTGTAGCAGTGGCTGTGGGAGGCTCCGCCCATCTGCCCCAACATGATGCGCAAGCACTGCACATGCACAGATGAGGAGCATGCGCTCACATTTGCGAAACGGTTGGGAAGGTAAGTGATGCTATCCCTGCCTGTACTGCAGGGCAGATGTTCTCATTGTTGCATATTTAACTCATTAGATTTCCAGGATCATAGCTCAGCTCTCTAATCAATCAGTGATGCCATTTTAAATTGCAAATCAGTTGCCATGTTTCTAATTTCTCCCTCTGAGAACCGTCTGGTGCACTGCTTTGGTGTTTACATTTTAGTGGTATGTGCTTCATGGCAAAACAAAACAAAAATGAATATTTAAGAAGAATCTTATCCAGACGCTTTATAGACTAGTTAATTTATTATATTAAACAATAGTATCCCATAGTTAAAATGACAGAAGTCTTCCACATTTCTAACGCTGAAATATGTATTCAGCGTTACTCCTTCCTTCCTTCCTTCCTTCCTTCCTTCCTTCCTTCCTTCCTTCCTTCCTTCCTTCCTTCCTTCCTTCCTTTCTTCCTTCCTTCCTTCTTTCCTTCCTTCCTTCCTTCCTTTTCCTTCCTTTTTCATATTAAGATCTTTTCATATAGACCAGTGATGGCTAACCTTTTTGTCATTGTGTGCCGAAAACATGCGTGTCCACACCCACAATGCAGTGTGCACGCAACAATCCCTGCTTGCCCCATCCCCTCTACATGTGTGCATGACACCCCATACGCCCCCTGCCCTCTGTGCATGTGTGCCACCCCCCATGCCCCATTTTGGACCTAACAGGCCTAACTGAAGCCTCCTGGCACCAAAAATGGGGTGTGGGGGGGGCTGCTCCCCCTGCACTCCACCTTGCCCCACACACATACATTCGTGTCTCCAACATGTGCCCTGCCCCCACGCATGCATGGAAGAGGCTCAAAAATTAGCTGGCCAGCGGGAGGCATGCACGCATGCACGGTTTAGCTGAGCTGGTCTTGTGTGCCTGCAGAGAGGTATCTGCGTGCCACCTATGGCACATGTGCCATAGGTTCACCATCATGGAAAAAGGCTTTGTAGCGGTCTCTCAATTGTTTTAATAGAACACTAGAGCTATCACTGTGACTAGAGCCCCAAGTGTCTATGATACCTAACCCCACATTTTACTACATTTTTATTACAGTAATCTTGTTATTGTAATCAAATCTATAGTACTATTGTACTATAGTAATTATAGATTACTATAATATATTCACTATATGTTTGAATGTCAGGGACCTCCAATTCTTTCTTTCTCTGAGTCCGTGGCTTGTACAGGGACTTGCAATGATTCGTCTGAAATGTATACCTACAATTTAATGACCTGAGAAATTGCAGAAACCTTTTCTCCTTTTCTTGAACTCTGTTGGAATCCTCCTGCATTAAAAAAACTTAATTAATTAAACAGAACAACAAAATAAATAGAACAACAAGAAATAAATATATGACAGCTTCCTATACATACGTATATATGCATATAAAAAATTTTCACAACTGTTTTGATAAAGGATGATTATATTTCATTGAAACTGCAGTGTATCATCTATATTATAAACAATTTACTTGTAAGTAACAAATATTCATGAGCTTGAGTAATTTGGAATTAATTAACTTGTTTGTTATATCTTTTCTTCAAGGGCTTAAGGCAGATGGAAAGCATTCCATCCCTTTGTTTTCTGCTCACAATAATATCCATACGAAATCCAAAACATTAATATTTACACAACATTGATTGAAGAACATAGGTTACTTACAAACCTAGGTGTATCTTACTTGAACCATCTCAGAGGAGAAATTGGTATCGCCAAATCCTTCCTCTAATATTTTAATTTGCCTTAGGAAAAAAAGCAAAGCTGGGTTTTGAGCTAAATGTCTGAGGAACAATTGGTAGAGAGATATCATTATAATTCTGAATTGTATTCAGGAAGGTTGAAAGAAAAACAAAATGGCCATCCATTGTCCTTTCTAGTAAATATTGGACAAATATTAGCCTTGTGCTGAACTGATAATGAATGATGAATAAAAAGAATAGGTCATAATTGTTTTTTTACCCACAGATTGCAGCACTAAAACCAGGAAAGTCTGTTCATTCGCAAGATGTTTTTGAAAAGTTCACCTTGCACATGAAATGATTACATTAAACAATAACCGTACAAAAACATTGAACAATGATGATATTTCAATTTTCTTTTTCAAAGTGGTTCTCCCAGTCATGTTACTTATCTCTGTTAATTACGAACAGCTCTGATACTCGTGACTTTCAGGTTCTTGCACTACTAGAGTTCTCAACTAATCATATCAATGGCCAAATATTTTCCCCCTTCCACCTACCTCAATTTTGTCATTCCTTAGACCAGATTTCTAGCCCACCACCATCCATGGTCCTATTGCCAGCCAGTATATGTTGTAAATCAAGGACTACCAATACAGGTAGTCTTTGACTTATAACAGTTTGTTTAGCAAGCATTCACAGTTACAATTGCACTGAAAAAATTAATTTATGATCGTTTTTTACACTTACAACCATCGCAGCACCTCCCATAATCGCATGATTAAATTTCAGATGCTTGGCAACTGACTCATATTTATGATGGTTATAGTGTCTCGGGATCATGTGATCAACTTTTGCAACCTTTTGACAAGCAAAGTCAAACAGGAAGCTGGATTCATTTAACAACCAGGTTACTAAATTAACAACTGGAGTGTTTCACTTAACAATGGTGGCAAGTAAAATGGAACAAAACTCACTTAGCAACAATCTTGTTTAGCAGCAGAAGTTTTGGGCTCAACTGTGGTTGTACATTGAGGTCTGTATTAGAAAATATTTTGCTTGTCCAGCTGCAAGTGAGATAAACAAAGAATCCTAGAAGGTCATGTTCCCCTGCTTAAACCAGTAGTATCAAGCACAGCAAAATAGCTTCTCAAAACACCTTGAGCTCTAAAACAGTGGTTCCCAATTTTTCCAGCTCTGTGGACTGGCAGCAGTGGTGGTAAGGAAGGGATGTGGACACCAAATTGGGGATGATTTCATATACATACCTCATCAAATGTAAACACCAAATTTAAATCTTCCATGTAATCCTTGAGGTAAGTTATTAATAAATAGGACATATTAAATTATCTATAACTATTTCCTATGTTTTCTTTTTAATGCCATTAGTTTCATTTCAGAGTAAATTAAATTTCTCTGCCCCATCAGCCACTTTCTTATCATAATTTTATCGTTTTGGAAGGAGTATACAACCTGGACTGCTGAATACAACCAGGGGGCAAAAATCCTTCCCACTTGTGCTAAGTACATACACATGTACTAATCATGCTATTTCATTCAAGGGAAAAAAATAAAAAGGCAAACAAATGAGAGCATCGGAGAAGACTATGAAAAGGAAATACACTATCTGTCAATGTTCCAAGTAATGCATCCATTAAAAGCAGAACTCTGAGGACTTCTGGTTGGCGTCACAGCAAGATCAGACATGAGGAATGGGTCTCCGCATTCCCCTGCTGAGTTCTCCCCATTGATGGCCTCCAAAAGGAGTCAAAGCTGCCTTGTAGAGGCGGTGAAGCAAAGAGGGGTGCCCTGTGAGGCCACAGAGAGTTGCAGCTCTGAGAGGGTTTTTTTTTTTCTCTCTCAGCCATGGTGAGGAGAAGAGGCAGCCTAAAGATGCCTGACACAAAGCTGGGACAACCAAAGACAACTAAGACTTGTGCTGGAGCGAAGTAGGTGAATAATGACTGGAACTGGAGGAGAGGATTCATTCTCACTTAAAACCTAACCCCAAGGACTAACAGAATTATTTCCTCAGAATTATTTGTTAAAGCGGAGATTAAGCATACTGAGAAAAATACCAGACTAGAAGGAAAAAACTTAAAGAGAGAAAAACAATAAATATTTAAAAATACAGAATTGGACTTTTAAACTGGAAAGATATGGTAATGCGAAGGCATTTTAAAATAGTGGAATTATTTGCTTAAAAAACTTATTCTGTTTTTACAATTCAACTATTATTAAAATTACAATTGAAAGACTAAAACAAGATTGATTAGTGGCAACACTGAAACTTAAGTTGAGAGCACCACCTGCATATGAAACAAAAATATACAAGTCTGGGAATACTTATATGAAGGATTGTGAAAATATTTAATGCATTATATCTAACTACCCCATGACTACTGGAGACACAAATATGAGAAGGAAGTTATTTAATTAAAGTGATCCCTGAATGTTATGTTAGAAGATTGAATCTGTAAAGGGGACGTAAAGAGACACCTGATAACCCCTGGGACTATTTAAACAAAATTCATTAATTACTTAAGGGATATAAAGAACTGATTAGTGTACTTCTTGAAGGGCAACTTTAGGTCTGAATAAATGGTTGCGAATGTATGAATTATGGAAACAACAATATCCAGATTCAAATGTTAGTGAACAATGACTAGCAGATCAAAGGCGATTTATTATACGGAATAAAGTGTTTAATGAAGTTGAACTAGAGGAAATTCAGGCAAATTGCAAAACCAAAAAAACAATATCACAAGCGGAAATAACTGATATTCAAGACACAACTAAAGACATTATAGTAGAACTCCCAGAAGAAGCTCTCGGGGAGGAAATAACACTACCACCACTAGAACCAGTTATCACTGAACCAACTGATGAACTAACTCAAAAACAAAAAAAATTGAAGGATAAGATCATGGAGCATTTTCTGCTTAATGAGGAAAGGCAACGTTTACCATCACTAAAAACTGTGCCTAAGAAAATTTTGGCCCCTATCATGAAAATGGTTAATGCAGTGTTTTCAACAATTGAATCGGGATCCATCTTGGAAACGAACCAGTTAATGTACATTGCAGCTGTAATAGTCACCAATGAACTAGGCATTAAAATCAAAGTACCTAGTCACAGAACAGAAAAAGCATCAAAGCCAAAGTGGAAAATCCGATTAGAACAAAAAGTCAAAAAATTGAGGGTAGATGCTAGTAACTTAAAGAACATGCATGAGCAACGGCTTAAAAACAACAAAATCATAGATCAGCTAATCAGAAGATATAGATTGGATACAAGAAACATCAATGAAGCTGTAGAGATTGTAAAACAGCAGATAACAGCAACAGCTAGAAAAATTGAAAGATATGAGGCACGAATCATCCAATATAAACAAAATCAACAATTTCGATCAGACCAATGGCGTTTTTATCAAAGTCTTAATGTGAATGGTGACACCAAAAGTGAAAAACCAGAAAAACTGGCCACAGTTGAATTCTGGAAAGAATTGTGGGAAAATGCAAAGGACTACAATAAGGAAGCAAAGTGGATACATGACTTTGAGAAAAGCATTGGCAACAAACAAATGCAAGTATTAGAAATAACAACTGAGATGGTCAAAAATCAAGTAAAAAAGGTAAAGAATTGGACATCACCTGGAAGGGACCAATTACATGGTTTCTGGCTCAAATATCTGACCAGTTTACATGCAATATTGGCCAAGCAACTGAATGAAATTTTACAAAAGGGCCAAATTGATAAATGGTTGACAACTGGAAAAACATACTTGATTCAGAAAGATGCAACTAAAGGAACAACACCTGAAAACTACAGACCAATATTATGCTTGCCAACAACCTTCAAATTACTCACAGGCATTATAACATGATGGATTATTTGGAAACAAACAACATCTTGCCAGTAGAGCAAAAAGGCAACAAAAGAAGGAGCAGGGGCACAAAAGATCAGCTCCTAATTGATAAAATGATATTAGAAAATTGTAAGAACAGAAAAACGAACTTGAATATGGTCTGGATTGATTACAAAAAGGCATTTGACTCACTGCCACATAGTTGGATCATAAAATGCTTACAAATAACTGGCATTAGCAAAAATATTACATCCTTTACTGAAAAGGTGATGAAACAATGGAGAACTGAGTTGGCAGTAGGGAATGAGAGCTACGGAATGGTTAATATCAAGCGAGGAATTTTCCAGGGTGATTCACTTTCACCTCTTCTCTTCATCATCGCAATGATCCCACTATCAGTAATCTTAAAAAAAATGAAATTAGGCTACCAAACAGCCAAAGAAGCTGAAAAAATTTCGCATTTACTATATATGGATGATTTGAAACTCTATGGAAAGTCAGAAATCCAATCATTGACAAACACAGTCCGAGTATTCAGCACAGACATTTCAATGCAGTTTGGCATGGAAAAATGTGCCACTGTATCCATAAAAAGGGGCAAAATCACTGCATGTGAGGGAATTGAAATGCCCAATGACCAACTAATTAAATGCAAAGAAAATGAACCCTACAAATACTTAGGCATTCTGCAGTTGGATAACATCAAGCATGGAGAAGTAAAAACTATTGTCAGGCGAGAGTACACCAACAGAGTTAGGAAAATTTTGAAATCTAAATTGAATGGTGCAAATACAATCAAAGCCATAAATACCTGGGCAATACCAGTTATAAGATACACAGCTGGTATATTTAACTGGACACAAGCTGATTTGGACCTTTTGGACCAAAAAACCAGGAAACTAATGACAATGCACTACAGTTTACATCCACGTGGTGATACTGATAGACTATATCTGCCCCGAAAATCAGGTGGCAGAGGATTATTACAAGTGAAGCAAACAGTTGAAGAAGAAAAACATGCACTGGCTGATTATTTAAAAGAAAGTCAAGAACATCTATTAATCGAAGTAAAGAACAAAAATCTACTGAAGGCCCAACATATGAAACAAGAATACAGAAAAGATGTGATAAAATCAAGAATGGAGAGTTGGCAGAACAAAGCACTGCATGGCCAATTTCTGGAAAAAATAAAAGACAAAGTGGACAGTGAACAAACTTGGTTATGGTTAACAACAGGTATATTAAAGAAAGAAACAGAGTCACTAATCCTGGCTGAGCAAGAACAAGCTATCCACACAAATGCCATTAAGGCCAAAATCGAAAAATCCTCTGATGATGCCATATGCAGACTTTGCAAAGAAGCTGATGAAACTGTTGATCACATCCTCAGCTGCTGTAAAAAAATTGTGCAGACTGATTATAAATTGCGGCACAATTCAGTAGCACAAATGATCCATTGGAATTTGTGCAAAAATTATAATATTAAAACAGCAACAAACTGGTGGGAACATCAGCCTGAAAAAGTCACCGAAAATCCGATGGTCAAGATCTTGTGGGATTTCCGTATACAAACCGACAAAATACTGGCGCATAATACACCAGACATCACACTGGTTGAGAAAAATAAGGTCACAATCATAGACATCGCAATACCAGGTGATAGCAGGGTCGCCGAGAAGGAACATGAAAAAATCGCAAAATACCAGGACATAAAAATCAAAATTCAACGACTATGGCACAAACCAGCAGTGGTAATTCCAGTGGTAATTTGCACATTGGGTGCTATTCCAAAAGCACTGGAATTACATTTAAAACAGTTAAAAATTGACAAAATCACCATCAGTCAAATGCAAAAAGCTGCACTGTTTGGATCTGCACGCATATTATGAAAATACTTTACAATGTCCTAGGCCCCTGGGTGGGGCCCGACTAGTAACCAATGCCAAATCCGGCGAAACAACTGGCCGCTGTGATACAATTGTATAATAATTATAACAACAACAACAACAACAACAACAACTCCACCATTGCCGGTCCCAAGCCCGGATGAGAAAGGAGGAGGGTTGGAGTCAGGTTGGCAACCTGGCCCCATAAAAAAACCCCGCAACCCATACAACATTGTGAAAGAAACGAATAAAATTTTTATACTGCATCGGTCATTGCGCGGGTTAACAAGGGCTGCGGCGGATGTTGGGGTCCCTGGACATCTGCAAACAAGTGGGCTACAAGTGGACCAGCCAACAAAACGACAAAAATATAGTGCAGATGAAAACCGTGCCATAATGGCCTGTTACTACAACTCAGAGCCAGAAAAAAGAGGTTATTTAAAGCGAATGTATGAATTATGGAAACAACAATATCCAGATTCAAATGTTAGTGAACAACGACTAGCAGATCAAAGGCGATTTATTATACGGAATAAAGTGTTTAGTGAAGTTGAACTTGAGAAAATTCAGGCAAATTGCAAAACCAAAAAAACAATATCACAAGCAGAAATAACGGATATTCAAGACACAACTAAAGACATTATAGTAGAACTCCCAGAAGAAGCTCTCGGGGAGGAAATAACACCACCACCACTAGAACCAGTTATCACTGAACCAACTGATGAACTAACTCAAAAACAAAAAGAATTGAAGGATAAGATCATGGAGCATTTTCTGCTTAATGAGGAAAGGCAACGTTTACCATCACTAAAAACTGTGCCTAAGAAAATTTTGGCCCCTATCATGAAAATGGTTAATGCAGTGTTTTCAACAATTGAATCGGGATCCATCTTGGAAACGAACCAGTTAATGTACAGTGCAGCTGTAATAGTCACTAATGAACTATGCATTAAAATCAAAGTATCTAGTCACACAACAGAAAAAGCATCAAAGCCAAAGTGGAAAATCCGATTAGAACGAAAAGTAAAAAAATTAAGGGCAGATGCTAGTAACTTAAAGAACATGCATGAGCAACGGCTTAAAAACAACAAAATCATAGATCGGCTAATCAGAAAATATAGATTGGATACAAGAAACATCAATGAAGCTGTAGAGATTGTAAAACAGCGGATAACAGCAACAGTTAGAAAAATGGAAAGATATGAGACACGAATCATCCAATATAAACAAAATCAGCAATTTCGATCAGACCAACGACGTTTTTATCAAAATCTTAATGTGAATGGTGACACCAAAAGTGAAAAACCAGAAAAGCAGGCCACAGTTGAATTCTGGAAAGAATTGTGGGAAAATGCAAAGGACTACAATAAGGAAGCAAAGTGGATACATGACTTTGAGAAAAGCATTGGCAACAAACAAATGCAAATATTAGAAATAACAACTGAGATGGTCAAAAATCGAGTAAAAAAGGTAAAGAATTGGACATCACCTGGAAAGGACCAATTACATGGTTTCTGGCTCAAATATCTAACCAGTTTACATGCAATATTGGCCAGGAAACTGAATGAAATTTTACAAAAGGGCCAAATTGATGAATGGTTGACAACTGGAAAAACATACTTGATTCAGAAAGATGCAACTAAGGGAACAACACCTGAAAACTACAGACCAATAACATGCTTGCCAACAACCTTCAAATTACTCACAGGCATTATTGCAGATAACGTGATGGATTATTTGGAAACAAACAACATCTTGCCAGTAGAGCAAAAAGGCAACAAAAGAAGGAGCAGGGGCACAAAAGATCAGCTCCTAATTGATAAAATGATATTAGAAAATTGTAAGAACAGAAAAACGAACTTGAATATGGTCTGGATTGATTACAAAAAGGCATTTGACTCACTGCCACATAGTTGGATCATAAAATGCTTAAAAACAACTGGCATTAGCAAAAATATTACATTCTTTACTGAAAAGGCGATGAAACAATGGAGAACTGAGTTGGCAGTAGGGAATGAGATCTAGGAATGGTTAATATCAAGCGAGGAATTTTCCAGGGTGATTCACTTTCACCTCTTCTCTTCATCATCGCAATGATCCCACTATCAGTAATCTTAAAAAAAATGAAATTAGGCTATCAAACAGCCAAAGAAGCTGAAAAAAATTCGCATTTACTATATATGGATTATTTGAAACTCTATGGAAAGTCAGAAATAGAAATTCAATCATTGACAAATACAGTCCGAGTATTCAGCACCGATATTTCAATGCAGTTTGGCATGGAAAAATGTGCCACTGTATCCATAAAAAGGGGCAAAATCACTGCATGTGAGGGAATTGAAATGCCCAATGGCCAACTAATTAAATGCAACGAAAATGAAGCCTACAAATACTTAGGCATTCTGCAGTTGGATAACATCAAGCATGGAGAAGTAAAAACTATTTTCAGGCGAGAGTACACCAACAGAGGGGCCTAGGGCTCGGTCCTGTCCCCCCTCCTATTTAACATCTACATGAAGCCGCTGGGTGAAATCATACGCCGGCACGGGATCAAATATCATCAATATGTGGATGATACCCAATTGTATTTGTCCGCCCCGTGCCAACTCAGTGGAGCAGTTGAAGTGATGTGCCAGTGCCTGGAGGCTGTCAGGGTCTGGATGGGAGCAAACAACCTTGCACTCAATCCAGACAAGACCGAGTGGCTATTAATGTTGTCTCCCAAAGATGGTCCAGACATTCCACCTCTTAGCCTGGGGGGGTGAAATTATACACCCCTCGGAGAGGGCCCGCAATTTGGAGGTCCTCCTGGATCCACAGCTGACGTTAGAATACCACTTGTTGGCTGTGACCAGGGGGGCCTTTGCCCAGGTTCGCCTGGTGCACCAGTTGCGGCCCTATCTGGACCAGGAGGCACTTCGAATAGTCACTCACGCCCTCGTCACCTCAAGACTGGATTACTGTAATGCACTCTACATGGGGCTGTCCCTGAAGAGTGTTCGAAGACTGCAGTTGGTTCAGAATGCAGTCGCATGAGCGATAATGGGTGTACCCAGATACACCCATGTTACACCTATCCTCCACGAGCTGCACTGGCTCCCCATTGGTCTCCAGACCCGCTTCAAGGTTCTAGTCATTACTTTTAAAGCCCTACATGGTACTGGACTTGGCTACCTGAGAGACCGCCTCCTTCCATTTACCTCCCAACGACCAATAAGATCACACAGGTTGGGCCTTCTCTGGGTGCCGTTGACCGGACAATGCCGGCTGGCAGCCCCCTGAGGGAGGGCCTTCTCTGTAGCTGTGCCGGCCTTATGGAATGAGCTACTCGTGGAGATCCGGACCCTTACCACTCTTCTGGCCTTCCATAAAGCGACCAAGACCTTGCTGTTTCGGCAGGCCCGGGGCTTTGAGAAATAATCCAGCCCCACGTGATTGAATGGTGATTTTATTTTAAATAATTGTACTTTTATTATTCTATGTCTTTGCTTTTGTTGTGAGCCGCCCAGAGTCCCTAGGGAGTGGGCGGCATACAAATTTTATTAAAGTTGCAATGTTACAAAGTGATTTGCTTTTCTCCTCTCTTTCTTTCCCTTTTTCTTAGAATGGTGGCATGATTAGAAGTTAGGTAGGATAGAATAAAGCATCTTTTTAATAAAAGGGTGACATGATTAAAAGTTAGGATAGAGATAGAATCAAGATAAAGGGGGAATATTAGTGTATACTTGAATAATCAAATAAAGATAGACTATAACGTCATATAATTATTAGTAGAAATATATAAATTGTTTGGATGTAATAACTAGGATTATTTTTACTAGTTTTATTTGTATCAGGCTGTATGACACCCAAGTGCCACACTGTTCATGCATTGGTATTGTATATGTAAACCAAAATTAAAAAAGAAAAAGCAAACTCCTAGGCAGGTAGATTCCTCAAAGCACAATTTATTGGATACATCGTATTGGCACAGCTGGTAAAAACGGACTCTGAAGGTTCTCGTGGTTTTCACCTAATTAAAATATGAAAGTTCCCCCTTTCCCCCAACACATCAGTCATATTGTCCAATAGCGGTGCTGGTCGGTTACTTGGTTACTTTACTTCTCCTCTTTCCAGTGTTGAAATGTCCTTGGTTCCCACAGGAAACTTTATGTTTTGACTATGCAACTCCAGCTATTTATTCCTCCCCCTCCCATCTTGTGACAATCCTGAAGCCGTAAAGATGGCCTCAGCCAGGTTCGCCTCAGGGTTGACACTATCATTTATCACATCTCTCTGTACATTTCCATATTTCTGCATTTGTTTCCACCATGCTTATTGCAGCTTGCTGTTCTTAAACTTCTCCATCTTCTCATTTTTAGAATCTCATCAAGTCCGACTCCAAATTCTAGGGAGACAACTGCCTTCATACTGCTGAGCTGAAGTGTTCGCCATTAATCCTCAACTCAGCATAAAAATTTACAAGCATAAAATTTGCAGTCCTCTTTGGGGCTCTCCATCCTGTCTGACCCACTCATCACCAATCATTTCACTTCACTCCAAGGCAATGGGTGACATAGATTAAGAGCTTTTTACACTTCTTGGAACTGCCTTTGAACAGTGTTAGGATAAGGGGTTAATATACTACTTTTTCGCTCATATTTAAAGGTATCTTATTTATGAGCTGGAGAAAGGGAACACGATGGAGGCAGAAGAAAGATGTTTTCTAGGCATGTTTGTTGGTATCAAGTCAGAAAGTGCTTCATGTAAAAAGTAGCACTTTCTGACTTAGTCCTATATTCTTAAATTCTACAGACCATATTTTTCAAGGCATAAGATGCACCGGAGTATAAGATGCACCAAGGTTTTGAAGAGGCAAATGTTTTTTTAAAAAGTTTTTGCACTCTGCAGACCTAAAAAAACAGCCTTTTTTTTTTTCAAAAAAAGAGGTTAAAGGTTAAATGTTTATTGCATTTATATGCCGCCCTATTCCTGGAGGGACTCAGGGCAGCTAACAAACCCAGGGGCGGGTAGTACACACAAGGAAACACTACAAACAAATACAGAGAAAAGTTTAAAAACAATCAACAGTCACACAATTCGAGCGGGGAAGGGAACTCGTCAACCCCAGGCCTGCCGGAACAGCCAGGTTTTAACGGCTTTACGGAAAGCCTGAAGGGAGGTCAGGGTCCGAATCTCCGTGGGGAGTTCGTTCCAGAGGGCTGGAACAGCCACAGAGAAGGCCCTCCTCCGGGTGGTCGCCAATCGACATTGGCCTGTAGATGGAATCCGGAGGAGCCCTAATCTGTGGGATCTAATGGGTCTTTGGGAGGTAATTGGCAGCAGGCGGTCTCTCAAGTACCCAGGTCCAATACTATGAAGGGCTTTATAAGTGATGACTAGCACCTTGAAGCATATCCGGAGACCAATAGGCAGCCAGTGCAGCTTGCGGAGGATAGGTGTAACGTGGGTGTACCAAGGTGCACCCACAATCGCTTGCGCGGCTGCATTCTAGACAAGCTGAAGTCTCCGAATGCTCTTCAAGGGCTGCCCCATGTAGAGCGCATTGCAGTAGTCAATCAGAGGGCATGAATAGCCTTTAGGAGCTCGTAGAGTGCTCCTGGTGGGTGGGGACCCCCAAAAATGAGCAAAAAGGTCTGATTGCAAAAACAGGCACATTTTTTTGTAATAAAGGGGGCATGCATAGCCTTTATAGAGTGCTCCTGGGGGCTGCCTTCCCAGCCCCCAGGAGTACTCTGCAAGGCTCTTAAAGGCTATGCACGGCCATTTTGGTGAAGGGGGAGGGGTTTTGGAAGGCAAAAAATGCTGTATTCAGTGTATAAGATGCACCCAGCCTCTTTTGGGGGGAAAAAGGTGCCCCTTATACTCTGAAAAATATGGTATTTAAAATGCAGCAAGCTGAAGATAAAGTGAGATCTTTAGTACTTTTAGGTCAGTATATTTCTACTACTTATAATTATTTGTTAAATGTGGACAATAAAATCATACAATATATTGAAATGCAGTAATGAATTAACATTTAATAATAATAAATAATGTCCAAAAAGTAACAAAAACAATCCATTGCTCTCTGAAAGCCCTCCAGAAAATTTAGCTCCTTAAATATTTTCAGAAATGCATTTATTAAAAATTTCAAACCACCCAGTAATCAAACCTTCCTGAGTGCTTTACAATTACCACACTACAAAACACAATTTGAATAAAAATATATAGAATAAAATGTGAAATAAAAACATAAAGTAGGCAGCTCCAATGAGGTCATTTAAAACATGAAAGAATACAAATTAAAATTAAATTAAATAATATGAATTAAAATGCAGTTCTGCCACTTCTTAATGAGAAACACACAACTTAATTGGATTATGTTAGCATTCACAGCTCCGAATTTTCTCAAGTGTTCAGAATAGGATTGTAAATCTATGCCGAATCTCTAGGGAGCCAAAAAGAGCAGTCTACAAAAGCAGCTTTGTGAGATTTTCTGACACATAGTAGCCCAACACCCTTCCCCTATTTGTGTGTTTGTGTTTGTGTGTGTGTGTGATTCCCACACCTGTTTCAAAGAAGCCAAGTGCAGCTTGGAGAAACTTGGAAGTGGAGAGCATATTATGAACATAGAATGTCCTAAATTCAGGGGTGTGATCCTACAGGTTTAACAACTGGTTCGGTTTGCGCACACTGCGTGCACTGCATGTGTGTGTGCAGTTCACAGAGAAATCACCTTCTGCAGGAGGAAAACAGCTAAGGCGCTGCAATCCACTCAGCCACGCCTGTCAGCTGGGCTTTAGAAAAGGAAATATAGGTGAGCATAGCGCAGGGGCGGGCAGATGGGCCCAGCTGAAAGTTGGAGTGAACCAGTTCGCTCCCAGCTGATAGTCGGAGCTACTGGTTCACCAGAAGTGATCCGAACTGATAAAATCCCACCCCTGCCTAAACTTAATCTAATTTCTTATTGAAGACTCTGGTGGGCTGCTCCTGGATAAAGAAGATAATTAAATACCTTTCAGCATATCACAAGGTTGAGCTGAAGCCAAATATAAGTAATTCCTGCAAAAAGAAATTAACAATACCTTGACGATATACCACCCTAATTCCGATCCTAATTTCCTGGCTGCTCCATAAACTTGAGCTAGAAGGAAAATCTGATCCCAACTCCAACAACTCGAACAATGGTACCATGGTGATGCATCTGCTTTCATTTGTTTCTTACTTCACTTGTTGCACTAACATTGATCCTTGCTTTGGATCAAAGTCAAATCAGTTTTATTCACTTATTTGGAAACATACGCCTCCTTGGGGTGCTTCAGTTTGAAGAACCATGGTGGTGCAGTGGTTAGAAAGCAGTATTGCAGGCCAATTCTGCCCACTGCCATCAGCTCAATCCTGACCAGCTCTTGACTCAGCTTCCTGTCATTCTGAGGTCAGTAAAATGAGGGCCCAGATTTTTGGAGACAATATGTTGACTCTGTAAACTGCTTAGAGAGGGCTGAAGCAGTAAATAAGTGATATTGTGTCTTGTTATCCTCAGCCACCAGAGAAACTAAGCTTTTATATATTCTCAATCCTGTTACTTATTTCATTACTTCATAAACTGTAATTTATTTGTCATTCAAATTATCAAATTATTATGCATCACATTAAGTAAATATGAAGAAACTGGAAGTCCCAGCAAAGGAAGTTTGGCTCTGATAAAAGGTAAAAAAAAGAGAGAAATGTCATTTCATCCCTTTTTCATACTTATTCCTAACATTATTTCTCCTTTCCCGTCTTTGATATCAAGAGTCTTCTTCATTTTTATAAAAGGAAAGGCCATTAGATCAAAAATAAAAAAAGTATTTCTAATTCTGACTTATTTAATAATGATTTATTTTTTGAGCAGGATTCCAAATCAATCTCTTTTAAAAATACAGATAATCCTTGATTTACAACTCCAATTGAGACCAGAATTTATGTTGCTAAGTGAGAAATTTGTTAAGTGAGTTTTGTCCCATTTACCACATTTCTTAAATGAATCCCTGTAATTGTTAAATTAGTAACATAGTTGTTAAGTGAATCTTCCCCCCTTGACTTTGCTTGTCAGAAGGTCACAAAAAGGGATCAAATTACCCTGGGACACTGCAACCATCATAAATACGAGTTGATTGCCAAGCATCTGAATGAAAATCACCTGACCAGGAGGATGCTGCAATGGTCATAAGTGCCACTTTTTTCACAACTATTTTCAGTTGTAGTAAGCTTCAAGGGCCAACTTCCTACATTCCTTTCTCCCCCAACTATTCATTGTGTTCATATTGTATATAAGAGATTGTCTTGAAAACAGGTTTTATGGGTGAATCCAATGTCAGTCATTTTGAAAAGCAGGAGCTACTTAGCTCAAATCAATCCCCCCAAATGGTTAAAAAAAAATCACATCAGTGCAGCCAGAACACTATGTTTTTGCCATCAAAATTCTTCAGATTGCAGAGAATTATGAAGAGTTCAAATGGTTATTATCATGGCCTATATTTTTCTGAAGAAGGTAGCCTCACTCTAGACAAACAAGTTCTCATGTGAGGTAGAGGAATACGGCTTCTTAATGTTACCTTCCATATTTCACACCTGATGCACCCCAAATGTATTGGACTCTCAGAATTCCCAAACTATATGGCCAAAGAGGTATGATGTGAGGCAAAACAATCACAGAGGTTGTCAGATAGCCAAATTCTGATCATGGTGCTGGAAGCTGCAGTTTGATAAATGAGAAAATGCATTTGCCTAACCTCATTTCAGAGCGAATTGATTGGGAATGGGGCCTAATCTTGCAATTATGTATGTAAGCTTACCCTGTGCAGTAAACCCCCATCGAAAGCATTGAAAAAATTCAATGCTTTCATTGTGGGATGGAACTAATCAAGGAGAGAAGCAACCTGGAATTAAGAAGAAACTTCCTAACATTGAGGGCAATTAACCAGTGGAACAGCTTGCCTTCAGAAGCTTCATCACTGGAGGTTTTTAAGAGACTGGATAGCCACTTGTCTCAAATGATATAGGGTTTGCTGCTTGAGCAGAGGGTTGAACTAGAAGACCTCCAAGGTCCCTTCCAACTCTATTCTGAATGAGTGATTGAAATTTCATTGGGCTGTTTCAGTGAGCACTTTCAGATATACATAATATATGTAAGTTTGATCTACTTCAAAAGTTGAGCTTCTAGGTCTGGAGCAGTGGTCTTTGTAGCCATTTTTTCAGGATCCCTGGCCTCTCCTTTACTACTTCATTGAGCTCTCTTTCTACATCTATGTATAGAAGCCCTCCTACCTATTTCTTTGGAATAATAGCAATGCAATTATTTCCAAAGCTCTAGCAACACAAAGGCTAGGAATGAAACAAGCAATCCTCACAACGATACTAGTGTTTGTTATATAACAAAAGGGGGTAGGAAAAGAACTATTGAACTCCTGAAAACATTCAATAGTTACTAATGGGAGAACAGTTCATTATATTTGAACACTATCACTCACAGTCCAGTTCCTATCTTAATCACCTGCACAATTTTATTTCTCCTGGTAAAGAAGCATGGAGTGAAGGAGAGAAAGTTGTGTGTTTCTGTATCTTACAGCATAAAGATAATGCTACAATGACAGCATGTATAAGGCGAGAGGGAGTTAGAGAAAGAGAGAATGTCTCAAATGAGAATATAATTCATTATGAACCATGAGAGGTTGCTAGAGAAATAGAGCTGAAAAATGTATCATATTCTATTTATTTCTGCCACATCTAATGTTCTATGTTGTGCACAGTACAACATAGTTCTCCTCCTGCAGAATGCTACGGCTGATGCTGAGGAAACTGATGCAACTACACTATCACAAATTTAGGCTGTTGTAGCTTTCAGCAGGGACTTGACATGATAAGAGCAGTATTGCATTTCAACCATTTTCAACCTGTTTATGTGTGTTTGCATATGCATATGAAATTAAACATATTTTATTAGAAAAGTATCTTTTGCATTTGCCACACTGTTCATGGATTTTTTGAGTGTTAAAGGTAAAGGTTCTCCTCGCATATATGTGCTAGTCGTTCCCAACTTTAGGGGGCGGTGCTAATTTCTGTTTCAAAGCTGAAGAGCCAGCGTGGTCCAAAGACATCTCCATGATCATGTGGCCAACATGACCAACACCGAAAGCGCACAAAACATTGTTACCTTCCCACCAAAGGTGATTCCTATTTTTCCACTTGCATTTTTACATGCTTTTGAACTGCTAGGACAAGTAACGGGAGCTTACTATGTTATGTGGCGCTAGGGATTCAAACCACCAAACTGCTGACCTTTCTGATCGACAAGCTCAGCATTTTAGCCACTGAGCCACCACGTCCCCTTTTTACCATTTGAGTGTTAATTCATTTCAAATAAGGAGTCTCTGAACCACGGTGATCAAATTGTCACCAATTGTAATAATCATCCTACAATCATTGTTTCATTGTTTCTTCCTCCCCTTCTTTCTTTTTCTTTTTCTATCTCCCCCTCTTTCTTTTTTCCTCCCTCCCTCCATAGCTCATGAATTGTTAGAAAAAAAGCTATTCTCTGAATCTTTTTTATATTGTTGTTTTCTGTCTTCTTACATCCTCAAATATCATTGGCTGTATTGCATGATCAGCTACTTAAAGCCAAACCAGAATGAGGACATGAAGTTTCAGTGAAATTCAACTTGTCAATGTTGCATTTCATGCCCCGATTCCTCCATCCTCTCTGCTGCTTCTCATTTGTTTCTTCATCTGATTAAAAACATAAAATGCCTGTGGCTTTCTTTTGTGTTTGTATATGAAGGAAAGATGGAAGAAAGACCAATATAGAAGTAAGAAGCTGGTTGGGGATATACTGTATGTCTATGGATTGCCACTGCAGAGATAGAAATAAAAAAGTTAAAAATAATATAGAAAAGTGATTTAAATGTGAAATCCCACAACTCATTAAACTGTCTTTCAATTAAAGAAATGAAAAACATATTTGCTTGGGAGAAGATGTACATAATCAAATGCCTATCAACTTCACCCTAGCAAGAATCCTTGTGCTGAATCTGTCTCTTTAGCATCTCTCTTTTCCCATCAAACAGTGCATTCAAGAAAGAATGCATATTTCCAAAAGTTACATGCCCGTAGCAGTAGCTATATTTAAAGGGGAGAGGGAGAGAAAGCTTATGTAGTGGAAAATCTGTATTAAAAATCCTACAACAGGGAAATTTATGTATTTAGCAAAGAACAACATTAGTGAAATTTACAATAAGAAAAGATTCCCTTGAAATACATGTTACTAATTATATAAATCAGGGAAAAGACTGATAGAAGGGAACTGTAAATTAGAATAAGCTACAAATAGATGTAAAGAATTTATGGCCGACTTCCTGGGGGCGTGGCCTGTTGCCGAGGAGGGCTCAACCGAGCTCCTCTCAGGGATCTGGTCTGTATATCTAAATAAGATCATAGATATCACCCCTTTTTGGCTAAGGAAGGGGCAGGGAGTAGCTGTGTATGCTAGGGTCTATTCGTAATCCACAGCCTTTTCTTTTTTTTTGGCTGTGGACAGAGATTAGATCCAGCGGGAGCGGAGCTTTTATCTCCAGCCAGTTCTTCTCAGCTGCCTTTTTTGGCAGCCCCAGACAGGCTAGCCCCCCCCAGGACAAAGCAAAGTTTTTTTCAAGCTAGGTTAATACGGGCGGGTCCCACTCCTGTGAGATTTATGCTTTTATTACTATCTTAAATACCAGCACCATTCGTCTTAGAGACTTCTTTGTCTAAATGGACTTCAAAATGGCGATTTCCCCCCGTTGGTGATTGATAGTAGATGTACTTAGCCAGTTTTACCTTCCTGCAGACCGCTCCTTAACAAAATAAACTCTTTTTCTTTGGAAACAGAGGGGAGCAAAAGCGCTGCTTATCTGTTTATTTATTATGGCACCCAGATCAAAGAAGCGTCTTGCTACAAATGTGCCTAAAGAATCTAAAGAATTTATATTGGAACCACAGCCTTTGTCTCCTATGCCCTCTACTGGAGAATTTTTAACACAGGAATATTTCTTTAAAATGTTTAATGATTTTAAAAAAGAAATTAAGGAATTTGTATTGGAACTATATGATGATTTAAAGTCTAAAATTAACCAAATGAAGGCGAATACGTTCGCAGCCGTGTCTGCCCTGTCAGATTATTCTGCTGAAATAGAGAATAAATTGGAAAGCTTGGAGAAGGCTAATTTTAATTTGACTACTAATATTCAAATATTACAACAAAAAATTAGAGACACTGAAGAACAGCTCATGATGATAAATTTTAATAGGAAGGCATTTGCAATAAGAGTTAGAGGATTCCGTGAAAAGGAGCAAGAGAATCTGAAACAGACCTTTGCTGAAGCCTTCAGCCATGCGGTGGGAAGCCCGGGACTTAACTTTGATTGGCAGATTCGGAAAATCTATTGCCAGAACTCATTGGTAGCGGAACAGCGACAGCTCCCGAGGGACATAATTATATATTTCTCCACAAAAGAATCCAGAAATGCGATTGTGCAAAAGTTTCATAATAACAGTCTCCGAGTTGATGACCAGGACCTGATTGTCTTCAAAGATATTCCTTTCCAGAAGTTGAGAGCAAGAAGGGACTACGCCTTTTTAGCTAAAGAGCTTAGGAGTCAACAGATTCGATACAGATGGGAGGCCCCTGCCGGCATTACGGTCACGTTTGAGAATCAAAGATTTCGTCTTAACTCTGTTTCGGAGGCCCGAGATTTCTATCGTAGGACTTTGAAGGCGGGACTTCCTGACTCACTTGGAAGAGAGGAGAGACAAGCGGAAGGAGAAGGCAAACGGCAGGCCGCGTGGCTGCAAGATGGAGGGGGTAGCCTTTCCTCCCTCGGAGAAGCAGAAAAACGGAGATCGAGAATTTAGACATTTTAAAATATTTGCCAAAGTTGTGGACCGAATGGGGGTTTGCGACCTCTCTCCGGTAGAAAAAGCGGATTAATTCTTATTAGAAGGGAAAGTTGGGTGAAATTACTTTGAGCTAGATTTTAAACTAATGTCAGCATAAATTTGATAGTGGTAAACATCAGACAAGCAAGGGATGAGGGTAAAATATATGCGGAATGATTTACGTTGTTTAAAGCTTATTAGAAGAGGAAAGCCGGTTGGGATTATCTTAAGATAGATGTAAAATGAATGCGGAATGAATTATGTTGTTTAAATTTTGTTAGAAGGGACTACTTTAAAACAGAAGGTTAACTGACTTTTGTTGAAAGTATTATTTGAATATGTGGAATGATCCATGCTATTTAATTCTTATTAGAAGGGAAAGTTGGTTGAAATTACTTTGAGCTAGATCTTAAACAAATGTCTGCATAAATTTGATAGTGGTAAATACCAGACAAGCAAGGGATGAGGGTAAAATGCATGTGGAATGATTTACGTTATTTAAATCCTATTAGAAGAGAAAGTCGGTTGGGATTATCTTAAGATAGAAACTGATTTTTGTGTAAAGTAATACTTGATCTACGCTGCTTAAACTTTACTAAGAAGGGGAAGCTTGGTTAGATTATTTTGAATTATTGTTTGAAAAGGAGGTTAAGAAAGATTATTTACGCTGTTTAAATTTTATTAGAAGGGAAAGTTTGATTATTCTTCTGTAAAGTAATATTTGAATATGTGGCATGAACCACGTTGCTTAAATTTTATCGGAAGGGATCAATTTTGGTTAGACTGTATATTGATGCCTACACAAATTTGTATAAATGTTTACCTGAATATAAGGTTTAGGAAGAGGAACGGGAGAGTCTACAGAAGGTTGGGGTAAATAACAAAGAAGTAAGAACGAGAATAAAATATAGATAGAATGACTTATACTATTTAAGCATAGATAAAGATGGGTGGCTGAGATCAACACAAAGAGTGGTTTCTTTTTTTTCTTTTTTTTTCTTTTCTCTTTTCTTTTCTTTTTTTGTTTTCTTGTTTTTCTTTCTTTTGACATATTACTTTTATTTTTAATCCATATGTATACAAGATATTTTAGACAGAAGGTAGTGCCAGGTGTGGGCCCTGGGAAGTCGGGAGGATTAGGGATGGGGATTTGTGGGGGGGGGGGGCGTTAAAATAGTTTCAATAAGAACAAGAATGTATTTATATACGGTGGTTTTTTTTTCTTTTTTCTTTTCTCTCTTTTTTCTTTCTTTATATATATATATATATATATATATATATATATATATATATATATATATATATATATATATATATATATATATATATATATATATATATATATATATATATATATATATATATATATATATATATATATATATATATATATTTTCCCTTGGTTTATTTTACTTTTATCAGATTAAACAACACTCGAATAAAGGCATACACCAAGGAGGGAGATAGAGGGAAAGAAGAGGGAGGAGTAAGGAAGGAGTAAGGGGAATATAAGGAGGGCGTGTGGGGAGTAAGGGGAGAAGGAAGGTTTGAGGGGAAAGGGAAGTAGGAGGGGAGTGTTAGAGGGAGAAAGGAAAGTTGGAGGAGGTAGATGGGGTGTATGGAGGATGGAAGTGTTAGGTGGGGTTGTGAATGATGAGTTGTGTTCCTTTTTATTTTGTTTGTTTTATTTCTTTTTTCTTTTCTTTTTTTATAGTAAATACCCTGTATATAAGTGATTGCAAATGGAATGTGAAAATGAATAAAATATATTTAAAAAAAAAAAAGAATTTACACACAAAAATAATAAATTTTAAATATTGCCATAGTGGTAGGGCAGTGATTAGAATGCCGGGTTGCAGGCTAACTCACTGCTCACTGCCAGGATTTCAATTCACACAGACTTAAGGTTGACTCAGCCTTCCATTCTTCCATGGTTGGTAATATGAGGATCCAGGTTTTTGGGGGCAATATGCTGACATTGGAAACCACTTAGAGAGGGCTGTAACATATTATGAAGTGATTCATAAAACTCATTGTAATTGCTATTACTATAGTAATGACAGGATAATATCTATATGATCAGGCAGTAGGCATATACAGGTTGTTAGGGTTTGTGGCATAAATCAAATCCAGAAGCACACGCAGATAACCGATTCAGCTGGATTCATTCTTCTTTTTTAGCAATAGCAGTAGACTTATATACCGCTTCATAGGCCTTTCAGGCCTCTCTAAGCGGTTTACAGAGAGTCAGCATATTGCCCCCAACAATCTGGGTCCTCATTTTACCCACCTCGGAAGGATGGAAGGCTGAGTCAACCCTGAGCCGGTGAGATTTGAACCGCTGACCTGCTGATCTAGCAGTAGCCTGCAGTGCTGCATTTAACCACTGCGCCACCTTGGCTCTTTATATACATAAGAATACATGAATACATGGACAACACCAACAGGTGGTTCTTCCAAGTAAACATAAGGCATGAGATTACAGGTAAACACAAGCAGTTAGCTTCATTCCAGCAGACAAGCCCAGACAGACTGCTAGTTTTTTTTTTCTTCTCAGAGCAGTAGACTGCTTTCTTCTTAAGTTTCTATTTCAATTCTTTGCACAGACTCAGGTCTGTTTGAGCTCCCACTGGCTGACTTAGTTGCTATGCCTATTCTTTGGCTGACCTTGTTCCCATGTCGCTCCCAGTCATGAATATTTTAACACAGGTCTATATTGTAAGCCTGTTTTTACATCCAGATCACTAATCACAAGAACATAAGCATAGATTTAAAAAAAAGCAACTCTGGCTTTCATTTTTTTAATTACAGGGACATATTTTCAGGATGAACATAAGAATAATTATTGTCATTATGTCTGCTATTGCGGTAATGTTCTTATCTTATTCCCAACCTGTTTTTAATGTGAATACAGACTAGTGACTAGATTTTATTCATGCCAAGATTTAATTAATAGAAGATGGATGTTTAATATTACAAAATGCCCTCTTGGATGCAAGTGTACACAAGTAAATACACACACACACACACACACACACACACACACACACACACACACATATTAATTATAGATTTTATACAGGCTCCATTTGGCTGGTACTGAGCACTCAAGCATCGGATACAATCATGAAACTGTGTAATATAGTAATTCTGTATAATAACTATAGTAAAAGCATATAAGGATGTCTCTGGGTTTTCAGTCCATTATATATAAAAAAATTATCTAACCAACCCTGTTGCTTCTGACCTAAGCAGGCAGATAAATAATGAGACTGTATTTTCCTTACATTAAGTCATTACATACTGAAAAAACAAAATGGCCTTTTCCTCTGACTACACTTCAAAGCATAAGAGTGATATCTGCTTCGCACCTTAAATTAAATGATAATTATTCTGGCTTAGTCTTGGTCAAGAAACCATAATTATGTGAATCTGAGTTTAAAGTTCCAAGTCAAATCTCCTTTGACCTTTGCTTAAAAAGCTACATTTTAGGAGACATAGGAAGGCACCCAACATCTAAACCTCAGACCGTGATAGGCATTAAGGAATATTGGTTCCATTTTTCACAGTGCTCTAAATGTTCCGTTCATTTTGGGAGGAATAATTTTCAGACATAAACCATATGAGATTACTTTGGAGCAGCTGCAAAATTCATGCCAATGTTCCAAAATTGTCCTAGCTTACTTTCACCAGAAATTGCATTCTTGGATTACAACTCAGCCAAATTATACTTGGTGATCTCTCATCAGTGGCAATCAAGTCAGAAGGCCACACAACATAGTGGCACCATTCAAGGCTTGGCCGATCGAAAAAAGCTAAGCAGCATTGGGCCAGGATAGTATTTGGATGGGAGACCACCGGAAACATTCAGGGCTGTAAATTAGACTGGGAGGATTTGAAAAAATCCTGGAAGAAGATGAAAGCAAACTGTTTCTGAAATGCAATGGGTAAACTGCATGGAAATGTCCCACAAAGTCATCAGGAGCAGAAGATAACTCCAAGATTAAAATAGAATAGAATAGAATGTTCTTCATTGGACAAGTGTGATTGGACACACAAGGAATTTATGTCTGGTGCATAAGCTCTCAATGTATATATAAGCAACAAATTGATAAGTCATCAATCATAAGATATAATCATGAATCATAACCAACTAAATGATAGTCATAAGATACCAATAGGAGTAGGTAATAGGAAAGATGAGAAGGATAATAGAGCCCTATTGCATGATTCTATGTTAATAAAAAGTTCTATAATAATAAAGAAAGATGTTACAGTTTTCCATGCACCCTCCCATCCTCTCTTTATTTGAAAACTACAGGTAGTTCATTTAATGATGGTTTAAATTTACAAGGACCTCAGAAAAAATGACTTACAACCCGTCCTTGGAATTATGACCAGTGCACCGTCCCTGTGGTCATGTGAACACAATTTGAATGCTTGGCAATCAGTTTGTGTTTACAATGCTTGTAGCATCTTACGTTTCTAGGGTCATGATTTGCAATCTTCCCAGGTCTGCAATCTTCAAAACCAATTGCGGAAGCTGGATTTGCTTAGTGACCAGGTTATTCACTTAACCATGCAATTTACTTAATAACCATTGTATTAAAGGGCTACATGATCAGTTCCAGTCACAGGATGACTTGCTTAATAACTGCATCACTGAGCAACCAAAATTCTGGTCCCCAGTGTCATAAGTCGTAACTTCCCATTCAGTCACTAGACCAGGGTTGTCAAACTCGATTTCATTGAGGGCCGCATCAGGGATGTGTTGGATCTTGGGATGGGGTGGAGTGGGTGTGGCTGGGGTGGGCATGGCCAGCTCAACATCACTTATGTCAGGGAAGCGTGTGGTGGCCTTAGTGTTCTGCTAGAGAAAATGGGCTCTCAAGCTCCATTTTCGGATGCGACAGCCTCCTGTAACTCTTGCCAGTGAAAACAAAGCTTGGGAGGCCATGTGCAGCCCTCCGTTTTCACTGGCAGAGGTGTCATGAGCCAGTCCTTCGCTATTTCCAGGGCAGCCCCCCAAGATCTAAGAATCCTATGGGCCGAATCCTGCCCTCAGTCTTTGAGTTTGACACTCCTGCACTAGACCATATCATGATTGGATAACTGGGCAATGTGATATGGACTGAGCAATGAAGTGGGTTCTAGGGGGAAAAGGTGATTTGGGGCATGCCAGAGTGTTTACACAGCTGTAGTTGGCAGCAGTTTAAAGGAAATGCATTTTTCCCAGGCTTACCTAGTAGCAATAAAATTTTTGATTTAATGGAAAATATCTTATTTAATGGCATGCAGATGGTGTTAATAGAATAGAATAGAATAATAGAGTTGGAAGGGACCTTGGAGGTCTTCTAGTCCAACCCCCTGCTCAGGCAGGAAACCTGATACCACTTTAGACAAATAGTTGCTCAACATCTTCTTAAAAACGTCCAGTGTTGCAACATTCTCAATGTCTGGAGGCAAGTTGTTCCACTTATTAATTGTTCTGTCAGGAAATTTCTCCTCAGTTCTAAGTTGTTACATTTACTCTGAATCACATTTCCACCTAAAATATGGAAAGTTGCATTTTTGTTATCATTTTTGTGATGTTCTAAATGCAGTTTAAAAACAAGAAATTCAAAATGACCCTTCCCTCACTTTCACTCCCTCCCCAAACACACACTCCAGTCCCTTATGGCTTTTTTTTTTAAAGAGAGATTAAGGCAGAGAAAAATCCTGATTTTAAGGAAAAGAGAGTTCTGTCATCCTGAGTCTCTGAACTGGCCAGCCATTAATAATAATTTAGACGTTCCAGTGTTCATGTTTTGTGCAGCGGACTTTCAAGTATAATGAGTTTAGTATTGAAAGAGTAAATAACAGATCCTTTTAACCCATTAGTAAAGCAACAATTTGGTGAATACTAGTAATTACAAATGCTACATGACAGACATGATTTTTACCATGTCTATCCTTTATTCATTGAATACGTTCAAATAAATTAACTGAGGGATTCGTTTAATCCCCAACTCCATGCATACTGACTCTAGGATACCATTCAGAATCTAATTAAAGATGATTCTTTGTGGGATGTTGCAACTAATTGTAGAATATATTTTATTTACTCAATTGGAAAATGAGTCCCCTCCTTTGCAACAAGCACCAGGCTAATTACATTTTGCACAAATGAAAGTTTAAGATAAAAGCCTTATTATCCTATGGTCCACATTCAGCACTTTCCTAGAATTGCCTTTTTTTATTCTTTTGTTAAAACCTAGGTTTTAAAAATTATTTAAGAACATCTAATTGAATGGAGAAGACTTGGTCAATTAACAAAAATGTGCCCTGTCCATTTATTCCAACCACAAAGGGAAAGAAAAATCTAAAATCAGCATGGAATAGAAGACCAATCATTCAATGTAAAGATAAAGGTTTCATAAATCAGAATTTCAGCTGAGAATCAATGGAGCATATTCATTGTTCAGAGTCCCCTATAAGCAGCATAAATACGGGTATCAAAAAGTCAAGATGGAGACCATTATCAAGCACTCAAAGACTGACTCCTTTTAAAAAATATATATTTTAAAAGGAGTGTTGCTTCTGTTGGGTATTCTTATGAATACCACCTTGACTGTCTTTGATCCTCCCTTCACAAATCCCCCTGGCTACAATGTATCTCTGTATTTTAATCTCTCAAAGCTAAGCTTGACTCAACTAGTGAACTCATGACTAAAACAGTTTACAACCATAGGATTTCAGCTTACTATTATGTTAAAATAGCTTTCAATCTGAAGTCAGATTCATATTCCAGTCAAATGATTCCTTTGTTTTCCTTCAAATTAAGTTAGTTAGTTAGTTAGTTAGTTAGTTAGTTAGTTAGTTAGTTAGTTAGTTACTTACTTACTTACTTACTTACTTACTTACTTACTTACTTACTTACTTACCATGTTGCAAGGATGCCAGACCATCATATCCCCAAGCAGCTCCTCTATGGTGGTCTGTCGCAAGGAAAGCGCCGGCACCGGGGACAAAGAAAGTGATACAAAGATATGTTGAAAGCCTCCTTCAAGTCCCTGGATATCATCACCTCCTGGGAAACCCTGGCATAAGATCGATTGACATGGCTCACGCTGATCCACCAAAACTGCCAGATATCTGAGGATAGAAGAACAAACATAGCACAAGAGAAGCGAACACTCCGCAAAGCCAGAGCTGCAAATGTTGCCACAATGGTGCCCCACCTACATCTGCCAAACATGTGGCAGAACATTTCGTGCCTGTATAGGCCTTACCAGCCACCTGTGGACATATCTTCAAGTCACCAAGGTCTAGAAACCCTGGGTATCACATTCCACTGTTTCTTAAGTTTTTATTGAAAAAGTATCTCACTTGGCTTCAGAGTGATCAGATATATCGGTATCTATTGAAATCTCATAGGTTTGACATTTTGTGAATGCCCCCACATTGCACAATTGGTAAATGGTTCCCACACAATTTTCTTTCTTAGAGCCACTTAAAAATAGAAAGAAAGAAATATCTGCAAATTACCATGCAGGATTTGAAAAGGAACAAATGTTTTTTTGGGGACATACAATTGTGTTCCATTTTGCGTATAAAGATGGGACATGATATTAAATTTTCTCCCAATTCCAACTCTTTTTTTCCCAGTGATCTGCTGCACTTCAGAAAGAGTAGTGACTTCTGGAGGAAATATAATTTACGTGTCTGAGTGAATTATTGCTTTCTGAAGTTCGTAGCAGTAATGTATTTATTGAAAACATTCACATGGCTATTATTTTTGAAGCCAAAATAGTTTGGGTACAGTATAGCTTAAAGAATCATCTCTTCCTTTAACAATTATAAAAAAAGGCAGGCTTGACAATGGCAGCACTTATCTAGGCTCAGAAACTAATCAGCAGCAGACCTGATATGTACTTATATGGGGATTATACCATATTTGATTGGCAATTCAAAAACTTTCCAGAGAAAAGTAGTGGCAAACCACTTCCAGACTGCCCTAAAAAAATGCAGGGATGAGTCCTTGAAGTTATCAGGAGTCAAACCTGCGTGAAAGAACTTAGGCTGGGCAGCTTCTTGCTTCCAAGGTGGCACGTCCCCTGAATAGCTTAGAGCAGGGTTCTCCATAATGTTCAATATTGACCTACCTGCATTGATGGGGCTATCTGAAGTTGATGATATTGTTGTTATTATGGGTACTGATGAAGCAGCTAGATATTTAGGCTGGGTTCGACATTTTTATCCACCTATTGAGTTCTTCCCAAGAATCTGGGATAGACAGATGTTGTTTGATGGTGTTAAAGGTATTGTTACAGGATGTACAGTAAGCTGTTCTGAGCAAATCTGCTTTTTGCATTTGACTGATGGTGATTTTTGTTAATGTCAATGGTGTTCAGGTGATGCTACAGATGTTTGGGGATTGCATTCCAAAATCATTTGGAATTAGGAGCTGATCTTTTCTTCCTTGTTTGGATAATTTCCTTTCTGCTCTAGTAGAAAGAGCTTGTTTTCAACTAGGTGATATTGAACTGTGTCAACTATCACACTACCTAGCAATTTGGGGTTTGTTTAGATAAGCAGGGAATTGGCCTGTAGTTGCCTGATATTGCCCTTTTACTGGATCTTTCATTATCAAGTAGGTTATCGTAGGAGATAACTATGCAGGCAGGAAATCATTCTATCACAATAATGCTATATCTGCCCTCTTATTCATTTTATGTATGCATACATGTATGCATAAACATATAAACGCACACACACATGTGCATGCACATGTGTGTGTGTGTGGGCTAGGATATACATATTTTCAATCAATCAGAATAGAGTTGGAAGGGACCTTGCAGGTCTTCTAGTCCAACCCCTTGCTCAAGAAGAAGCTCCTATATCATTTCAGAGAAATGGCTGTCCAGTCTCTTCTTAAAAACCTGTGATGATGAAGCACTTACACCTTCCCAAGGCAAGCTCTTCCACTGGTTAATTATTCTCAGTGTTAGGAAGTTTCTCATTATTTCCAGGCTGCTTCTCCCCTTGATTAGTCTCCATCCGTTGTTTCTTGTCTTACTCTCTGATGCTTTGGAAAATAGGTTGACCCCTCTTCTTTGTGGCAGCCCCTTAAATATTGAAATATGCTATCATGTTATCCCTAGTCCTTCTTTTCTCTGGAATAGGCATACCCAGTTTCTGCAACTGTTCTTCGTATGTTTTAGTCTCCAGGCCTTTAATCATCTTAGTTAGACTTCTAAGAGTAACTTGGGAGGCGAAACAAAGAGATGCAACCAAGGGAACTTTAAGATAAAAAACACTTGTACTTACAACAGAAATGTGGCTGAGCCAAGAGATTCAGAAGACACACTCCCTAGTTTCTTGTTCTGTAAAGGAGGCAAGAAGAGAACAACTTTCAGATTTGCCAGATTCTGTTAAAGTAGTTATATAACAAAGTAGTTTTAGCTCATTTCATCGTTGGTCATAAGGCTGACAGTTCCAGAGAAAGGATTATTCCAGGGGCTTGGGGACAACTTCTAACAACAATGTTGAAAGGCTATGTGTGGGCTTTTGTCTGAAAAAAAAGCACCCATGCATTGCTGGGGTGGCCATCTTGTGATTTATTTATATGATCAATTAAACTGAGTTGGTTTTAATGGAAAATTGGGCATTGTGCCCAATGTAACTTTGTTACATTTCTAACTAATAGAACTATTAATAATTCTAACTGATGAGACTCAACTTGTGCAATGTATGTTTGTTCAGTAGGCAGAGTTGCACAGTTCATAATTGGAGTCTCCCATTTCATCATTGGCAAAAAGGGTTTATAGCTATGTAAGTTTGTTCAAGAAGAATTATAAACCAAAAGCTTTTGCTTGTGACATGAAAAGTTGACATTGTCATCAAATCTCATATGCCTTAGAATGTATTAATTTACAACATTCCATATGGACTGAAGTTTATGAACCTCATAGGCATTGTTTATCCAATGAGTCAAGCCTTACCCTGAAGGAATACAAAATAGATACTGTATTTAATGTATTTAACTATCAGTGAACACCTTCCAAGATCAAAGACTTAAAGTAAACTCTACTGTCATATTAAAGGTTAATTCTCATGCTGGGTGGAATAGCAATAGCAGTTAGACTTATATACCGCTTCATAGGGCTTTCAGCCCTCTCTAAGCGGTTTACAGAGTCAGCACATTGCCCCCACAGTCTGGGTCCTCATTTCACCCACCTCGGAAGGATGGAAGGATGAGTCAACCTTGAGCCGGTGAGATTAGAACCGCTGAACTGCAGATAACAGTCAGCTGAAGTGACCTGCAGTACTGCACCCTAACCACTGTGCCACCTATCAAGACTAGGTACCAATAAATAAATGTTGGAAACAACATGATTTATGTATGGAGTAGCTTTTTGCATCTAGAGAATGTATTAGAAGTGTGAGTCTAGGAATTCACAGATGGAATGGTGTTCTGACCCCCCTTGTCCTACACCAAGACAAAGATACTTCAAGGATTTATTAACACACAGACAAGACCTTGGCAGCAATCCAGCACAGTCTGGACGTTGGCAGCAATCCAGCACAGACTAACCTTGGCAGCAATCCAGCCTGCCAAGCTAGCCACGAGAGTTCTCCAGCTCTAGTGAATACATTGCTCCTGCAACAAGCATGTGCACAATCATTCCTTTTATAGTCTTGAGAGGAGCCTAATTACCATCAGCTGAGTGCAATTATCTCCTGTAACTGCATAACTGTTCCTTACGCCTATTAGTTCTCCGTTGCTGGGCATCCAGGACCAACTCCCTTGTCTCCTCCCCACTGCTCCAATGCATGACGTCGGGATCACACTCCCTTGTCTCCTCCCCACTGCTCCAAGGCTCAGGCGCCTCCTGGTGGCCAACCAGCCTCTCTGTGCCTTGCTTGGAGTTGGAACCCTGTCCAAAGCCGCACGTCCTCCAGAGCCAACTCATAGGGCCCCTCACAGTTGGAGTTTGGTGGCAGCTCCAACACCTCCTGCTGGGCCACAACAGAATGGCTAAACCAATGAAATATATATTAGGGAAATACCAGTTTAGGAAAGTTTGATATTAATTGTGGTGTAATGGTGATGATGTTGGACTGCGACCAGAAGTTCTAGGGGTAGAGATCCAAGTATTCGTGGCATGTGGGACTTTCATTCCATCTTTCAATCCAACCAGAATTATCAGTAAGAGGAGATTTTCATATCTACCACACTCACCAGTATTATTCTACTTTATGTAAAGGACAAGAAATTTCTCAGAAAGATTGGCTTAATATTTACATAAGCAGAATTTACTGAAGATTACAAAGAATCCGAAACAAACTTTGAATGGGCCTGAATGAAGAGGCAAGGATTATCTTTACTCCTGCTTAAATGATTTTTCAGAATTCCTCAATATGGGAGTCTTTCCTCAATTATGGAAGCTTATTAGGTGAGATTGAGTAAGTCAGGGGAAAAAAAGAATAAAAGAGTTGGAAGTGACCTTGGAGAACTTCTAGTCCAACTCCTGTTCCTACATCATTTCAGACAAGTGTTTGCCCAATCTCTTCTTAAAATCCTCCAGTGTTGGAGCTCCCACAACTTCTGGAGGCAAGTATTTCCACTGTCAGGAAATTTCTACTTAGTTCTAAGCTATTTCTCTCCTTGATTAGTGTCCATCCATTGCTTCTTGTCCTGCCTTCAAATGCTTTGGAGAATAGGTTGAGCCCTCTTCTTTGTGACAAATGCTTAGATATTGGAACATTGCTATCATATCATTCTTTAACAACTCAACTCATCATTGGGTGGTTATGGGGAGGCATGAGTATAAATATGCTTTCTGCTCCTACAGAAAGAAGTGATATAAATCCAAGAAATAAAAATGTAGGGCAATACTTACCATTTTCCACTTTTTCTAATTAGATAGGCAGACATAATTGTAGCATTATCCCATTGCTTCAACATATCACGTGAAGAAGCAGGAAAATGACAAGAAAAGACATCAAGAAATTGATCTGAAAATTGATTTTATTTTTATCCCATCTTTTTTTTGCTAGCCGAATCAGAATGCATGCATCAGAAATTCTGAAGTTTTTTTAAAAAAATCCTCATTCTCAAACTCTTACCTTTTAAAAACAATATACTGCTATATAAAGGGCTGTCTTTAACAGTTCGTATTCAGTTTATCCATTGGCAAGGTGGTTTTCTGCATCAGTTCCTTAGCACAGAAGGTGAGTGGCTGATAAAAACAGACTCCATTTACCCTCTCTTACATACACCATCGGTCAGGATCCTTTCAATCAAGCTGCCAAAAATAAGTCAAAGATAGATACTGTAATGTAGTGGCATAGGTTGTTGAAAAGATCTGCTTTAGCTTGGCCTTCATTTTGAGATTACACCCATACAGAGAAAAGAGAAAACTGGAAAAAATAGGATTGTGAACTGTACTACAAATGTATTTTTTAAATGTATTCATTGTTCCACAGCGCAGAAACAGCTATAATATAGGATTTAACAATGTTAAAATAAATTAGATTAAATACTAAAAAACTGAAGAGAATAAAACCAAAACAAAATGAATAAAACTTAGTAAAAATTAAAGATGCATCATCATCAGATTAAATATGAATCATCATCAGATTATCCAAAATCCAGATCATGATATAGAGTGGGGTAGTTTGGTATAGAATGCATTTGCTTGGACCAGAACAGATGAGATTAATGATGCTACATTCCAACTGTGATCCAGTTGTGTGAAAATCTGATGCTGATGGTCCAGAATTTGGAATACTGTTTACACAAAATGTTGTTAAGTGCAGGAATTCAGGATCCAGGCAGTTCAAATGAATATAGGTTTATTGTTTGGTAAAGTTCTCTACAAGAATCTGAACTCCTAACAATCAAAGCAAATTGGCAGAAGATAAGCATGAATGGAATTCAAGATGGGCTAGATTTAAATTTGGGGGCGAAGGAACTCAAGACTGATTATATGTTTGACCCCTCCCTCAGGCTCATTTTGGTCATCTCCTACAAATGCAAATATGGAAAAGGAAAGCTTGATATTGGGATATAGGGAGAGGAGAATACTCAAATCAGAATAATCCATTGAAGGAACAGAAAGATGTTCTTGAAGACTGAAAGAAATTAATAGTTTAATAATTGATGTTTACTGTTAGTTGAAACTACTCTGAGTAGTTTAAACTAGTTATTATATGAGATAATCTGTCCTGATTATTGCATTAGGTTACAGAAAAATCCAAAGAACACTTTCCTTATATTTCTGTCTCTGTCCCTGAACCTACCCTCAAAATATCTGTCATTTAAAATGACTGTTAAGTTAACCTGCCTGAATTTAGCATAAGACTTTCCAGCTGTTGGGGCTACTGTTACTGCATATTTCAACAAATTCAGTGTAAAAAAAAGCATACGATGTTTCCCTGAAAATAAGACAGGATCTCATTTTCTTTTGACCCCCGAAATAAGCACTTGGCCTTATTTTGGGGGAGGCCTTATTATTTTTAAGGTGTAGGAAGCAGTCAGTGTGATCACCTGTGTTGCAATATTTTCGGGGAGGGCTTATTTTAGCACATGTGCTTAAAAGCCCAATTGGGTTTATTATCCGGGGAGGTCTTATTTTTGGGAAAACAGGGGTATTATAGGCACATTAAAAAAAACCTAATTAAGTTGTACCATGCAACTCATCACATCTCTTTATCTTCTCACATTGATGCATAAGTGTGTATCAATATAACTCGTGATTTTTACAATGTTCACCAGCTATCTTTTTCTCAGTTAATACAGTCTACCTTTGAGTTTAGAAACCAAATGCATAATTTTATATTTCTTGAGATAAATGGCATTTCCTAGCATCTCTTACTTCTCTAGTCACACTGTGTAGTTTTCTCACATTTATTGTAATAATACGCACCATGGAACAAATGGAAAAGTATACAGGCCATAGATTCTATGCAGAAAAAAACAGGAAAGATTATAGTTTGTCTTCTATTACATTGGAAAATGTAACAATCTATGACCAAATCCATGATAGCTACCATACCAGCTTTAGATTTGCCCAGGAAAACAAAGTTCATATATTCTTTGTAGCTATTCAAAAAAGGAGGAATTGAACTGTTTTTAAAGAGTGAGCAAAGTACTGTTACAGTTTTATCTTCTTACTTCATTAGTCTATTAGTCAATTTTGTGACAAAACTCATACATACCTCCAAGTCTCTTACCTTCAGAGACCCTTTCAAATACACATTTATTAGTGACTAGAAATCTCTTATGGACTTTTTGCATTTTGAAAAAATGAACTTATGATTTATAGTTTTGATGATTACACAGGATAGATTCTAGGGAGAAGATTGTAATCATAGAGTGAGAGGTAAATTTATAATTTATCAATTTTTATAATTTATATCTTCTGTAAAGAAGTTTGCAAGTTACTTTTTTGTATCTTTTTTCTTTTATATTTTCCCCTCTCTCTTCCACTTCTAGCTTTCTCTTTAATTTCTTTTTTCTTTTTCTTATTCTATATTAGTTTTTACCTTCCTATTTAATTTAAAAAATATATTTAATATATTATTCATTTAATAAAATTATGTGTATATGTGTATGTTTCTAGGTGTGAATAGATAGATGATAGATAGATAGATAGATAGATAGATAGATAGATAGATAGATAGATAGATAGAGACAGAGACAGAGACAGAGACAGAGACAGAGACAGACAGACAGGCAGACAGACAGACAGACAGGTAGACAGACAGGTAGACAGACAGAGACACACAGAGAGATAGAGAGACAGGGACACAGAGCCACAGACAGAGACAGTGGCCAAGCTACAGGACTATAAGGGCCAGTATATGGAACAGCTCAGAAAGACATTGGGAACAATACTAGAGGCTCAAAATACCAGTTGTTTATAAATAGATCAGTCATCCAAGACTCAATGCAATCTGCCCACAGACTGGATTAACTATAGAAAACGTATGACTCAATGACACACATGGATCAGTGAAGTACCTGGTGCTATAAAAAGCCAACAGGACACTAAGGATCTTCATCAAGAAACTCAATGGAACTGTGATAGACAACAATGGAAGTCAATTCAAGACAGCTCACAGAAATGCCACATATACCAAAGTGATAGACTGTCTCGGCTGCTCATCTGCATAGATTTGAATCTCTTCAGCCAGATAATCACAAGGATTCACTATGGATGCAATTTCAAGAATGGAACAACCATCAGCCAACATGTGTAGTGCTATGTCTTTCAGACCTGTCAAACTGGCGGCCTATGGGCCAGATGTGTCACATTCAGGCCACGCCCACCCCAGCTCCACAAAGGCAAAAAACATAATGATACATCATGGTATATCATGTGACACGCTCAAGTTTGACACCCATGTCATATGAAGAAATATTTTTTTTAAATGATAAAAATGAAATATATTATATGTGTGAAACAAACTCATTTTCAGAGGGTCCATGCCACATGACAGCATGATCCCCCTCAAGTGACCTTTGGAGGGACTAGAGGGTGTACAAGTACATACCCCATTTTACGCAGCTGCTGCAGCTTCTGAAAGATATGCAAGAATGGGGTGTGCTTTTTGAGAACAGTTGCTGTCAAGTGTTGGTGAATGCTGGTGTGCCACTCAAAACATTGTGGCATGTCATTGAGACATCATCACTTGTTTAAGCTCAAAAACAAAAGTAATTTGTTGGAAGCAACTGCCTCAATACACTTTCCATAAGAATAAGGAAGATGACTTTGCATAAGGAGTGGCATTATTTTTAAAGTCCAGAACAAAATAATATTCAGGATCAGTTCAGAGAGATATCTCTGCAATTCACTAAATTAGAAGGAGGCGGAGGCGGCGGCGGAGGCGGCGGCGGCGGCGGCGGAGGAGGAGGAGGAGGAGGAGGAGGAGGAGGAGGAGGAGGAGGAGGAGGAAGAACAGTAGAATGAGACTTGTAAGATTCTGTAACTATACCCTATCTCAGTGAAAGCAATTTTAGTCCATCTTAATACAAGTAATTTTAGTCTACCTGTGCAACAGATTTCCTGGCCTGATCTACCTAATGGAACTAATACATTCTTATATGTAAATAGGAAACATAATATTAATGCCACAAAGGAAAGCAACATATTTAAGCACAAAGATAAGAACAAATCAAAGAAGCATCACAGGTGGAGCTGCATTTCTCCAATGACCACCAAATCTCCTAATTACTCAAACAGATTAGCTGTTACCACACAGAGACAACAAATCATCTGGATTTTTTTTTACATTGACATAGTGATGGGGGATGGGGAACAAACATTTAGAGGACAAAGGAGGAGGAGGGGGGAAAGGAGGAGGAAGAGAAGAGGAGGAGAGTTTCCCATGCTTAGATTTTGAAAGGAGCTTAGTAGCTAGAAACTGCCAGTTAAAAAGCCAAACAGTAATTTCAGTTAGTATATTCAAGCCACATAAGTCATAATCTGAAAGCTCTTGCGGACAAAGTGTGTAATAAAATTACAAGAAAAGCTGCAAGAAAATAAGTAAGATCTGGAAAAATAATAATCTCTTGAGTGATGCCAAATCTTCACAATAGAACCATCCAGAAATAGTGATGGTAGAGATTCCAGGTTTCCCCTGGTTTCTATATTTATTCCATAGAATAACAGAAGCCTGAAAGCTTTTTCAATGTCCCATCTTATACGAAACAAAATCAAGATGGGGAAATTTTGAGTTTGCTTCTTAGGCATCTCTCTTTTTTAGGATTTTGTATATTTTTTTCTGCAAATCTGCCCTTAATCCTTTCCCCAAAGTCATTCCTGTGTTCCTTTATTTGGCTATAGAGGGCTCAGGACAGAAAAAGAGCTGGTCAGTTGGAATGATAATTTACTAGGCTCAAAGTCTTCAAAGTTGCAGTATACTCCAAGGATTTTAAGAATCAGCTTAAGCATCTGGTGCCATCTAGAGGCATCCAGAACAAGTCAGGAGAAAATACATGATATTATTTGCTCCCTTATCTACCCTCCAAAACAACTGACATCTCAAATCTCCAAAAGTATTATTTATTAATTGAAAAAGTTTAAGATAATGTGAATCCATCTGCAATAAGGAAGAAAGCCCTTGGCCTCCAATGGGTAAACAGTTTCAATCATTCCCTCTCTTCCCTCCCTCCCCACCTCCATGGGTTCAGCAATCATTTCTGAAAAGTTTTATTCCGCAAGGGGGTAGGGGGAGAATCTGCCAGACAACTTGTAAATAAGTATGAAACCCAAATGCCTACAACATTGATTAAATGGAGGAAATGGAGGTATTTCTTTTACACAGCTAGTAGCTTAATAGAATAGAACATAGAATAATGGTAATAGAGATGGAACACAAGGGTGGGCTGCTGGGGGTTTGCAGGGGTTTGGGAGGACCTCTAACTAAGATTCTGTGCAGGTCAGAGACCCCCAAATCCCAATCTTGACTGCCCCTGCCCACCCTGCCCCTCCCCTCCCAGGAGTCCCCATGTGACCACATTTTGGATGCAGGTAAGTGCACGGAGGCTCGGGGAGGGTGAAAAATGGGCCTACCGGAGGTTCAGGAAGACTGGAAAGGGCCTCCAGAGCCTAGGGAGTCCATTTTCACCCTCCTGGAGGCTCAAGCAAAGGTTCCAGAGTCTGGGGAGGGCACTGTGGGAGGCTGACTACGCCATGCCAACCATGGCCATGCCCATCCACAACTGGACAGAGAACCCCTTACTAAAGTTTTTGAAGCCCACCCCTGGTTGGAAGACACTTGTAGGTCATCTAGACCAGTGGTCTCCAACCTTGGCAACTTTACGACCTGTGGACTTCCACTTCCAGAGTTCCTCAGCCAGCAAAGCTGGCTGAGGAACTCTGGGAGTTGAAGTCCACAAGTCTTAAAGTTGCCAAGATTGGAGACCACTGATCTAGACCAATCCTAGCAAGAGACTCTATCATTTCAGATAAATGGTTATGCAGTCTCTTTTGTGGGTGATGGAGCACCCACAACTACTGAAGACAAGCTATTCCATTAGTTCATTGCTTTCACCATTTGGAAATTTTTCCTTAGTTCTAGCTACTATGAGCTATTAAGAGCTAGAACTAATGCTATGTGCTATTCTCTCCTTGGTTAGTTTCCATCTATTGTTTCTTGTCTTGCCTTTTGGTGCTTTGGAAAATAGGTTGACCCCCCCCCCCTCATCTTTGTACATATATTTCATTGAAATTGAATAACCCCAAGGAAAATTTCATTTGCACTTGCAACTTTTTATTTCATCAGAATCTTTAGATGGAAGAAATTTGATATGCTAACCTTACTGAAATATCTTGCTATATCTCGCTACATTTTTCAAATTAAAAAGATGTAACTCTGCAACGTTATTGTTTTTTTAAGTTGCGAAAATCTTCAGTTAGCATAACTGTGTCTGCGATTATCAGAGAGGTGAAAACCATTAAAATAATTGCTTTTTAAATAATGTTGGTGTTAAGTCATTCTTACCCAGTGGTGTTTTCATTAATGTAATTTGCATCTTATTCCCAGATTTCTTTTTGGTATGATCAAGTCCAGAAAAAATATGTTATGAGCTATTGCTGAAATTGCAGATCAAGAAACAACGTCCAGATGCCAGAACAAATGTAGACGCAGGAGCGGCCACTTTCATGGGTTTCAAAATTCTAAGTACACCTGTTTTAGCACAGTGAAAGAAGATAATGAAAGAAAAAAAGATGTGGCATATATTGTGGAGGAGATATATAGGCAATTTATCAACATGCTGGTTGGACCCAGATTGTTGGGGACAATATACTGACTCTGTAAATCGCTTAGTAAAAGGTAAAGGTTCCCACGCACATGCGTGCTAGTCGTTCCTGACTCTAGGGGGCAGTGCTCATCTCTGTTTCTAAGCCGAAGAACCAGCACTGTCTGAAGATGCCTCCATGGTCATGTGGCCAGCATGACTCAATGTCAAAGGCACACAGAGTGCTGTTACCTTCCCACCAAAGTGGTCTCTGTTTTTCTTCTTTCATTTTTTACATGCTTTCGAACTGCTAGGTTGGGAGAAGTTGAGACAAGTAACGGGAACTCACCTCATTATGCGGTGCTAGGGATTTGAACCATTGCACTGCCAATTTTCTGACTGACAAGCTCAGCATATTAGCCACTGAGCCACCACGTCCCCAAACCGCTTGGAGAGGTCTGTAAAGCACTGTGAAGTGGTATACAAATCTAACTGCTATTGCTATTGTTATTGATCTTATGTACAATTTAGGTATAACCTGATCTCTGTATTTAACCAAAACGACAGGCTGCCAATTTTCATTTTGATGCTCTTTAGACCTTTAAACCCTTCATGGCTTCAGGCTGGAGTATCTGAGGCACAGCTTCTGTCTGATTACATCTAGCTGTCCCATCAGATCTGGTAGAAGAGGCATGGTATAAAGAAAAAGGTAAAGAGTTTTACTAAGGATTTTACTCTGGAATCTTAGCTGACTTTAGGGAGAGATGCTCATCTCCGTTTCTTTAAGTCATTGAACCAGCACTGTCCAAAGGCATTTCTCGGGTTATGTGGCTAGCATGACATCATGCTATAGTACAAAGCTGGAGCTTTATGGTGAAACATGGAATACTGTTACCTTCCCAGATGCTTATATATGGTATCTATTCCTCTACTTGCATTTACATGTTTTCAAAATGGTAGATTTGTAGGGTGGTATGGTGACTCAGTGGTTAAAATCTTTGGCTTGATGGTTAGAAAGCCAGCAGCCCAAGTTTGAGATCTGAGCACCACTTGACAGGGTGAGCTCCTGCCTTCGTCCCAGGTCCTGCTCACCTAGCAGCTAGAAAGCATACAAATGCAAATAGGCACCACTTCTGCGGGAAGGTAACAGCGCTCCATGACATCCTGCTGGCCACATGACACAGAAATGTCTTCAGACAGCGCAGCTCAATGATCTTGAAACATCCCCCTGTAGTTGACAACAACTAGCAGAGTAAAATCCACAGGGACTCTTTTATCTTTTTTTTTTAAGCTGCTAAATTGGCAGCAGCTGAGACAAGTATTAGGAGCTCACTCCATCACATGGTGGTAGGACTTGAACTGCCAGAGTATTGACTTTCTATGGTGTCTTTTTAGCTACTAAGTCACTGTGCCTCTTGAGGCATGCTTTATTAGGGAACGGCATTTGGTGGGCCAGGAAGGGAGTCTTCTCTGTCGTACCCACCTTATGAAACATTCTTGCCACTAATTAAGTGAAGCTGGCTCCATCAATGTTGATTTTCCAGAAGACCTTCAAAACCAGGTTATGTCATTAGGCCTGCTCACCCCCACCCACCAAGACTAGGAAGATTTGTCTACCATCCATCCATGATTTGGCCCTAAACTCCTTATAAATGGGGCTCTATATAATTCCAAGCGGGACGCAGTGGCTCAGTGGCTAAGACACTGAGCTTGTCAATCAGAAAGGTGGGCAATTCAGCAGTTCAAATCCCTAGTGCTGCAGAACGGAGTGAGCTCCCATTACTTGTCCCAACTTCTGCCAAACTAGCAGTTCAAAAGCATGTAAAAATGCAAGTAGAAAAATAGGAACCACCTTTGGTGGGAAGGTAACGGTGTTCCATGCACCTCCATTATTTAGTCATGCTGGCCACATGACCATGGAGACGTTTTCAGACAGCACTGGCTCTTCGACTTTGAAATGGAGAGTTGGGAATGACTAGCACATATGTGTGAGGCAGTGGTGGGTTTTAAAAATTTTTCGAACCTACTCTGTGGGTGTGGCCTCCTTTGTGGGAGTGGCTTGCTGGCCATGTGACCTGGTGGGAATGGCTTGCCAGCCATGTGTTTCTCTCTCTCTCTCTCTCTCTCTCTCTCTCTCTCTCTCTCTTTCCTTCCTTTTGTCTCTCTGTCCCTTTTTTCTTTTTTTCTTTCATCTCTCTCTCACTTTTTATTTCTTTTTATTTCTTTCTTTCTTCCTTTCTTTCTCTTTCTCCCTCTGTGTGAGTCTGTCTGTCTGTGTGCGTGTGTGTGTGTCTTTGCCTCTCCCTCCCTCCCTCCCTCCCTCCCTCCCTCCCTCCCTCCCTCTATGTCTCTCTATGTGATTCTCTCTGTGTCTGTCTGTCTGTCTCTCTCTCTGTGTGTATCTCTCTCCTCCCTCCCTCTGTGTCTGTGTCTCTCTCATTCCCTCTATCTCTCTGTGCCTCTGTCTGTCTGTCTGTCTCTATCACACACACACACACACACACACACACCCAGAGACACAGAAACAGACACACACACAGACACACACACATACACATACTGTGGTCACCTTGTTGAGTGTTCCAATCACATTTGAAACATTCAACAACTGGCCTGTATTCATGGTTTTTTGCAGCATTCTGCAGACATGGGGGCAAAATATATGGTTAAAAGTACCTGGCAGCGGTGTTATTCCCTGGGGGGCTCCGCAGAACATCCCAAGACCAATGGCTCTGGGATGAGGGACGGAATCTTCACCGGGGACCAGTAAAGCTTTGTCCACCAAAGGCAGCAGGACCAAAGCCCCTCTCCCAACTGGCCCTTCCTCCCTCTGAAGGCGAAGGACCAGGCTGCCCCGCTGCCTCTGGCTTCCTTCCGTGAGTCTCCTCTCTCCGGGGCTGTAATTGTGCAGGCTGTGCGTGCGTGCTTATGTTTTCCATGGGGGTGACGGATGGGCTCTGGAATCGCTCCATGCCTTGGAAAACATAGATGTGCGTGGGCAGCAGGGCAGCCAGGACAAGGGAGTGCAACCCGCACGGCTTGTTCAAATAGCAAAAGAAGGGACAGGAGAGGAGGCTGTTTGAAAAGCCACACTTGGAACTCCTCTCCTTTTCTTTCTTTTGCTGTCTGTACATGCAGTGCGGATCGCACTCCCTTGTCTTTCATAGCCAGCTCGTTTCCAATTGGGGTGGGGATCCATGGAGAGGGACAGAAAAAATCGATTTCTTCCCCCCTCCCCAATTGGAAACGAGGTGGCTGTGAAAGAAAAGGGAGTGCAACCCACATGGCTTGTTCAAAGAGCAAAAGAAAGGGACAGGAGAGGAGTTTGGCTGTTTGAAAAGCCCCGCTTGGAACTCCTCTCCTGTTCCTTCTTTTGCTGTTTCTACATGCCAAGCGGGTTGCACTGCCTTGTCGGCAAGTGACAGGGGCCAGGAGCGGTACCGGCATTCCCGGAAGTAAATTACTTCCGGGTTCACCAACCAACCGGTGCGCACGAACCGGGGTGATCCGGGAGCAACCCACCCCTGGTGTGAGGGGAACCTTTACCTTTATCTATTATATTGACTTAATGTATCTGAATCATTCCCAAAGGTGATTTTTAAAGAGGCAACTGGGTTTTCTAGTTTTTCTTTGAAGATGTTTCGCTTCTCATCCCAAAAAGCTTTCTTCAGCTTGTGGCAACCATGACTAGGATGACTGAGTATCTCCATAGACATTTAACTGAATAATTGTTTGTGGCTGAATGCTGTGTAAAAAACATTAAAGCAATCATGGCTTCGTAGTATGTGTGAGCCAAATAAAAGACTGAATATTTTTTTTAATTTTTTATTCAGGGACTGAATAAAAAAATTAGTTTTAAACCACAATAACTCATCATGGAAAGTTCCAGGATGGATAAAAAAAATTAGTTTTAAACTACAATAACTCATCATGGAAAGTTCTTCCATATTTTCTGTGTTTATTGTGATCTGTGACTTTTAAAGTACTTGGGTATTTTAGGGGGTTAAGAAGATCCAGGCTCACATCTCCACTTAGCCAATGAATCTTATTTAAGTTTAACTCATAGGGTTGTTACAAGAACAAAATGAAAAAGCACTGAACTCCAGGGAAGAAAGATAGACTATTTGTGGATTACATTAATAGTAATCAAGCGGGGCACTGCTATTTCTGGATTTTTAAATCTCTCTCTTTCTTTCACTCTGGTGTATGCATTAATACATATCAATATCCATGACAGGAAATGTGAAGTCGATTCTAATCAAACAAAGCAATATAAAAAGCAATTTTGAAAAACTCTCCCACAGATATCACATTTTTGATTATTATGACCATATTGTTATTCCTGGAATATTCTGGGTGTCAAGTTATCTGTGTGCGACTAGCCTGCGTGTACAATATGCTGCCCAGCAGGAAATCTCTGGTGTAATATAATTCCTAAACCATGCCAAGATATACCTTTTAAATAATGCAGAAGTTACAAATGAATGAGAAAGCCATTCGACAAACGCAACAGAATGTGGCACAGAGAGAAAAGGGGGAGGGACAGTTCTGAATTTTGGCTAAACTAGAGAAGGGACAATAGAAGGGGAAAAACAGTTTGTAATCCAGCAGCTTTGGCATTTAGAAGAAACAGCCTTGGCCTACCTTGGAGCAGAGATGGCCTGTAATACTGTACAGCTAATGCTTCGCAGTATAATTTTATGTTTTCTCATGGTGTGAAAAGAGTTGGCAGAGGGCTGTGGAAAGAGCGGGGGAGGGGAAGCTCCAGAGACTAGGGAACAAATGAAGACCGTTTGATACCTCTGGGAGAGCCAGTGCTTTCATGGGAGCTGGTGAACTGTTTTTGTGCTTTTGGCAAGCACACAAAAAAAATATTGTTTTACTATGAGAAGGTGGAAGAAAAGAGGAGACAAAGGTAAATGGTATCAATAGTACAGACCAGTGATGGCTAGCATTTTTTATCACGGGTATCGAAAGCGCACTTGCACATGCGTGATAGCGCATGCCTCATGGGCACACCCTTAATTCAATCCCCCACGCACCATGCACCTCTGCACTTGTTCACATGACTCCTCTGTGCTGCCCTGCCCTGCCCCTCCATGCATGTGTACGCGATCCCCCCCCAATGCCCCATTTTTTACTTACCTGGCCTCCCTGAAGCCTCTGGAGGCCGGAAACCAAGGTGGCGCAGTGGTTAAAATGCAGCACTGCAGGCTACTGCTAGATCAGCAGGTCAGCGGTTCAAATCTCACCGGCTCAGGGTTGACTCAGCCTTCCATCCTTCCGAGGTGGGTAAAATGAGGACCCAGATTGTTGGGGGCAATATGCTGACTCTCTGTAAACCGCTTAGAGAGGCCTGAAGGCCTATGAAGCGGTATATAAGTCTACTGCTATTGCTATTGCTATTGCTATTGCATTTCCAGAATTTTGGTAAGCCTGATTTTGCCCTTCCAAGGCCCCAGAGGTTCCAGGAGGGTGAAAACAACTTCCCCCAGTCCTCCAGAGGTAAGGTGACCAGATTTTCAGATTGGTAAAGAGGGACACCATTGACCGGGGGGGGGGGGCTTGATTAAAAATTTTATATTTTGTCAAACATGACCCCAGGACACTGAAACCATCATAAATACGAATCTGTTGCCAAACATCAAAATTTTGATCACATGACCATGAGGATGCTGCAACGGTCGCTAAGTGTGAAAATGGTCATCAGACACTTTTTTCAATGTAACTTTGGTCACTAAATGAACTGTTTGAGGTTTGCATTATAATGCCTTATGCCAGCTTACATTTTCAAGAGAGAGAAGCTAAACTCCTTGTTAGAATTGAAATAGAAATGAATAGAGTAGAGTAAAATAGAATAGAATAGTTTATTAGCCAAGTGTGATTGGACACACAAGGAATTTGTCTTTGGTGAATATGCTCTCAGTGTACATAAAGAAAAATAAAATAGTAAGATAGTGGGATCCTTGCTGCACCAAGCCTTCACTAATCCTCTCACTTTCATCAAAAACAGTAAAAATCAATCATGTTTTTTATTTCTATTTATTATTTTGCTATGGCCACATATGAATATATATGCACATTCCAAACAGATTTTCTTACTAAACAGCCACCATTCTCATCCATAGGCCACTAAATGCCTCACCAACCTTTTCTGCATTCTTTCATTTCCTTCCATCCATTTTATTTATTTAATACAGAGTAGATTAGGCTGTCAGCCTTAGTCATTCTTCTAACATGACAACAATTCTTACCAACAAGGTAAGAAGCCCTCACTTCTCATCTCTGCCTCCCCGGCTCAGTTCCGCCCTTGCTTCCCCCACCCGCCAACGATCATCCCAGAGGCTCCAAGCAGAGACTGAAGGAAGACCGCATTTCAGTTAGCGCACCTCGGAGTCACTGAAAACTCGATGCCAGCTTCCCCGCTGCGACTGGCGGGGACGGCGATGAAAGCTCGGGCTCCGCTCCTCCGTCTGGGGCTGCTGCTAACAGGGACGGCCAAGCGCTTTCCTCAAAAACCCCGCCTTCCACGCACACCTGGCTTCCAAAATCTGGGGAGTTGCGGGGAGGGACGATCTTCTTCCCCTCTCTCAGGTTGCCCGGTTCCCCCCCCCAGTTCCTCTCATGAGTAGCTCGCAAGGGAAGGCCTTCCCTTCCCTTGCTAAAGACTGCCACCGCCCACCCGAAGTGGCGAAGCTTCCCGATTCCCACCGGCACCGGAGTTACTCACCAGGGCAGTGCAGCAAAAACAAACAGCGAAGGCGAAATGAAATGGAGACTCGTGAGAGTCACAACTCGTGCGGCGTGCTTAAGCGGACTCCAGCCAATCAGTGAGCTGGCTGGGATGGAAAATTTTAAACACGCCTCGTGCGTGCTTAAAGTTTTCCATCCCAGCCAGCTCACTGATTGGCTGGAGTCCAGGCCAATCAGTGAGCGGCAGGCTGGGCTGGCTTAGTTTTTTAGTGTAGATAGAATAGATTGGGGAACAGAAGGAGCGAGCTAGCGGCAGCTGATGATGGGTGGGGGAGCCAGCGAGCGCCAAAATAAAGCGGGGTTTTTTGAGAAGCAGGCGGGACGCGGGAAAAATGATGAAAAATCGTGCCTGTCCTGCCAGATGCGGGACGTCTGGTCACCCTATCCAGAGGCCCGTTTTTGCCTTCCCAGAGCCTCCGCGTGAGTCCTTTATTTACCTGGCATACAAAATGGGCCATGTGGAGAGTCCTGGGAGGGAAGGGGAGGCATGGGTAGGGGCAGCTGAAAATCAGCTGGGGCGCGCATATGCATGCTCAGTAGAACTGACCCAGGGCAATGGCTCATGTGCCCGTAGAGATGGCTGCGCATGCCACCTGTCGCACACGTGGTATAGGTTCGCCATCACAGGTATAGACTAAGACTGTGCACTCTTCAAAAGTGACTCTGAATTGCTTCAGATCTCAGGCAAGTCCAACATATCTCTACTATTCATGATTAAAGTGGCCCAGTTTTGTTCAGGCTTCCACACACGTTAAAGAGTCAAATTCTTTGGAAGCTGAACAAGGTCAGACTGCTTCAAGGAAGAGGGAAGCCAATCCAAATCACTTTTGAATTCATTTCAAGAATGCACATAGGGTCTCTATCGGCAGGAACATTAAAAAACAGTCAGTGTTGACTGTACAACACAAGTTAAAAAATGGTGGGATTTCAGTTGTATGATTGCCATCTTGTCTTTTTGACCCAACCTCTGTGGACATCCTTGTCTGAATATTTTGTCCAGGCAGAGCAGGAAGAGCGTTTAATTTTGAACTAATTGGAATTTTCAACAAGAATTCGTCAGCAAGCTGAAAGAAACTCACAATTTAAAACAGGGTCATTGTCAGCAGCAAACAGCAGGCCTGATTAGCTTAATTAATAGTTTAATTCACACTCTGTGGGGAAAAAACGATCCAGCTGAAATTCTAGATATACATATTTCATCCTGGACTATGAGAATAAAAGCTTGTAGTTAATTTTATATCATGGCCTATTAGTTCTTTACCATGAATTGGCCTTTTTTAAAAAAAAAAAATCATTTCCTGGTAAAGATGAGGCTGTGTAGAGATGGAATTTTCATGTCATTTAATTTGTACCTCTTGAAGAATTTAAAGGCATAACAAAAGCCTGGGGGCCCGAAGCACTCACACTTTTGGGCCCAGTGTGTAAAGACATTTTATGTATGAGGGGAAACTGTTTGCAAAACACACATGCCATAGAAAAAAAAGTCACAGAAAATCCTATTCATTAAAAGCAGGCATTGCTTTTAAAAAAAATCCTGCTAAATTCAGAAATGAGTGCAAATATGAGTCCGTATCCAACCTGCAGATGATAAGGAACAGAGGACTAAATAAGGCAATGTGTACATGGCATACGCTGCTGGCTTACTTCTACTCCTGTTTTCCTTAGTATAAGCCAGAATGGGACAATTCTCCACAGCCAACTCACTGCAGCAATCTTGCTGCAGCCAACTCACCATGGGACAACTCACTGAGGATAATTCCATACGGGATAACTGTTATCTGCCACTATTTCTTCAACAGTATTTCCATTTTTATCAATCACAAAATCATAATTTTTTATCAATGGAAATAATGTCAAAGAAACAGTGGCGAATAACATTTATTGTGTTGAGTTATCCCACGTGGAATTGTTCACGGCAAGTGGTCATGTGGAAAGTTGGCTGTGGTAAATAGTCCTATAGTGAGTTGGCCTCAGCAAGATGGTGAAGGTGAAAGGGCTGTGGCAAGTTGGTCATGGCAGGGTGGACATGGTGAGTTGACCATAGTGAGTTGGCTGTGGCAAGATGCCCACGGCGAGTTGCCTGAGACCAGTGATGGCTAACCTCTTCTGGACCGAGTGCCCAAAGCGTTCTTGCGAGCCCCCAAAATGCAATGTCCGTGTGCCCCCCCTGCATGCCCCCTGCCCATTCACATGGCTGTGCGCCCCCCCCTGCATGCACCCTCCCCTGTATGCATGTGTGCTTCTTTCCAGGGGTGGGTTCTGGCCAACTTTACTCTGGTTCCCTCGTGTGCATGCGTTGGATGCACGCTCTGCATGCATGCACAGTTCAATTAAAATTGTTCTGTGCATGTGCAGAATTCAAAAGCAAGATGGCAGTGGCGACTGGGGAAATGGTTCATGGGCGTGGCAGGCCTGGGTTGCTGCCAGTTCTGGCGACCCAGGCCGGCATACCACTACCGGTCCAGCTGAACTGTTATGAACCAATAGGAACCCACTACTGGCCTTCCCGCATGCACCTCATCCCCCATGCATGCCTGGCAGAGACCCAAAGATCAGTTGGCCAGTGGGAGATGCACGTGCATGCGTAGCAAAACTGAACTGGGGTGATGGCTCATGGGCCCATAGAGCTGCCTGCCACCTCTGGCACATGTGCCATAGTTTGCCATCACCATCCTAGATCGACATAAGCTGACCTGATTCAATTTGAAAATATAATATATAGAAAAGGACAATTCTAATTCTTTCCCCAAGTCTTCTGAAATTGCAAATCAGGCCAGGCAGGGCAAGTCAAGGCAATATAGTATTTCACTTCCCATAGACAATGGTAGAATCTGTATACAAAGACCCACTACACCTCTTTCCTTTATCTTTGCTTTGACCCCAAAATACATGCATAGTTTTATTTCTCAGTGTTTCTCAGCCTCAGCAGTTTCAATATGCGTGGACTTAACTCCCAGAATTATTCTGCTGGCTGCAAATAGTAATCCTTCTGTTTTCTTCTCAATAGATCCACTCTGATTTGAAGCCATTGCCCAGTGTTGTTAGTTTTGCCTTTAATTTATTTCAGGGATTGACCATGCCAAGATTTATCTTTCCAATTTGATAACTATTCCACTTAGCACATCACCTTTGAGCCTATCCCATTCAAAATGTTTTCCTTCAAGACATTTATTGGTTTCTTCTCTGTGCTTGTTTCTATGTAATCATTTAAACCTCTGATTTCATCCTCCAGTGTCTGCTTGCAACAAACCATAACCACCCCAATTTCTTGTCACAATAAATAGTACCCTTTTCCAATGTAATGCATGATATATTGCCACAGGTTTTGGGCCTTGTAATTACAGAATAAGTTGGAAGGGACCTTGTAGGTCATCTACTCCAACCCACTGCTCAAGCAGGAGACCCTATAAAATTTCTGACAGGTGGCTGTCCAGACTCTTCTTGAAAGTTTCCAGTGATGAAGCTCCCAAACTTCTGAAGGCAAGCTGTTCCATTGGTGATTGTTCTCATTGTCAGAAAAATTCTCCTTATTTCTAGGTTGAATTTCTCCTCGATCCGTTTCCATCCATTGTTCCTTGTCTGGCCTTTGGGTGCTTTGGAAAATAGATTGACCCCTCCTCTCTATGACAGCCCCTCAAATATTGGAACACTGCTATCATGTCACCCATGGTCCTTCTCTTCACTAGACTAATCCAAAGCTTCTAGTTCAACTGGTGTCCAGTCAACATTAGTGAATTACAGAGAAAGTCCAAGTATGATTGTACTACCATTGCTCAGCTTTGATTTCCAAAATTTTCTATTTTGCTTTATAAATTCAGAGTTCCTTTTCTTTTTTAATTGGGCCTAGGAAAACAATAAGTCAGGACCTATTCCCTCTCCCCTCATTACTAAATCTTTATTTTCATGAAAGGAAAGCACAAAGAAATGTGTTCAGTGGAGAGAGAATACATCATCTAGGCTGCAAGATTTGATTATCAGTACATCAAAGATAAAATATTTTGAGACTACTTCTTCAGAATGGCCAGAAGTACCTGACGAGTTTCAAAATCTTCATATAAGTAATGTGGAGACTGGCAAAAACAAAGAGGAATATTTAGAGGTTTGAATGAATTTGCAAAACAGATTACAGTATTCAGAGCATTTACTGGGTGGTGTTTACAAATTGTCAGTGAAATACGACTGATAAACTGAACAAGTTAAAGATTGTATGATTAAATGGCTAAAGGACAGGAATGATGTGCAACAATAAGAATTCCAAAGGAAGAAAAGCATTAAATCTACATCAAACATTATACTTACAAATGACATAAGATATTTTACTGCTGATATCAGAATTCTATTTCCGATTTCTAACATAGAGAGCTCATTCTCTAAAAATTGATGGAAATGTAATCACCAGGTTGATTTTTTTTTAACTCAACATTTTTGGAAAATGATTTATACCAATAAAAAACAAACTCTAAAAGATGAATTTCCTTTTCAACTTTTTATTTTTAATGAAATATTATTAAACCTTGTATTCTGAAAAAGCTTACCAAACAGTTATGGGAGATGCTGCAAATTTATAGAATTTTTTTTCCAATGATCAAGTGGCCATGGGGATGCTACAATGATTGTAAGTGTGAGAAATGGTCATGTCACTTTTCTCAGAGGCCTTGTAACTTTGAATGGTCTTTAAATGAATGGTTGTAAGTTGAGGATTACCTGTATCTGGTTCCATATGAAGCAGAATCATGCCTCTAATGGATATCATTGGCATCATTCTAATTGCCTTTTAAACTTAAACTGCTTGAATCTACCTTTGTCCTTCATTTACATTTTCATTCTATAGCCATTGATTTTAATCATCTTAATCAAATGCTTTCCAACAGTATTGCTCATTATATTGCTGGCACACTCCTTAGTCCATTAGATTTTTTTTAATGTATATGATTTTCAACTTTGTGTTAATTGCCGGAGTTAATTAAATTAAACACGGATTGAGTTGCCGCCACTAAAATGACAATGACATATGGTTTCTCTGCTCTTTCAATGAGACAATCGTTTACATTCATTAGATAAGCCTCAGGATTGTTTTGCTTGGTTGACTTTGATGGATGACTGCGCATCATCTTGTGTCTGAATGTGAACAAAATGAAACATATAATAGCGGCCAAAACCACCAGGCAGGGCAGGAAAATTTTCCAGCAACTTATCTGGTGGTCTTGTTCAGTCCAATAATATTGACAAGCTGCTTTGAAGCTTTTACCTATATTAAAGGAGATAAATAATATGATCATTCTATTTGTTTCTTTCAAGGTCTGGTTAAATTGCATGCAGGTCATTCCTCTAAAATTGTGCTTTCATATTCTTTGACCAGAGAACAGTGACACACAACTGGGACCAACCATGCAAATGAGATATCCTTACACATGTCAAGTAGCTGATCAGAGAATAATATCCTACTTTATTTTTCACATATAAAAGAGCCCAATTCTAAGGCAAATAAAATACACAAGAGACTGAGAAGGCAAGTGAAGAATAAGGAGGAAAACAGTTGCAATCCTTACCATGCACAACTTATTGCTTCAATAAAATGATGAAAGTGGTGGGATGCAGGCCAGGAACCTCACTAAAACTGTTTGAATAAATTGTCATGATGTTGGCATTACAAAGATATTAAATGTTTATTTAAATAAATGTCTATGCAGTGTCCTAAAACTATGATTTTCAAGAAAGAAGTTATGTCATAATTATGAGACAAACTATAATATTCACAGATGTTCATAGTATTTGTAGTTACATTCTTACTGAATAAACATCAGACAAAGAAAATGGATTCTGTGGGTCTTTCTCATAACTAAAAAGCTTTATCTTCAGCATTGGAAGGATGAAGATTTGCAAGAGTTATAGGATGATCCGTAACTGAGTTGACCTATTAGCAAGGTACTAACAAATTAGTTATCATAAACTAGCCGATAACCTGACATTGCCTGGGTATTTATTTATAGGGGGGAAATGTCTGGACCAAATGTAATTTCTAATGTTGGATTTTCTCCCTTACCAGAGGGAGCACCCTTGAAGCCATTACCATGGCAACTCCACTGTGCTGTACAGTAGAATCCATTTTATGCAGGACAGTAGAATATTAAGGCACAATAATCTGTATCTTAACAGAACACACACACTGAGGGGTTTTAGGAGTGCCTTACCAACACAATATTTGTTTCCAGAGACTAAGTCATCTGTGTAGCAAGTTTGGCCTTTTGCCTTTCAGTGTTGATAAAACACTTAATCATTCCTCTAGCTCAGCTGATAAGGAAGGAGAGCTTGTGGCTTAGAGGTTAATATAACTGCCTAAGATGTAAAAACAGTCCAAGTTCAAATCCCAGTAAGGGTATGGCTAGCTGATGAGAGCTAAATAGTTTGAAATAGATCTATACTAGTCTCCCTTCATTTATTTATCAACAAAAATGCAACACACACACACACACACACACACACACAGAGAGAGAGAGAGAGAGAGAGAGACAGACAGACAGACAGACAGACAGACAGACAGACAGACAGACAGATAGATTATCTATGGGTGATTATGGCTACCATTTGCTGAAATCCTTACTTTGCACATTCACTCACATAAGCATATCCATGAATATGTGGTCTTACTAATTTATAACATATTAGTACTACTTTATAGATCCTTAGTAAGACCACACTTGGAATACTGGATCCAGTTTTGGTCACCACATTACAAAATAGATGTTGAGACTTTGGGGAAAAATGCAAAGAAGTGTAATTAAAATGATTAAAGGCCTGGAGACTAAAATATATGAAAAACAGGAACTGGGTATGGCCAATCTAGAGAAAAGAAGGACTGAAGGGAGGTGGGGCATGATAGTAGTATTCCAGTATTTGAGGGGCTGCCACAGTGGTGGGTTTCAAAAATTTTTAGAACCTCTTCTGTAGATGTGGCCTGCTTTGTGGGAGTGGCTTGCTGGCCATGTGACTGAGTGGGAGTGGCTTATCAGCCATGTGATTAGGTGGACGTGGTCAACTTGTAAAATGTGGTGAAATTCACTTAACAACACTCTTGCTTAGCAACCAAAATGTTGGCTCAGAAACTCTGGCATTTGAAGCACACAAGTCTTAAAGCTGTCAAGTTACAAGACCCTTGCACCCCTAACCTTTTAGGCAAAAAACCCAGGGGTGTTCAAACTTGACAGTTTTAAGACTTGTGGACTTCTACTCCCAGAATTCCTCCTCTCGCTCTTCATCTTGGGGTGGGGGAGCTGGAACCGGTTCTAAACAGCACAGTAGATTTGTGGAACCTCTTCTATAAAAGAGGTTAGAACTGGCAGGAACCCACTCTTGGGCTGCCATAAAGAAGAGGGGGTCAACTTATTTTCCAAAAGCACCAGAAGACAAGATAAGAAACAATGGATGGAAACTCACCCAGGAAAGAAGCAACCTGAAATTATGGAGAAACTTTCTATCAGTCAGAACAATTAACCAGTGGAACTGCTGGCCTTCAGAAGTTGTGGGTGCTTCATCACTGAAGGTTTTTAAGAAGAGACTGGACAGCCACTTGTCTGAAATGGTATAGGATCTCCTGCTTGACCAGGGGGTTGGACTAGAAGACCTCCAAGGTCCCTTTCAGCTCTAGTCTGATTGAATATAATGCTTCTATGTTCTTTTCCTAGATTCCAGAAGTGTTCCATATTTTTTTGTCTTTATAATTTTGTACACATGGCCATGAGTAGTAGTGTTCCATACAATATGCTAGGGTAACTCTGGGTGGCTTGCCATCTTAAAAAAATCATAGAAAACCTAAATTCCATAAATAAAATACCATAAAGATCCAAACACTATAACTAAATAAAAAGATGGAGGAGAGTGGGAGCAGAATTGGACAAGGTGGGAATCTGTTGTTAATCTTTCAACCATTTCCATTCATCCATTATCAACATCTTTGAGAATGTTGCAGTTTATAGAAACACACAGTTTCCATAAATCAAAGGTCATTCATGAATCAATGATTAGAACTCTGGAAAGATATATGACACAGGGGAGTAGTTGTATGGGTACAATAAAGATAGCTAATAATTTAAGACTATTGTGTCTAGATACATTGGCCTTTATGTTAAGTAGGCCTTTATGTTAAGCAGGCAAAAGAAAAAGGACAGGAGTATGCAGGCACCACCAGTGATATAAGCTTGAGCAATATATCCAGTGGTGGGATTCAAATAATTTAACAACCGGTTCTCTGCCCTAATGACCAGCTAGGTAGGCGTGGTTCGGTGGTCATGTGACTGTGTGGGTGTGGCCAACTCAATGTCACTCATGTTGATGGGCACTTTGCCTTAGCTGTTACAATGTAATAAGGGTTAACCGGAGAAGCAGTTTCTGTAAGAAGGGCAATAAAGATTAGGCGAGAAACAATACCAGAATGTTTCCTTCCTGCCTTCCTTACAGGATTAGCCCTGTATAGTGGAAAAAAAACAGAATGAGATTTCTTTCAATAACCAGTTCTCTGACCTCCTTAGAAAGTTAACAACTGGTTCTCCCGAATATGTGCGAACTGGCTGAATCTCATCACTGAATATCCGATATGAAGGCATATAGAACAATAAAAATTGCAACAATTTTATACATTAATCATAGCCCCCTTATTGTTTTATTTCTATCTGCATGTTCAAAACCATGCAGATTGTATTGCATCTTATTTGGCTCTTGTATAAAGGAACTTCACAGGCATTTACTGTTGAATCTTATACCTAGCTTTCCTCTGCTCTGTTTCAAGAATTGCAACTTAATGATTTCAAAGAGCACTAGAAACTAGTAGTTGGAATATTAAGTTCATATGCAGATCTGTAATTGTAATGAATTAGAGATTGGAATCTCTAATTCATTACAATTGGAAATGAATCTCTAATTCATTACAATAGGATTGGGACCAACAAAGATGATTAGGGGCCTGAAGACTAAAACAAATGAAGAACGGTTGCAGGAATTGGGTATGTCTAGTTTAATGAAAAGAAGGACTAGGGGTGATATGATAACAGCATTGCAATATCTAAGAGGCTGACACTTTGCTAGTGGTTTGATCTTATTTTTGTTAAACAGAAGATGGTATGTGGATTTGTTTTTCCTAATTATCCACAATATTCTACAGTCTTCACAGCTGCTCTTGTTTCCCAGCCTGAAAAAAAACCCTTCCTAATATATTCTTGGAGATAATCAAGGCATAATTATCTCAATACTGAGTAATGGAAGACCTGTACATTATATATTGGGAATTGTTTTTCTCTTTAGCAAACAAAAATAATTGCCTTTAAGTTGAGTTGAGTGAGAAAGAAGGATTTTTTAAAAAATGCAAAAGACATGTTATGGCATGGTACAAATTAGAATCAATCAATAATTTGTGTATTATAATAATACAATAAAACATTAAAAAATAAGGAGATGCTCATTTCCATTTAAGATATAGAATAGAATGGAATGGAATAGAATAGAATGGAATGGAATGGAATGGAATGGAATGGAATGGAATGGAATAGAATAGAATAGAATAGAATAGAATAGAATAGAATAGAATAGAATAGAATAGAATAGAATAGAATAGAATAGAATACTTTATTGGTCAAGTGTGATTGGACACACAAGGACTTTTTCTTTGGCGCATATGTTCTCAGCGTACATAAAAAGACAAGATACATTCATCAAGAATCATAAGGTACAACACTTAAGGATAGTCTGCGTCTATCACTTAAGAAGCTAATTAAAGCAATATCCACCAAAACCTATTCATATAATATTTTTAATCCCAAAGAGCTACATTTTTGCATTTGTTTCACCTTGTTTTCTTTTAAAAAGTACAGTTTATGAAAACTGAATGTAAAGGAAATAAAATATGATTACTCAGATGAAGATTTAGCCTATTTTGGACTTCTTCAAGTCTACATTTTTGGGATTTTCTGATTATCTCCCAATGGGCAACAACAAATTTTGCTTCCTAAACAATTGTAGGTGTATCTTATAGATTTTTTTTTGGTTGCTAGTCACAAAAATAACTTACAATTTAACTGATCATGTACCATTTTATAAGGTTTTTCTGTTTTTACAGAATGGCAATGTGTATCACTATCTGTTGATATGCTTTACGGATGCAAGAAACATACAAAAACATGGAACTACATTGAAGTAAAATTGGAATACCTGAGATCTAATGACTCTAATCTAGGGGCTCTACTGCTTGGAATGCAGTTCAGATTTACCAAGTACTGTTGTTACATATGCAAATATGACAGCAATGCAAGAAAGTCACATTAATTAAAAAGACATAGTCATGTCAAAATAATTTGGTCCCAGGACAGAAAAACATGGCACATGAACCATATATTGAGTCAACAAAGATATTTTTGCCTTTGCTTCACATAAAACTCAGACTGTTGGGGGGAAAAAGTTAAAACAATGAACAAGGAAGGTGAAGGTTCTTGTTATTCGAGGCAGATATTTCCAAGCATAACTGATGCCAAGATTAAGGAAGGCATTTTTATTGACCCACAGATCAGATACATCATCAATGACAGCAGTTTGAAAATCTGTTAGTGGGGCCAGTGATAATTTTCTGGAAAACATTCAAGGATGTCTTTAAGAAACTATATTCAGCTGGTTGATAAACTTCTAACAGCATACAAGACCATGAAGTGCAATGAAGTCATGGAGGACTCAATTTCTGCATTTACCCTTGGACTTCTTTCTTGAAAACCTAGGGGCAGTCAATGATGGACAAAGATTTCACCAGGACATTATTGCCCTAATGGAAAAAAACAGTATCAGGGCAATTGGAATCATTAAAGCTGACTGCAGAAAGATGCAATGGACACCAAATGCAAATTAAAATCAGCAGCAAAATACTTTTAGCCCTGTTGAATTCATGCAGTGTGTTGGAAACATTATTCAATTAAATTCATTATAGTCATTAAACTTAATTTAATATTCCTACATGTTACAGTCATTCTGAAATTATATTATTGCTCAGTTTGAATGGTTCTGTCATAATCACTAAAAGATTTTCAAGAAGCAAAACTTTTGAAAAACTATGTCGTCCTGGAATGCATTAATCACATCTTACTGCACTTAGTTTCCTGGGATCAGTCAAAATTGCTTAGATGAACCACCAACAAACAGATATGACAAAGAAGTACTTCTTTGAAGTGGAAGAGTGTGGTGTGTGTTCTCTGAAATACCTAATCTTTAATTGCTACAAAGTTTCCCAATCCTCTATAAAATGTTCACCACTCATGTGTGTAGTAGCTACATCAGCATTGATTATTGTTATTGACTCATTCCCATTGATTCTACTGAAGTTGCTTCAAGACATGTGCAAACATATTAGGCTACTAAATAAACAAAATGCACTCCCTGCCTTTTCTGCCTCCACTAATCTCTCCTTATTCTCAAGGCAAATTGATCTATTGGCAAACAAATTATATGACAAAAGTGATATTTATGTACTTGGTAGCCGGCTACCATTGCTACCATTCTAACCTAAAATAGTCTCAAATTATAATGATGCACTGTACATTGACATGGAAATAATAAAGAAAGAGTAAATATGGGATTCATATGTTTTTCATATGATGATGAAAAATGCAACTGCTGGCCCAGAAGACATACGTAGTTGTGGTCCACAAAAATAGAGGGAAAAGAGAAAGGGAGAGAGGAAGAATGAATGCGTTGGAGATCAGTCTAGGCTCCAAGCAGTTTCTCATCAGGATGTGAAATTGCAGACTATCTATACAAGCTATTGTGTTTTAATGCCTTATCAACCAAAACAAATCAGATAATATCCTCTGAAGGGTTTCAATTAATGCAAGATTCCCAAGAGGATTTTTCACCATCTGTGCAAATGAGGCCATGAGAACTTTTCCATGACATTTGTACAAACAGTTGGGAGTCATCCCATCTTAATTAATAAACAATTATTCACATACTGATTTCATCCTTGCATCCCAAACATTCCACACACAAAGAACAATAAAACAAAGCCATATGCTGATAGTTAATGGAATATAATCTGTGCTAATTAATCGATGCACAGTTTAACTAGGGATGATATATGCTGAGGCAAGTGAGGTAATCCAATTTGTATCTCTTGTATGGTTTGCACAGATGTTCTGCTCTTGCAGTCAGGCTGATCCATGGGAAGTGAAAATGGGGCCCATTGCATGGCAGAACAGTGCATCCTGTGTGCATCAAAGCTTTCAGCAATTCCATCACACATTAATTGTGATGGTATACAAAAAACATAATGACAATCTTTGGTGAATTGATATACACCTTAAATGGCAGCTACGGGAATTCTGGCCTATTTCAATTAGATAAGCTAATGACATCATCCTGTCCTCCCTTAGCATCTTTAGATGTGGTAAGAATGCAATGTTTGGTAATTGGAAAGGCACAAAGATAGGATTTGCTCATGGGATCCTCCCAGCTAGACAAGGATCTTTCATTGAAATTTATTTTGTTTTTAATAGTTGGGATTTGTCTGGAAGAAGATGAGCATGAGGAAGTGGGAGAGTAACTGATTGCTTCACCTTAAATTAGAGAGACTTTTTCCTGAGGCAGGATGACCAAAAAATGACTTATTGTTGAGCAGTAGAAGTCTGGAAGTGCTTCCCACCTTCATTAAGCATCATTAGTTCACACAAATGGGCAAGAACATAATTACATAATTCCCAGCTCTCCCAATCGCCAAAGTATCTATCTATCTATCTATCTATCTATCTATCTATCTATCTATCTATCTATCTATCTATCTATCTATCTATCATCTATCTATCTATCTATCTTCTCTCTGTCTCTCTCTGTCTCTCATATGTATGTATGTATGTATGTATGTATGTATGTATGTATGTATGTATGTGAGAACAATGGATACCTATGGATCAGTGGTGGGTTTAAAAATTTTTTAAGAACCTCTTCTGTAGGTGTGGCTTGCTTTGTGGGAGTGGCTTGGCAGTCATGTGACTGGGTGGGTGTGGCCAACTTGTAAAATGTGGTGAAACTCACTTAACAACGCTCTTGCTTAGCAACCAAAATGTTGGCTCAGAAACTCTGGCATTTGAAGCACACAAGTTTTAAAGCTGTCATTGTTGAGGTCCAGCCCCGACTGAAATGAATGTATCTGTGTTGTTTTTAACTTGTCTATTTTTATTTTTATTTTCTTTTATTGTTTTCCTCCCCTTGCTGTAAGCCGCCCGGAGTCCTCTGAGATTGGGCGGCCTATAAATAAAATTAAACTTGAAACTTGAAACTTGTCAAGTTACAAGACCCTTGCACCCTTAACCCTTTAGAAAAAAAAAACCAGGGGTGTTCAAACGTGATAGCTTTAAGACTTGTGGACTTCAATTCCCAGAATTCCTCCTCTCGCTCTTCATCTTGATGATGTGCGGATGGGTGGGGGGAGGGAGCTGGAACTGGTTTTAAACGGCACTGTAGACTTGTGGAACCTCTTCTATAGAAGGGGTTAGAACTGGCAGGAACCCATCCCTGCTATGGATTTGTACATGCCTTTCTTCTCCCAGATGCTATTGTAACATCAAAGCTTGAGATGCAAGTGAAAATTTCTGCTTAGATGAAATATCTATGGACCTGTGAGAGGGAAAAAATGTTTCAGGGGAAGAACTCCTTGCAGACCTGCAATACCAACTGCAAAAATGTAGAAGATCTCTACAGAATGGCCAAACAAAAACCTGTTGAATTTTGAGGGAACACAAGCATTTTGATTAGATTATGTCATCAATGTCCTATATTATTATTATTTATTATCTTTTCATCTAGGTGAAAACTTTTGATATCTGCTTTTATTGTGAGCTTATTTTTACATTTTTAATTTATATTTTACTGGCTTGTCTTTAGCATTTCCTTCCTCACTACTCCCACCACATGTTTTCCTTCATCCTCCAAATTGTCTGTTTTACCACTAAGGTGGAATCAGGATAGTCTTTCTGTTGGAAAGGCTCTAGAGCAGAGATCCCAACCCCCGGTCCATGGAACAACACTGGTCCACAGCATGCCAGAAACCGGGCCATGCAAACAAGTGATGCCCCATTCACAGGATGCTGGTAGCATGCAAAACCACACCCCTTCCGTTCCACGGAAAAACCTGTCTCCATGGAACCGGTTCCTGGTGCCCAAAAGGTTGAAGGCCACTGTTTTAGAACTCACAAATTGAACATGCTAACATTCCAAAAGCTGCTGGTGGTAGCCCTTTTGGGACATCAAAAACATTTACCAGCTAAGATGGAAGACAGCTTGATGGCTTTGGTAGACAATTCTGTTTGTGTCCATTGAGGAGTATTGCAATGTAAATTCAGTTCTCTGTTGTTGGAAACATTCCCCAATAATGTAAGGAAACTTCCATATTCCACTTAGTCCCCATTGAGAATTTTGGCAATGCTATCAGGATACTTCTCCAAAGTTTTTGAACAAAGGCAATTGAACGGCATTCAAGATTGCAACATAGGACAGGTTGTTTTCCACTTATGACCACAACTGAGCCCCAAATTGCTAAGCGGGACAGTTGCTACGTGAATTTTGCCCTGTTTTATGACTTTTCTTGCCACCGCTGTTAAGTGAATCACTGCCGTTGTTACTAACATGGTTAAGGCTGACTTTGCTAGTCAGAAGGTCACAAAAGATCATCACCTGCCTGTTGCCAAGCATACAAATTTTGGTGACCGTGGGGATGCTGCAATGGTCATAAGTATGAAAAAATTGTCATAAGTCACTTTTGTGCCTTTGTGTCTTCAAACAGTCACTAAATGAATGGTTATAAGTTGAGGACTACCTGTACCATTTTAGGGATAAGAATCCTTTCTTCGTCTTGCTCCCACTTCTCCACCCATCTCTTCTACTGGGTTCATTTTGTTTTCCTTTTCCAAGATAGTATGAGCCTTTCTATCATGACCTTCCTACTTGATGATCCATAACTGCTTAGATTCCCATCAACAGTATACAGGGAGTGAAAGTGTTAAGTTATGGTCATAGCAGTGCAATAAAGCTGCTTCTTTTGTACCTATCTCTGAAACTGGCCTATGTGCAAATGGGTCAGAGATTCCTTTGTACTTCTGACATTACAATTTTGACTTTTTAAAATCCTTGTTGGACGCCTCTAGTTCAGGCAACCTCTTAGACTGTGCTAAATAAACTGAGTGAAGTAATTTGTGGTTCCTGCAAATGGTTATATTAGCAACTGACCAATAGGAGGCACTATACAATGGATTTTGTCCTTGTATTAAGCTTTAGACCAGTGGTTCCCAAAGTGGGTGGTACTGCCCCCTGGGGGGGCGGTGGGATGACTTAGGGTGGGACTCAGAGGCAAGGGGGGCAGCAGGGGGACACTAAGAGGCAAGGGAGGTGGCAGAGTAGTGCTGGGGGTGGTCTCCTCATGGGGCGCAATTCTGCCTGGGGCTCTGTTGGCCGCCAGTCAGCTGAGCACTTCTGGCAGGGGTGAAATTCAGCCGGTTCTGACCGGTTCTCCTGAATGGAAGGACAAATTATGGGCAGTTCAGAGAACCGCTAAAATGCACCATTAACTGGCTCCGCCCTCATCTCCTGCCCCTCCCACTCACTCCTTTTCGTACCTTGCCTGCCTAGAGGCACAGGTGCTGCTGCTGCTGCTCCCTGGTTCCCTCGTTTATCTCAACCACACAGCCCAGCAGATCTCTGCCCAGTGAGTCCTCCTTTGCTTCTATTCTAGCTACCTCCCCCACGCCCCAGCCAAGGTATCTACTCTTTTCCCAAGCTATTTCCCTCCGTTTGGGCTCTCCCTTGCAGAGCTGAGCCTAGCATTCAGTTTAAAATCTAGGGCGGGGGAGGGGTCAAAAGAGAAGCCAGGAGGAAGGATGACGCCCCCATCCACGCCCACCAAGCCACGCCCACAGAACCGATAGTAAAAAATTTGAATTCCACCACTGGGTGGGGGGCACTGAGGATCAGTTTGTAGCACCAAGGGGACAGTGGACTGAAAAAGTTTGGGAACCACTGCTATAGACCATATAGATACTGATAGATAAATATATAGAAATTAATATGGAGACAGAATAGACAGTATACTACAGAGAATATAAGAATAAGTTTGATATGGTGGTTAAAGCATCAGGCTAGGAACCAAGAGATCCATGAATTCTAACTCCATTTTAGGCACAACTAAAACAACTGTATGATTTTGGACCAGCCACTTTCTCTAAGCCCCAGCCTAGCAGGCAATGGCATGTCTCTTCTGAAATCTTGCCAAGAATATTAATCCAGGAATTAACATTGACTCAAACATACATACATACATTCATATATTCAAACATATTGTTTGTGTGTGTGTGTGTGTGTGTGTGTGTGTGTGTGTGTGTGTGTGTGTATGAATGTATGTAATCTTCATCTGCAAGTTCTAGTAATGAAAGTCAAGGAATATGCCACAAATTGGCACTTGGTAAAAAAAAAAAAACATGAAGGCCATGAAAAGATAATACATTAATATTCTTCATACTACTATTATTATTGTGTGTAGGTGATCATCAATAAAGATGCACAGTCTAAGACTGCTAGAAACTTAGTAGTTCAATTCTTAATCAAGGCCTTAAAAATTATTAAGAATTATTAAAATATTGAAGAATATAGTCAGTTCCAAGCAGGAAATAGATATAGGTGTGTGTGTGTGTGTGTGTGTGTAGATGGAGGGAGGGAGGGAGGGAGGGAGGGAGGGAGGGAGGGAGAGAGAGAGAGAGAGAGAGAGAGAGAGAGAGAGAGAGAGAGAGAGAGAGAGGGAGAGAGAGATGTGTGTATATGGATACCATGGGTAAGGTGACCAGACATCCCGATTTTGGCGTTACAGACACGATTTATAACAATTTGTCCTGTATCCAGGGGCGTTTTAAAAAAGTCCCAATTTTCTGGCTTCACGTTGAAAGCCCAGTGGATTTGCTTAAGAAATCCTAACTGGGGCAAGACAAAAGACACTCTGTCTAAACCCTCTCTGTCTCAGTACTTTCATTGAAGATAAAACATTAAAGCAAGAAAACGGACCCCCCCCTCGCCCACTTTACTTACTTTTATAAGAAAAAATGACCCAGTACCATAGAGCTCCAGGGAATACTTGGCTAGAGAAGTAGTGAGTGTTCCTTTTATTTATTTATTTAAAGCTTTTATATGCCGCCCAATCCCAAAGTACTCCAGGCGGCTTACAAACAGAAATATAAAAAACATAAAAACAATATAATTTAAAACAACAGTCATCCCTCATAAATTCATTCTAGTCAGGGCCGGACCTCAACAGTGAGGTCAACAGCCCCAGGCCTACCAGAACAGCCAAGTTTTTACGGCTTTCCTGAAGGCCATTAGAGTGGGTATGGTCCGGATTTCTGGGGGGAGCTGGTTCCAAAGAGTCGGAGCAGCCACCGAGAAGGCTTTCCTCCGAGGGCCCGCCAGCTGACATTGCTTGGCCGATGGCACCCGGAGGCCCAATCTATGGAATCTTACTGGTCACTGGGAGGTATGTGTCAGCAGGCAGTCTCAAAGGTATCCTGGCCCTAAGCCATGTAGGGCTTTAAAGGTGATAACCAACATCTTGAATTGAGTCTGAAGACCAATAGGTAGCCAGTGCAGCTCGTGGAGGATAGGTGTAACGTGGGTGTTACACCCACTATCACCCGTGCAGCCGCATTCTGAACTAACTGCAGTCTCCGAACGCTTTTCAAGGGTATCCCCATGTACAGTGTGTTACAATAATCCAGCCTCGAGGTGACAAGGGCATGAGTGACCGTTAGAAGCGCATCCCGATCCAAATAGGGCCAAAATTGGTGCACCAGGCGAACTTGGGCAAAAAAAAACCCTGGTCACAGCCGACAGATGATGTTCCAATTTCAGCTGCGAATCCAGGAGGACTCCGAAATTGCGAGCCCTATCTGAGGGACGTAAATTTTCTCCCCCCAGGGTTAAGGTTGGACTGTCCAAACAATCCTTCAGGGGCAACATCCAAAGCCACTCAGTCTTATCGGGATTGAGCACACGTTTGTTCGCCCCCATCCAGACCCTAACAGCCCCCAGACATCGGCACATCACGTCCATTGCTTCACTGAGCTGGCAAGGGGCAGAAAGTTATAATTGAGTATCATCAGCATATTGATAATACTTTACCCCATGCTGTCGCATGATCTCACCCAGCGGCTTCATGTAGATGTTAAATAGGAGGGGGGACAGGACCGAACCCTGCGGCACACCACACTCGAGGGGCCTAGGGGTCGACCTCTGCCCCCCGACCAACACCAACTGCAACCTGTCAGAGAGGTAAGAGGAGAACCACCATAATACGATGCCTCTCATTCCCATCTCCCCCAGGCGTCGCAGAAGGATACCATGGTCGATGGTATCGAAAGCCGCTGAGAGGTCAAGAAGCACCAGGATAGAGGAATGTCCTCTATCCCTGGCCCACCAGAGATCATTGGTCAGGGCAACCAAAGCAGTTTCCATGCTGTACCTGGGCCTGAAACCAGACTGAAAGGAGTCTAGATAATCTGTTTCGTTCAAGGTCCGTTGGAGTTGAAGTGCCACCACCTTCTCAACAACCTTCCCTAAAAAAGGAAGGTTGGAGACGGGACGATAGTTTTTTCAAAACAGCTGGGTCCAGGGAAGGCTTCTTGAGGAGGGGTCTCACCACTGCTTCCTTTAATGGTTGCGGGAAAAACCCCTCCTGCAGGGATGCGTTGATAATCGTCTGGAGCCAGCCTCGTGTCACCTCTCTGCTGGTCGAAACCAGCCAGGAGGGGCACGCGTCCAATAAACAGTTAGAGGCACTCATCGCTCCCATGGTCTTGTCCATTTCCTCAGGGGTGACAAATTCAAACTCATCCCCAAAAATCTGATTAAGACTAGCCCTCGGCATCTCGGCTGGCATTGCCCAAACGGAGTCCAGGTCTGTCCGAATCTGAGTGATTTTATCCAACAGAAACTGAAGAAACTCCTCAGCTCTTCCCTGCAAGGGTTCCTTCACCTCCTCACCTTTCAGGAGGGAGCGGGTCCCCCTAAACAGGGCAGCTGGGTGAGATTTTGCGGACACAATAAGAGTGGAAAAATGTGCACATTTTGCCGCCTGTATTGCCACTAGATAAGTCCTAATAAAAGCTCTTAATAGTGATCGATCAGACTCAGAGTTACTAGCCCTCCAACGTCACTCTAGGCGTCTCTTTCGGCGCTTCATCTTCCGGAGTTCCTCGGTAAACCAAGGTGCCCTCCTGGATCCACTGCCGCGGAGAGGCCTCAAAGGGGCAATCCGATCCAATGCTCCAGCCACCGCAATATTCCAAGCAACGACCAAAGACTCAGCCGGATTGCGGACAAGGGAGTCAGGTATCTCTCCAAGCTCCCTCTGAAACCCCTCAGGGTCCATCAGGTGCCTGGGGCGGAACCATTTAATCAGCTCCGCCTCCCTGCAATGGGGGGGTAGTATCATGAAGTCAAGCCTCAGCAAGGAGTGATCTGACCATGACAAGGGCAAGGTCTCTATTCCTCTTAAATCAAGATCACGTTTCCACTGCCCCGAGAGAAATACAAGGTCAAGCATGTGTCCCGCCCTATGAGTCAGACCCTGAACTCCCTGGGTCAGGTCCATGGTTGTCATGGTAGCCATGAACTCCTGTGCCCCATATGAGAGTTCACCGAGAGACGGCAGATTAAAGTCCCCGAATACCATGAGTCTGGGGAACTCCACCACCAACTCGGCTACTGCCTCTAGTAGCACAGGCAGGGCTGTCATGACACAGCTGGGTGGCAGGTATGTCAACAGCAAGCCCAATTGAACCCTTAGGTCCACCTTCAAGAGGAGAGCCTCACACCCCACAATCTCTGGGGCAGGGATCCTGCGAGGAATTAACGACATTCGGACAATGACTGCTACTCCCCCACCCCTCCCTCTGGTGTTGTGGTTGGTGGATCACCTGAAACCCATCTGGGCACATTTCTGAGAGGGGAACACCCTCCTCTTGGCCCAGCCAGGTTTCGGTTATACATGCCAGTTCTGCTTCCTCGTCCAATATTAAATCTCGGACGAGGGGAGCTTTGTTCACAACCGACCTGGCATTTAGCAGCAACAACCTGAGACCAGGGCCCTGTACTCCTCTGACACCAGTTCCTTGAGTTGAGCCTGAGGGGCCGGAACAAGCAATCGCTGTAATATAGTGAGTCCTTGTTCCCCGGTAATGGCTAGCCCTACAGCTCCTGTCATATCTGCCCCTCCCAGTCATGACCAGGATGCTCTGACTTCCCCCTATCCCCATAGACCCCCTCCCCTCTCCCACAGCCCCCCTTCTTTTCGGCAGGTCATATATTCCATTCACACCAGACCGGGAGGTGAGTCTCGGCCCTCATCCATTTCTGCTTCTGCACTCAGTGGAGGGGACTCCAGGCCGCATCCCCTTCCTGGATCTCCCAGAGGGGAGGGGCATGGAGGTTGGAGGTTGGTTCGTGTGGAAAAAATGGTGGCAAAGTTTCTTTGAAAAATATTTCCCTGACTAATTTTACCATTTTAATTTGCTCAGTTCTTTGTATTAACATCTACATCATTCTGGATTGACTTGGAGTGCCTGCCTGCTGGTAAGTGAGCTGGGTTTTTTTCTTTTATTTTTTTAATGTATTTTAAAATAATATTTTATTTATTGTGCATAAGATTTTTAAAATAGTTTTATTCTGTGTGGATTCTTTTTTAAATTGTCTTACATTATTTAAAAAAAGATTCTATCCAAAATAAATTGAAGTGAAACCATTTTTAAAAATTCTATGCACAATACTTTGAAATATATTGTGCATAAAATTTTTAAAAATAGTTTTACTTAAATTTATTCTGTGTGGAATAGTTTGAAATGTTTTACTTAAATTTATTCTGTGTGGATTCTTTTTTTAAATTGTCTTAGACTATTTAAAAAAAGATTCTATCCAAAATACCAGTTGCAGTTATTCACTTAAGAACTGTGACAAGAAAGGTGGTGCAGTGACCAAAGTTACAATGGCATTGAAAAAAGTGATGACCATTTTTCACACTTAGCGACCATTTTCACACTTAGCGACTATTGCAGTATCCTCATGGTCACACGATCAAAATTTTGATGTTTGGCAACAGATTCGTATTTATGATGGTTTCAGTGCCCTGGGTTATATAATCACCTTTTGGCAAAGTCAAATGGGGAAACCAGATTCACTTATATTACTAACTTATCAGCTGCAGTTATTCACTTAAGAACTGTGGCCAGAAAGGTGGTATAGTGACCAAAGTTACAATGGCATTGAAAAAAGTGACTGATGACCATTTTTCACACTTAGCGACTGTTGCAGCATCCTCATGGTCACGTGATCAAAATTTTGATATTTGGCGACAGTTACAATTTATATTTGTAAATTGTAGTTATGTTGAAATTAAAAAAAAATTATTACAATACTATTTTTGCATTGTATGAAAATTTTTGTTGCTACGTATAAAATTTTTAATCAAGCCCTCCCCCCCCACCCCCGGTCAAAGGTGTCCCTCTTTACCAATCTGAAAATCTGGTCACCTTAACTATAGGAGACAGTGGTTCCTCAAGTACCAGATCTTATGCTACATGGGCTGTATAGGGAACATATACAGACAGAATATGCATTCTGAACAGCTGAAGCTTCTGGTAGTCTCCAAGTTCAGAGGGAGGCTGTATGATTAAAGACCTTTCAAAAATGCTTGCATTGCTACCGCATTTCTCCAAGTTACACTCATATTTTTTTTTACAATCCTTTAATCCCTTGTTTCGGGGTGGAGTTGGAGCGACTGAGTGGAATTGAACATTTATTGGCTGGATGCCCTTTCTAATGCCTATACGGAGTTTGCAGCAGATATTTTCTCACACAATGCCTATGCTAAATGTTCACATATTTTTAAACAGTAATGTGGCCACCTTAACCAGAATGCTTTCTTTTCACACTGATCTTGCAATAACCAATGTCAAAACCATAAGAATAGCCTTAATAAGCATCCCATGTGGAAATTCCAATAATAAAGTTTAAAAAGGGATTTTAAAATGGGTGCTATGACCACAAATAAACTTGCAGGCAGTGATGGGTTTCAAAAGATTTAGAACCTATTCTGTAGGTATGGCCTATTTTGTGGGAGTGGCTTGGTGGTCGTGTGATCAGGTGGGAGTGTTTTGGCAGTCATGTGACTGGGTGGGAGTGGCCAACTTGTAAAATTTGGTGAAACTCACTTAACAACGCTCTTGCTTAGCAACCAAAATGTTGGCCCAGAAACTCTGGCATTTGAAGCATACAAGTCTTAAAGCTGTCAAGTTACAAGACCCTTGCACCCCTAACCCTTTAGAAAAAAACCCCAGGGGTGCTCAAACTTGAAAGCTTTAAGACTTGTGGACTTCAACTCCTAGAATTCCTCTTTCCCTCTCTCAGGTGCTATTGTCTGGGTGCCACCAGGACAAGCAAGGTTTTGGAAGGGACCTTCCCTCCTCCTCCAGAGAGCCCATGCTGGGAGAGAGAAAGCAGGCTGGTTTGAAAGCTGGTGAGTGCATGGTTTAGTGGCCAGTGAATGCCTCCTTCACTAGATCGGGCAGGCGGAGAAAGAAAGAAGGTGCGCAATAGCCAAAGGCGAAGGAGCCTGCCGCCTGCCTCCTTCATGCGTTTTGGCAGTGGGGTACTTTCTCGCATACTTTCTTTTTCCATCTGTATCCTTCACTCTTTAGGGCAGGCAGAGAAAGAAAGAAAAAAGGTGCTTGATAGCCAAGGGCGAACGAGCCTGCTGCCTGATGCCTGCCGCCTTCACTAGTTTGGCCAGGTGGAGAAAGAAAGAAGGCATGCGAGAAAGCACCCCCACTGCCCGAACACATGAAGGAGGCAGTGGCAGGCTCCCTCGCCCTTGGCTATTGCATGCCTTCTTTCTTTCTGCCCCTGGCCAAACGAGTGAATGAGGCAGACAGAGAAAGAAAGAAGGCATGCAAGAAAGCACCCTCACTGCCTGAACGCATGAAGGAGGCACTGTCACCTGCCCGTATTCAAACCAGGCTACCTCCTCCCTCCCCACACGGGCTCTCTGAAGGGGGAGGGAAGGTCTCTCCCAAGACCTGCTTCCCTTCCCTTGCAGTGCAGTTCCGGGAAGATGGGGTATTCTTTTTTTGCCAGTAGGGGGGCGTACTGCCTTTCTGCTGACTCCAGTCCAGCCCTACGCATTCTCCCCGCCACCCCTCTGACCTCGGGACACTCCTGGCTGCAGTTGGCATTCTCCTAGCGATCCTTCCTGGCTGCACCCCCAGAGTGATCACAGGCAACAGTGCACAAAGGAGCAGCCACCCAGCAGCTGCCAAGTCCCACTGCAGGCGCCCAGGTTGGCCTCAATGTCTCACCTCCCTGCTGCCTCCAGCCCGTGTAAACTCCCCACCAACCCACTGACCTCGGAACACTCTGCTGGACGGCCTCTCCTTCACATCCTGTTTCCAGCTGCAGCCGCTTCTGGGCAGGTGCGGAACCCCCAGAGTTGTCACATGGCAGTGGTGTGTGGGCTGCTGACTATTCCAGGACCTACCAATTGCTTCTGGAGGGGGCAGGCAGGCAGACAGGCAGCATTTCACCCCCACCTCCCTCCCACCTGCAGCCTCGGAGCCTTGGCTGGGCAGGCAAAGGAAGTGGGTGGGTGGGGCAAACATGGTGTGGACATGTGGGATGAGCAAGCAAGGGGTGACCGGGTGGGAGAACGAACGGGTGGGGGGCAGGCCAGGGGAGGGACCTCCAGAAGATCAGATAGGGGAAGGCACGCTAAATTTAACCAACTGGTAGGCCTGTACCAGTGTGTAACAGCTGAAACCCACCCCTGCTTGCAGGGTTCAAATGTGTAATCTATGCTATAGGAGCCGTGTGTTTCCTCCTGTCTTAGCACTTAGCCTTAGACTTATATATTGCTTCACAGTGCTTTACAATCCTCTCTAAGTGGTTTACAGAGTCAGCCTATTGCCCACAACAATCTGGGTCCTCATTTTACCCACCTAAGAAGAATGGAAGGCTGAGCCAATCTTGAGCCTGGTGAGATTTAATCTGCCAAACTGCTGGGAGCAGAAGTAGCCTGCAGTACTGCACTCTAACCACTGTACCATCGCTGCTCTGAATTTCCAAGTTTTTGAATTGGGCTGGTTAAAATTCATTTTACATATAGTGTTTTTCATAGTAAGATTCATCATCTAATTGGAAGTTCTGGGCAGAAGGATCTTTTAGAATTTGACAAGAGTTTAGGATGATTTGAGATTTTCTCTTTAACCTTTACAGCATTAATAAGATTTATGCCTTACAGCATCACACCAAAGGTTTAAAAAAAAAAAGCAAAATCATAACAGTCAGGGAATGGTCTCTATAGTATTTCTTCACCTTACTCTTCCTTGAATAATTTGGCTGCAATTGCTTCTCTACATGTCCAAAATTCCACCCTCCAAGCCCTGTGCTGCCATACTTCACAAAAATCTTACTTAAACACAATAGATGGCATTTCACAGTTTTTTGTATAACAATGGACTGAATAACAGAATAACAAAACAATAGAGTTGAAAGGGACCTTTGAGGTATTCTTACCCCACCCCAACCCGCTCAAGCAGGAAACTCTATACTATTTCAGACAAATGGTTTTCCAATCTCTTCTTTAAAACCTCCAATGATGGAGTATCTACAGCTTCTGAAGGCAAGTCACTCCATTCATTTATTGTTCTTACTATCAGGAAATTTCTTCTTAGTTCCAGGTGGCTTCTCGTTGATTAGTTTCCATCCATTGCTTCTTGTCCTGCCTTCAGGAGCTTTTGAGAATACCCCTTAGGGTTGCCACAAAGATGGCAGTATTTCATCATAAAAAAGATTGTAGGGTTTTTGTTTTTTACCTTCTTGTTCAAGGCTAAGGCCTAGACACATCTGACTTTCCCCTTTTATTTTTTTCCCCTGTTCCATTTTTCCCCCCAGAAACAAGTAGATTTTAGGAAGTTCTTTGACTGGTATGCAACATTGTGAAGCTTAACATTGGTGGAAAATATTTCATAGTATAATGAAGCAATTTAGTCCAATTCTGGCACTTTGCTCCAATGTCTAAAATAACTTCATTCATTAAATGAGATGCATAATTTAATTTAAACTAGAAACCATTTCTAGACTACATTTCAATGTTTGGATATGTGCCTTATTCAAAATTTGGGTATTTCAGTGTATGGCATCTGTATTTCAGTTTCCTTGGATATTTCAATCAGAACAAATTTTTCCATTTTGACTCAATGTATTACAGTTTGCGACTTCGTTTTATGATTCATGCAGTGATGTCCACTTTGCTTAGAATTTTGATTTCCAGTTCCTTAAATTTATATATTATATTTAATTATTCATAATTAATAAAATATACACCAGAAAATTATAATCCATATATGTTTAGATCCCTGGTTTATTTATTGTTTATTCTCTTTACCGGTTTTTGAAATGTTCATTGTCTATGTATTTTCTTTAAAATGTTTAGTGAATCACACATAGAAATCCATAAAATTCTTTTAAAAATGTTGAGAGTATTGGTATATTGAGGAGTAAATCAAGGTTACGTTTTTGAACCATTCCTCCCCCTGAAATATTCCATTTATAGTGGATGGATAGTATCAATGCACAATTCATCTATCAATCAGCCTTGGTCTCATGTTGATGAGATGTTCAACATTCTCACTGTTTTTTATGCTATTACTTAAATGTTGCTTTAAGACCAGGGCTGCAGGAATATATCTAAGTCTACATGATGTTTTCTACATAGAAGATACTGCTAGTCCTTGACTTACAGCCATTGGTTTAGTGACTGTTTGAAGTTACAACAGCACTGAAAAAAGTGACTTATGACAGTTTTTCATGAGACCATTGCAGCACCCTTCAGTCACATAATCAAAATTTGGACATCTGGCACCATCATGTATTCATGCCAGTTGCACTGTCCCAGGGTCATGTGATTAAAATTTGAGCCCTTCTGGCCAGCAAAGTCAATGGGGAAGCAAGATTCACTTAACAACAGTGTTACTAAGAACTGCAGGGATTAGCTTAAAACTGTGGCAAGAAAGGTCGCAAAATGGGGCTAAACACACTTAACAGCCATCTTGCTTAGCAATGGAAATTTGGGACTAAGTTGTGATCATAAGTCAAAGACTGTCTGTACAGAATTGTATGCAATTATTGCAGAGTGAGACTATTTCCTTGTGGTAGCCTGCTGGCATTGTCCTTCATAATCAGCCTTGGTGGTGCAGTGGTTAGAATTTAGTACTGCAAGCTACTTCTGCTGACTGCAATTTGGCAGTTCGATCTTGACCAGCTCAAGGTTGACTCAGCCTTCCATCCTTCCGAGGTGGGTAAAATTGATGGGGGAATATGCAGAGTCTGTATTTAGGGAGGGCTGTAAAAGCACTGTGAAGGGGTATATAAGTCTAAGTGCTATTGCAATTGCTGCTATAATCTTAATGAAAAATAAAAGACAGAGAAAAAGAGGCAGAAACTTAGTTTGAAGGAAATGTTAAGTGAAGAAGGAAAAGGGCAGGGAGTGGTTTAAGGTATTACACAATTCATTCAAAACTTTTCCATACCTCTACATCCCTTAGATTTTGAAACCTCCCTATCTTGTTCTGCTCAGTGGTTGCAACACAATACAGGTAGTCCTTAACCTATGACCACAACTGAGCCCAAAATTTCCATTGCTAAGCGAGACAGCTGTTAAGTTAGTCTTGGCCCATTTTACGACTTTCTTTGTCAAGTGAATCCCTGCAGTTCTTAAGTTAGTAAAAAGGTTGCTAAGTAAAGCTGGCTTTCCCACTGACTTTGCTTGCAGGAAGGTCACAAAAGGGGAATCACATGACCCTAGGAGCCTGCAATGGTCATAAATATGAACCAGTTGCCAAGCACCTGAATTTTGATGATGTGATCACGAGGATGCTGCAACAGTCATAAGGATGAAAAACAGACATGTCACTTTTTTTCCATGCCGTTGTAACTTCGAAGAGTCGCTGAACAAAAGGTTGTAAATTGAAGAGTTCCTGTATTCTCCTGTTTCGCCACCCAGAATCAAATGAGTTCAATCTGGAATCCAAGCAGGACTGTAGTTGGGTATTTAGTGGCTAACATTTTGGACAAGTCAGATGCTAGTCAGAATAAACTAATTTTTTTTATTTGTTTAAATTCTGTCAGAAAATAATAGTGGGGCAGAGCAGGAATCTGCCCAGACTATCTAAGCCTGTGGCCCCCAACTTTTTGGGCTTCAGGGGCCAGTGGCCAGTTCTGTGGATAGACGTTTTTCCATGGACCAGAACGGATGTGGTTTCACATATTGCCTGCATCTCAGAGATGGGGTTTTACTTGTTTGTGTGGCCCAGTTTATGGCATACCATAGACTGGTGTCAGTCCATGAATCAGGGGTTGGGGACCCCTGATCTAATCAGTGGTGGGATTCAGCCAATTTGTACCACTTCAGGAGAACCGGTTTCTGAGCAGTTTGGTGAACTGATTGTTGGAAAAAACCATTAGGGCAGAGAACTGGTTGTTAAATTATTTGAATCCCACCACTAGATCTAAGCCTTTTAAGAGCCTCAAAAAGACATTTCTCCCTCTTTAGAGAAAGAAAAAATAAAGTCAGAAGAAGAATATGTGAGTTTCACCATTTCTATTTAGTCATCTTGCCCATAGCTATTACTTCCTGCTGTTTGGTGATATTACCGAACAATTGCACTAATCTATAAGATGAAGAAATTCACTTATAATAGGTACTTGCATTAGGAAAGTGGCTTGAGTATCACAGGGCAACAATCCTACCTACCTCCTTTAGGGGCCATAATTGTAAGAATTGCAAATTCAAAAAGCAATCTGGAAACTGTTTAGAAGAGCCATTATAGAAAAGTTATTTCAGTTCTTTGTATGTTAAAACTTGACATTGTTTTGTAGAGGGCTTATATACATTGCCTGGAATACTCCAGTTTTAAGCTTTGTTCATTTATTTTCTATTGCCCATATAAATTGGAAGATCTGTAATAGCTGAGCTCAAATGTTTTTTTTTATTGTTAATGTCAATAGTGGAAATTAAGAAATTGGGAGGGGGGAGTTATTCTGTCCAATGGATCAGCCTCTCTCTGAACAATTCCATCCTTTCATGGATAACTAACATTGTGCTATAAATTATTCTGGAGGTGAACAAATAAGTTCACCGCTGTTTAAAAATTGGTCAGGATATTGCCTGTTGGTTTTTACGGGAAAAGCCAGGGAGACACTTCAGATTTGATTTAGATACACTTGATTGAAAGGGGAAAGAGTAAGACATGTGACTTTGTAGATGTTGTATCTTGTTTGAGTTCTCAGTAAGGATTCAACAATTTTTCCCAAAGATGGATACTATTTACAATTTCAAATGATGTTGTAGGTCTCCAAATAAAAGCAAAGAAAAATAATATTTCTGGTTAAAAAATAGAAAAATATCCAAAATCTTTTGAGTTGCTATGGGAAAACAAAAAGTGAAATGTGGCTAATTCATAAGGTTACAGCTTATTATTATGATTGATCACACACAGAGGTTCTCTCTGGTTTGGGTGAACTGGTAGCGGCAGCTGCGGGAAGCTCCACCCACTCGCCCTGACATAATTTGCGACCTTCTGCGCATGCAAACTAGGTGATACACATATGCAGAAGATGGCACATATGCTCACATTTGCAAACCTGTAGGGAAGGATCCCACCACTAATCACACAGTTATCCAGATATTTTGATTGGATTTGGCATTTTTATTCACTTGATGGTGATGGTGATGGTGATGGTGATGGTGATGGTGATGGTGATGGTGATGGTGATGATGATGATGATGATGATGATGATGATGATGATGATGGTGATGGTGATGATGACAACAATGATGATGAAGATGATGATGATGTTATCCATTCAGTCATGTCTGACTCTTGGTGATTCTTGGTCTGGACTTCAACTACCAGAATTCCTCCTTCCCTCGCTCAGCTGCTATTGCCCGGGGTGCTGCCAGGACAAGTGAGGTTTTGAGAGGGACCTTCCCTCCCCCTCCAGTGAGCTCATGCCGGAAGAGAGGAAGCGGGGTGGTTTGAATGCTGGTGAGCGGGCGGTTAGTGGCCAGCGAGAGCCTCCTTCACTCGTTCAGGCAGTGGGGGTGCTTTCTGGCAAGCCTTCTTTCTTTCTCCTCCTGCCTCCTTCACACATTCGGGCAGTGGAGGTGTTTATTTATTTATTTATTTATAAAATTTATATGCCACCCAATCCCGAAGGACTCCGGGCGGCTTACAAAAAAGAGAAAAAAAAGACACATAACGAACACATAACGGAAAAAAAAACAGTTTAAAATAGCAACACCTCATACATTCATTCTAATTGGGGCTAGACCTCAACAGTAATGTCAACAGCCCCAGGTCTTCCGGAACAGCCAGGTCTTTACAGCTTTCCTAAAGGCCATGAGATTGGGTATGGTCCAGATCTCAGGGGGTAGCTGATTCCAAAGAGTCGAAGCAGCCACAGAGAAGGCTCTCCTTCAGGGGCCCACCAGCCGACACTGTCTGGCTGACGGCATCTGAAGGAGGCCCAATCTGTGGGATCTCACTGGCCGCTGGGAGGTATGTGGCAGTAGGCGGTCTTGAAGGTACGCTGGCCCTAAGTCATGTAGGGCTTTAAAGGTAATGACCAACACCTTGAATTGAGTCCAGAGACCAATTGGTAGCCATTGCAGCTCACGGAGGACAGGTGTCACGTGGGTGTACCTCGGTGCACCCAATATCGCTCGGGCAGCCACATTCTGGACTAACTGCAGTCTCCGAATGCTTTTCAAGGGTAGCCTCATGTAGAGCGTGTTGCAATAATCCAGGCTTGAGGTGACAAGGGTGTGAGTAACCATTTGAAGTGCCTCCCAATCCAAATAGGGCCGCAATTAGTGCACCAGACAAACCTGGGCAAAGGCCACCCTGATCACAGCCGATAGATGATGTTCCAGTTTCAGCTGCGAATCCAGGAGGACCCCCAAATTGCAGACCCTCTCTGAGGGGCGTAAATTTTCACCCCCCAGGGTTAAGGATGGACTATCTAAGCTGTCCTTCGGGGGCAGCATCCAAAGCCACTCAATCTTATCGGGATTGAGCACAAGTTTGTTCACCCCCATCCAGATCCTAACAGCCTCCAGGCATCGGCACATCACGTCCGCCACTACACTGAGCTGGCACAGGGCAGAAAGATACAGTTAAGTATCGTCTGCGTATTGATGGTATTTTACCCCGTGCTGTCGCATGATCTCACCCAGCGGCTTCATGTAGATGTTAAATAGGAGGGAGGACAAGACCGAACCCTGTGGCACACCACATTTGAGGGGCCTAGGAGTCGACCTCTGCCCCCCGACCAACACCGACTGCAACCTGTCAGAGAGGTAAGAGGAGAAACACCATAAAACGGTGCCTCTCACTCCCACCTCCCCCAGGCGTCGCAGAAGGATACCATGGTCGATGGTATTGAAGGCTGCTGAGAGGTCAAGAAGCACCAGGATAGAGGAATGTCCTCTATCCCTGGCCCACCAGAGATCATCAGTCAGGGTGACCAAAGCGGTTTCTGTGCTGTACCCAGGCCTGAAACTGGACTGAAAGGAGTCTAGATAATCTGTTTCATTCAAGTTGAAGCGCTCCCACCTTCTCAACAACCTTCCCCAAAAAAGGAAGGTTGGAGACAGGATGATAGTTTTTCAAAATAGCTAGGTCCAGGGAAGGCTTCTTCCCCAAAAAAGGAAGGTTGGAGAAAGGAAGGCTTCTTGAGGAGGGATCTTACCACTGCTTCCTTTAATGGTTGCGGGAAAGACCCCTCCTGCAAGATGCGTTAATAATCGTCTTAGGTGACTCTCTGCTGGTCGAAACCAGCCAGGAGGGGCATGGGTCCAATAAACAGGTGGAGGCACTCATCGCTCCCATGGCCTTGTCCACTTCCTCAGGGGTGACAGATTCGAACTCATCCCAGAAAATCCAATTAAGACTAACCCTCGGCATCTCAGCTGGTACTGCCCAAATGGAGTCCAGGTCTGTCCGAGTCTGAGTGATTTTATCCGACAGAAACTGAACAAACTCCTCAGCTCTTCACTGGGGTTCAGGGGTTCCCCAGCCTCCTCACCTTTCAGGAGGGAGCGGGTCAACCTAAACAGGGCACTGGGCGAGATTCCGCGGATGCAATAAGAGCATAAAAATGCGTACATTTTGCCGCCCATATCACCACTAGATAAGTCCTGATAAAGGCTCTTAATAGTGATCGATCAGATTCAAAGTTACTAGCCCTCCAACATTGCTCTAGGCGTCTCTTTTGGCGCTTCATCTCCCGGAGTTCCTTGGTAAACCAAGGTGCCCTCCTGGATCCACTGCCGCGGAGAGGCCCCAAAGGCACAATCTGATCCAATGCTTCAGCCACCGCAACATTCCAGGCAGCGACCAAAGACTTGGCCGGATTGCATACAAGGGAGTCAGGTATCTCTGCAAGCTCCCTCTGAAATCCCTCAGGGTCCATCAGGCACCTGGGGCGGAACCACTTAATCGGCTCCACCTCCCTGAAATGGGGGAGTAGTGTCCTGAAGTCAAGCCTCAGCAAGGAGTGATCTGACCATGACAAGGGCGAGGTTTCTATTCCCCTTAACTTGAGATCACGTCTCCACTGCCCCGAGAGAAATACAAGGTCAAGCGTGTGTCCCGCTCTATGAGTTGGACCCTGAACTTCCTGGGTCAGTTCCATGGTTGTCATGGAAGCCATAAACTCCTGTGCCCCATCTGAGCATTCACGAGAGATGGCAGATTAAAGTCCCCCAATACCATTAGTCTGGGGAACTCCACCGCCAACTCGGCTACTGCCTCTAGTAGCACAGGCAGGGCTGTTGTGACGCAGCTGTGAGGTAGGTACATCAACAGCAAGCCCAATTGAACCCCTAGGTCCAACTTCAAGAGGAGACTCACACCCCACAATCTCTGGGGCAGGGATCCTGCGAGGAACTAACGACCTTTGGATGATAACTGCTACTCCCCCACCCCTCCCTCTGGTGTCGTGGTTGGTGGAATACCTGGAACCCTTCTGGGCACATTTCTGAGAGGGGGCTCCTCCCTCTTGGCCCAGTCAGGTTTTTGTTATACATGCCAGGTTTGGATTGGATTTGGATTTTATTGGATTTGTATGCCGCCCTATTCCCAAGGGACTCAGGGCAGCTCACAATAAAAAAGGGGAAGGGATTCAAATGAGAGATATAAACGAGACTGGAAAAAATGGATTGACTATATACAAAACAAATACGAGACTAAGAAATTCCAGATAGTCTATGCTTAAGATCAGGAATGAGTTAAACTGTTCAAAGTTAGTATAACAGGAAGAAGCTAAGATCAATGTAGATATTGGTATTGGTATTGGTATTTTATTATTTGTATGCCGCCCTTCTCCGGGAGGACTCAGGGCGGCGAACAATTCAAAGGGGAAAAAAAGGGGGAACGTAAAAGACAAAATATAAATAATAAAAGTAGGCAACAGTCGCACAACCATACATGTCGAGAGGGGAGGGAACTCATCACCCCCAGGCCTGCCGACAAAGCCAGGTTTTGATGGCTTTTCGGAAGGCCTGGAGAGAGGTGAGGGTCCGAATCCCTGCGGGGAGTTCATTCCAGAGGGCCGGAGCTGCCACAGAGAAGGCCCTCCCCTGGGTAATAGCCAGGTGGCATTGGCTGGTAGATGGCACCCGGAGGAGGCCAACCCTGTGAGATCTAATGGGTCTGTGGGAGGTAATTGGCAGCAGGCGATTACAAGATATGTTATTAACCTCTTTTTTTAAATTTCTTTTGTCTCAATATATTTTAGAGTGTGTTTGTTAAAATCTATACCATGTACGGGCTCTGGGAAGTCAGGCGGGGAGGGAGGTGGGGTGTTAGGGGGGAGGGTGGGGGAGGGTGATATATACTATATGTTAGATTTCAATGTAATGCGATTTCACATGTATACTGTTTCTCTTTAATTTCTCTGTAAAAATAGGACAAGCTGAATACATTGACATATAGTAGAAATACAGCAAGGGGAGGAGGAGTGGGATAGAAGAAAGATGGGTAGAGAGGGCGGGAGAGAGGATAGGAGAGAGGGTGAGAAGGAAGGGAGGGAGTGGACTGGGAGAGAGGAGTGGTAGAGGGGGAGGGGAAGTAGGGTAGAGGGGAATGATGGAGGGAAGATAGTAAGTTGGAGGGGGCGGAAGAAAGAGGTGCATGGAGAGTGGAAGAGGTATATTGGGTTTCTATTTGAGTTTGAGTTTCATTTTATTTATATTTCTGGGGGTATTGTTGACAAGAGGAATTGCTGTGATTATTGTTTAATGTTGTATGGCCCCGGTTATGCACAGTATATATGTGACTGTATGATAATGAAAAATGGAAAATAAAAACATTTTAACAGTAAAGAAAGAAGAAGAAAAAAGAGTAAAAAGAAAAAATGAATAAAAAAGGGGGGGAAGGGATACAAAAAAAATAAATAAAATAAAACAACAATTTAAAATTATACAACAGCCATAACCACGAATGGGGCTGGATGGTTCAACAGCCCCAGGCCTGCCGGAACAGCCAGGTCTTAACTGCTTTGTGGAAGGCCAGGAGGGTAGTAAGGGTCCGGATCTCCACGGGGAGATCATTCCAGAGGGCTGGAGCAGCCACAGAGAAGGCCCTCCCCCGAGGAGTCGCCAGCCGACATTGGCCAGCAGATGGAATTTGGAGGAGGCCTAGTCTGTGGGATCTAATAGGTCTTTGGGAGGTGACTGGTAGGAGGTGGTCTCTCAAGTACCCAGGTCCGATACGATGTAGGGCTTTAAAAATAACGACTAGCACCTTGAAGCGTGTCCGGAGACTGATAGGAAGCCAGTGCAGCTCGCGGAGGATAGGTGTAACGTGGGTGTACCGAGGTGCACCCACAATCGCTCGCGCGGCTGCATTCTGGACAAGCTGAAGTCTTCGAACACTCTTCAAGGGCAGCCCCATGTAGCGTGTGTTACAGTAGTCCAGTCTTGAGGTGACAAGGGCGTGAGTGACTATCCGAAGGGCCTCCTCGTCCAGGTAGGGTTGCAATTGGTGCACCAGGTGAACCTGGGCAAAGGCCCCCCTGGTCACAGCCGGCAAATGATGTTCTCGGGTCAGCTGCGGATCCAGGAGGACCCCCAAATTGTGACCCCTCTCTGAGGGGCGTATAATTTCACCCCCCAGGATGAGAGATGGAATAACTGGACCATCTTTGGGAGGGAGCATCAATAGCCACTCGGTCTTGTCGGGATTGAGCGCAAGCTTGTTCGCTCCCATCCAGACCCTAACAGCCTCCAGGCACTGGCACATCACTTCTACTGTTTCACTGAGTTGGCACGGGGCAGACAGATACAACTGTGTATCGTCTGCGTATTGATGATATTTAATCCCGTGCCGACGTATGATCTCACCCAGCAGCTTCATGTAGATGTTAAATAGGAGGGGGGACAGGACCAAATAGCAGTGGACTTATATACCGCTTCATAGGCCTTTCAGGCCTCTCTAAGCGGTTTACAGAGAGTCAGCATATTGCCCCCAACAATCTGGGTCCTCATTTTACCCACCTCGGAAGGATGGAAGGCTGAGTGAACCCTGAGCCGGTGAGATTTGAACCGCTGACCTGCTGATCTAGCAGTAGCCTGCAGTGCTGCATTTAACCACTGCGCCACCTTGGCTCTATCCAAACCCTGCAGCACCCCATAATTGAGGGGCCTAGGGGTCGACCTCTGTCCTCCGACCAACACCGGCTGCAACCTGTCCGAGAGGTAGGAGGAGAACCACCGAAGAATGGTGCCTCCCACTCCCACCTCCCGCAACCGTCGCAGAAGGATACCCTGGTCGATGGTATCGAAGGCCGCTGAGAGGTCAAGAAGCACAAGGATAGAGGAGTGACCCCTATCCCTGGCTCACCAGAGATCATCGATCAGCGCGACCAAAGCAGTTTCCGTGCTGTAACCAGGCCTGAAACCGGACTGAAAGGAATCCAGATAACCGGTTTCATCCAAGGACCATCGGAGTTGAAAGGCCACCACCTTCTCGACAACCTTCCCAACAAAGGGGAGGTTGGAGACTTGCCGATAGTTGCTCAAAATGGATGGATCCAGAGAAGGCTTCTTCAGGAGGAGTCTCACCACTGCTTCCTTTAGGAGGAGCGGGAAGGATCCCTCCCGGAGAGAGGTGTTAACTATCATCCGGATCCAGCCACGTGTCACCTTCCTGCTGGTCGAGACCAGCCAGGAGGGGCACAGGTCCAGTATACAGGTGGAGGCACTGACCGCTCCCATGGCCTTGTCCACTTCCTCAGGTGCGACAAGTTGAAACTCGCTCCATAAGCTCTGCTCAAGACCTTCCCTCGGTACCTTGGCTGGTACCGTGCAATTGGAGTCCAGGTCTGTCCGAATCCGAGCGACTTTATCCGCTAGAAACTGAACAAATTCCTCAGCTCTACCCTGTAAAGTGTCATCCGCATCCTCCCTTTCAAGAGGGAGCGGGTTATTCTAAACAAGGCGGCTGGGCGCGATTCAGTGGATGCAATAAGAGCAGCAAAATGCACACATTTCGCCGCCCGTATTGCCACGAGATATGCTCTGATATAGGCTCTCATCAGTGCTCGGTCTGACTCAGAGTTACTGGCCCTACAGCGGCGCTCTAGGCATCTCTTTTGGCGCTTCATCTCCCGGAGTTCCTCCGTAAACCAAGGGGCTCTCCTGGATCCACTACCTCGGAGAGGCCGTAAAGTCGCAATCCGGTTTAGAGCCCCCACCACCGCTGTATTCCAAGCTGCGACTAAGGACTCTGCCGGATTGTGGACGAGAGTGTCAGGTATTTCTCCAAGCGCCATCTGAAATCCCATAGGGTCCATCAGGACCTGGGGCGGAACCACCTAATCGGTTCCTCCTCCCTACAGTGGGGGATTGGTCTCCGAAAGTCAAGCCTCAGTAGGCAGTGATCAGACTATGACAAGGGCAAGATCTTAATGCCGCTTAAATCTAGATCACGTCTCCACTGCTCCGAGAGGAATACGAGGTCGAGTGTGTGCCCCGCTGAGTGAGTCGGGCCCTGGATTACTTGGGTCAAGTCCATGGCTGTCATGGAAGCCATGAACTCCTGCGCCCCATCAGAGTGTTCACCAAGCGAAGGCAGGTTGAAATCCCCCAGCACCATAAGCCTGGAGAAGTCAACTGCCAGCTCGGCTACTGACTCGAGAAGTGAGGGGAGGGCTGTTGCAACGCTGTTGGGAGGAAGGTACGTTAACAACAAGCCCACTTGACCCGCAGGGTCCAACTTCACCAATAAGGACTCACACCCGACAAGCTCCAGAGCAGGGATCCTACAAGGAACTAATGACCCTCAGATGATGACAGCCACTCCCCCACCCCTTTTCTGGGTTCGCGGCTGATGAAGCACCTGAAATCCCTCTGGGCACATTTCAGTGGGGGGACTCCTCCCTCTGGGCCCAGCCAGGTTTCAGTAATACATGCCAGGTCTGCCCTCTCGTCTAATATAAGGTCCCGGACGAGGGGAGCCTTGTGAACCACAGACCTGGCATTTAGCAACAACAGCCTGAGCCCAGGGCCCTGACCACTCTCGCCATCTGGCCTTGGAGTGGAACTAATAGGGCCAGAAGGAGGGATAGCTGCGATGTAGCGAACCCTCCTTCCCCGGTAATGGCTAGCCCTGAAGTTCCCACCGTACCTGCCCCTCCCCATCGTGACCGTAATGTTCTGGCCCACTCCCACAACCATAGACCCCGTTCCCCCCCGAAGCCTCCGCTCTCTCCGGCAGGCTATCATTCTCAATCATTCCGGGATGGGGGGTAGGCCTGGGCCCCCTACCACTTCTGCAATAGCACTCAGTGGTGGAGGCACCAGGCTGTTCTCCCAGTCCCCTCATGCATACACTATCACTCACTCATACAGTCCCCACAATCAGGATAAAATTACAAAATACAATGACAATAAAATAATAAGTGGGTACAAGAAATATCAAACATACGTCACATACATATCACATACATATCCCATACAAAAGAAAAAGAAAAAAAATTGCACAGATGTTAAGAGAGGCAAAATGTGTATAAAGTTTGTGGCAGAGTCACAAAAGTCCGGTCTGCCAAAGACATGGAAAAAGGCAACTGGGTGGCTGAGATGGTGTCACTGGGGCGGCGAGAGGTAATGCTGATCAAACAGATGGAATGGGTCCATACATCTATAAGCCCAAGGGCTGCGGCTGCAGGAAGGGTGGGTAGCTGCCAGATGAAAAGGCGGTGAGGGCGACAAACCAGTGAAGCAAAGGCCAAAAAAGCACCAGTCAGGCCCAGCAGAGGTGGCCACTGGAGGGAGTCTAAGCTCCAAGCGCGCTGCCTCTCCAGAGTAATGGCACCTGATGTAAGATGGTCCAGAAAATGGTGCTGTCTAACACAGCACTCCTGAGGCAATAACAGCAGCAGATGACACTGGCCGCAACAGAAGGCCAGTCGCTGAGCTCTCGAGGTCACAGTCCCAGCAGGCAGAAAGAACAGTGACTTGAAGCTCTGCAGGGGCAGTGGCAAGATAGTGAAAAAGCTGTGCCAAGAGGGAAGGGGGGGGGAGTCAGCAGAACTGCGGTGGGGGTGATGGAGGCAGGAAAACAGTCCCCCAGGCCAGACGAACATTTCTGTAGGGCTTCCCACCCCCTCTTTGGGGCTCCCCACCCCCTCTTTGGGAAGAGCCAAGGTGGCGCAGTGGTTAAATGCAGCACTGCAGGCTACTGCTAGATCAGCAGGTCAGCGGTTCAAATCTCACCGGCTCAGGGTTGACTCAGCCTTCCATCCTTCCGAGGTGGGTAAAATGAGGACCCAGATTGTTGGGGGCAATATGCTGACTCTCTGTAAACCGCTTAGAGAGGCCTGAAAGGCCTATGAAGCGGTATATAAGTCTACTGCTATTGCTATTAAAAAACTAACATCGGCACCACTCAGCACAAGACCAACACCTCCCAGGGCAGCGAGGCCGAGGCCGTCGCCGCCCACACAAAGCCATCTCCGCTGCCGCCGCCAACCAGCTGTAGCTCAAGAATGTAAAGAGGCCGCCAAGGGAGGCAACACCGTCCAAGAGCCGCCCGAAGGCTGCCCCCCCAGGTAGTTACCTCCCCGGCTAGTCCAGATGCTGGTCTCTTGCAGGACCCCTACCATCACCATCACGAGGTCCTGGTCACCAAGAATATTTCGTTGCAATTTTCCAGTAGCCGGAGCGAAGAAGCTCAGCAGCCATTTCCCATTCTCACGCATGCGCATTCAGGTCTGCCTCCTCGTCTAATATTAAATCCTGGATGAGGAGAGCTTTGTTCACAACTGACCTGGCATTTAGCAGCAACAACCTGAGACCAGGGCCCTGAACTCCTCTGTCACCAGGTCCTTGAGTTGAGCCTGAGGGGCCAGAACAAGGAATCGCTGTAATGTAGTGAGTCCTTCTTTCCCGGTAATGGCTAGCCTTACAGCTCCCGTCATATCTGCCCCTCCCAGTCATAACCAAAATGTTCCGACATCCCCCCATCCCCGTAGAGTCTCCTCCTCCCCCGTGGCCCCATTCTTCCCGGCAGGCCACACGTACCATTCACTCCAGGATGGGAGGCGAGTCTGTGCCCCCATCCACTTCTGCTTCTGCACTCAGTGAAGGGGACTCCAGGTCGCACTCCCGATCATACTCACCAATCAAACACTCTCTTCAGACACACCCCACAATAGTTATTAAAATACAATAGTACAATAATTAAATTAAAAGTGGGCACATTTCTCTCACATTCATACACTCATACACCCAACAAACCAGCTAAAAAATGCCGTTCCTAAATCGATGGTAATTAAAATAATTTAGGAACGCCCCCCTTTTTTAAAAAAACCCTAGCTTATTGTGGTGTTTATTAAATATACAACAGAGAGATATGGGATGTATAAACTTAGTAGGGATGCACCTGTGATCAAATGACATATTGTATGTGATGATGGGGTTTCCCCCCCTTTTTTTTCTTCTCCTTTTCCCATTGTTTTTTTTTCTATTGTCATGTGATGTTGTCTATGTAATAAAAAATAAAATTAAAAAGATAATAATTTAGGAACGGTAAAAAAGTCCTGATCAGTGGTTCCGAATGGTCTTGTCCCCAGAAAGTCACTTAACTGTAGCAGGGGAACCTCCAAGCAGGGAGTGTTATCGACCACTTGGGAGAGATCTCAGGTCGGCGTCCTCCAGGTCTTCAGCTCTGGCATGGGGCTCTCTCCTCTGCTGTTTCCCGCAGCCTGGCCTGAAACTGGGCCCTTGTCCGAGCTCCGCAGGGAAGGACCTTCATCCGAGCCCTGCAGGGAAGGCGCCCAGCGCAAGTCCGAGGCGGCTGGAGCCGGTGGTAGTTTGGGGGGGAGTTCCTTGTTCTCCTCGTTCTCACCCTCTGCAGGGCCTGGAAGCGGTGCAGGAAGTCTGAGGCAGCTGGGGCAGCTGGCGATAGTTGGGGGGCAGGCTCCTCATCCTCCTCGTCCTCATCCTCCCTCTCTGCGGGGGCCGTGTGTCAGTGACGGGGCTGTCGGCATGGGCAAGCCCGGCGGGGGCGATGGGGCTGTCGGCGTGGTGGGCTGTCCCAGGCCTCCCCTCAGGAAAGCCGGCACAAACTTGACACTGTGGACGTTGGGCACGAAGGGCTTGGCATTGACGTTGAGGTGCTGGCTGAAGGCTGCGCCCAGCAGCTGCTTCTCCTCCGACTCCTCCGACTCCAGCGGGGCCGAGCCGGGCGCCACCGCAGCTTCCTCATCTTCGGCGGTGGCTGAGGCAGCGCTCCCGGGCTCGAGGTCTGCCTGGTCCCAGCAATCGGGCACCGAGTCGCTGCTACTCCCACTGCCGTTTGCCTCCATTTGACTCGTCTATCACCGCTTCGGTTCCTTCCTGGATTGAGGGACTCCTGGAGGAGACTGTCCATTGAGAGATTGAGAGAGGTTCTTGGCTAGAGGCGCTGCTCTTCTCGGCCAGGCTCACACCCTTCTCCTCTGCTGTCTGCCATCCGGGTGACGCTGTTTATTACAGCCATCCGGGTGACGCTGTTTATTACAGCAGAATTTTCTCATTCCATTTCTATACTTGCAGAGACACCATTTTGAAGTCCTGAACTTTATTGCTACAGAACTAAAGGAACTGAGTGACTTATTGTGTCTCAACCATGTCAAGCTGTGAAATGTCCTTCAGGAAATGGGAAGCCCAGAACGTATCATTATCCTCATGAGAAATCTTCACATAAGGCTTATTCTACCTCAAGCTGTTCCTTTCCAGATGTCTTGAGGCTTCCGTTTCAAAGAGTGTTAGTTGAGAATTATGGAAATAAAAATAAGACACATCTAGAAGCTAGCTGCTAAGTTAGGGAAAGCTAGGATATACTTGTCTTGTGTTTTCTCATACGCCTTCTTTCTTTCTTTGCCTGCCTCCTTCACTCGTTTGGGCAGGTGGAGAAAGAAAGAAGGCACACGATACCCGAGGGCAAAATGATAGCTGCAGCTGTGGGAGGCTCCACCCACCAGCCCCAACATAATGCATGGCCTTCTGCGCATGCAAAGTAGATGATGCACATATGCAGAAGGTGGCATGTACACTCACATTTGCAAACCTGTGGGGAAGGATCCCACCACTAATCACACAGTTATCCAGATGTTTTGACTGGATTTGGCATTTTTATTCACTTGATGATGATGGTGTGGTGATGATGACGATGACGATGACGATGACGATGACGATGACGATGACGATGACGACGATGATGATGATGATGATGATGATGATGATATCTATTCAGTCATGCCCAACTCTTGACGATTCTATTGGCCCGGTCTCTCCACATTTTCCAATCTTCTTTGAGTTGAACCTGTTGCTCAGATTTCTATCAACTTTGATGGTGTCCAGCCATCTTGTTCTTTGATGGTCTGGTTTACTTTTACTGGTTCCTAATACAATTGTTTTCTCCAGTTAATTTCCCTATATGGTATGGTCAAAATAAGTGAGATGCAGTTTTGTGATTTTTTTCATTTGCTTATTGAGTCCTTTTTAAGGACCTGTGATAGGCAGAATTTATTGTTTGATGGTTTTTTTTGCGTATTGTTGCAAGATGTAAAGCTGCCTTTTGCAATTGACTGGTGGTGATTTTTTTTTTCAATGCTGACACTACTCAAATGGTTTTCCAAAGGATTTTTAATTTAAAGCCCTTGTTTTCTTTTGCCACATTCTACTGCTTCATTATTATTGTTGTTTCTTTTATTTATTAAACATGAAACTCAGTCAGTTGAACATTTAATGATGTGTCACAAATATCATTGACTGGTGCTAATAGTTGATACATCCTAGGTATCAACCAAGTACCTTCTTAAAACATATGATATTCCGAATAGTACAGGTTTTTTTTCCAGTTCTGCTGGTGTTATTGCAGGAAGCCACAATTTCTTGATGTGTTTTGTAAAATTCTTGGAGAAGATACCAAGTGTCCCAATGACAGTGGATATCATCCATAACTGTGTAATTTCGATGGCCAGGTTGCAATATTTCGTGATTTTTTCCAGTTTTTTTCCCTTCAACTCTGACGTCTCCTGGTACAATAATATCAATAAAGAGTATGTTTTGGCCCTCGGCAACCATGATATATGGTGTGTTGTGTTCCAAATGATGATCGTCTGTATTCGAAAGTTCCACAAGATCTTCACCTTCTCATTTTCAGTATTTTTTCCCACTTTGTGCTCCCATGACTTTTTGGATATGATTATTATTATACAATTGTATCACAGCGGCCAGTTGTTTCGCCGGATTTGGCATTGGTTACTAGTCGGGCCCCACCTAGGGGCCGAGGACATCATAACGTATTTTGGTAATATGTGTGCAGATCCAAGCAGTGAGGCTTTTTGCATTTGACTGATGGTAATTTTGTCAATTTTTAACTGTTTTAAATGTAATTCCAGTGCTTTTGGAATAGCACCCAGTGTGCCAATTACCACTGGAATTACCACTGCTGGTTTGTGCCATAGTCGTTGAATTTCGATTTTTAAGTCCTGGTATTTTGCGATTTTTTCATGTTCCTTCTCGGCAACCCTGCTATCACCTGGTATTGCGATGTCTATGATTGTAACCTTATTTTTCTCAACCAGTGTGATGTCTGGTGTATTATGCGCCAATATTTTGTCCGTTTGTATAAGGAAATCCCACAAGATCTTGACCATCTGATTTTCGGTGGCTTTTTCAGGCTGATGTTCCCACCAGTTTGTTGCTGTTTTAATACTATAATTTTTGCACAAATTCCAGTGGATCATTTGTGCTACTGAATTGTGCCGCAATTTATAATCAGTCTGCACGATTTTTTTACAGCAGCTGAGTATGTGATCAACAGTTTCATCAGCTTCTTTGCAAAGTCTGCATTTGGCATCATCAGAGGATTTTTCGATTTTGGCCTTAATGGCATTTGTGCGGATAGCTTGTTCTTGCGCAGCCAGGATTAGTGACTCTGTTTCTTTCTTTAATATACCTGTTGTTAACCATAACCAAGTTTGTTCACTGTCCACTTTATTTTTTATTTTTTCCAGAAATTGGCCATGCAGTGCTTTGTTCTGCCAACTCTCCATTCTTGATTTTATCACATCTTTTCTGTATTCTTGTTTCGTCTGTTGGGCCTTCAGTAGATTTTTGTTCTTTATTTCGATTAATAGATGTTCTTGACTTTCTTTTAAATAATCAGCCAGTGCATGTTTTTCTTCTTCAACTGTTTGCTTCACTTGTAATAATCCTCTGCCACCTGATTTTCGGGGCAGATATAGTCCATCAGTATCACCACGTGGATGTAAACTGTAGTGCATTGTCATTAGTTTCTTGGTTTTTTGGTCCAAAATGTCCAAATCAGCTTGTGTCCAGTTAACTATACCAGCTGTATATCTTATAACTGGTATTGCCCAGGTATTTATGGCCTTGATTGTATTTCCACCGTTCAATTTAGATTTCAAAATTTTCTTAACTCTGTTGGTGTACTCTCGCCTGACAATAGTTTTTATTTCTCCATGCTTGATATTATACAACTGCAGAATGCCTAGAATTTGTAGGCTTCATTTTTGTTGCATTTAATTAATTGGCCATTGGGCATTTCAATTCCCTCACATGCAGTGATTTTGCCTCTTTTTATGGATACAGTGGCACATTTTTCCATGCCAAACTGCATTGAAATATCGGTGCTGAATACTCGGATTGTATTTGTCAATGATTGGATTTCTATTTCTGACTTTCCATAGAGTTTCAAATCATCCATATATAGTAAATGCGAAATTCTTTCAGCTTCTTTGGCTGTTTGGTAGCCTAATTTCATTTTTTTTAAGATTACTGATAATGGGATCATTGTGATGATGAAGAGAAGAGGTGAAAGTGAATCACCCTGGAAAATTCCTCGCTTGGTATTAACCATTCCGTAGATCTCATTCCCTACCTGCCAACTCAGTTCTCCATTGTTTCATCACCTTTTCAGAAAAGGATGTAATATTTTTGCTAATGCCAGTTGTTTCTAAGCATTTTATGATCCAACTATGTGGCAGTGAGTCAAATGCCTTTTTGTAATCAATCCAGACCATATTCAAGTTCGTTTTTCTGTTCTTACAATTTTCTAATATCATTTTATCAACTAGGAGCTGATCTTTTGTGCCCCTGCTCCTTCTTTTGTTGCCTTTTTGCTCTACTGGCAAGATGTTGTTTGTTTCCAAATAATCCATCGTGTTATCTGCAATAATGCCTGTGAGTAATTTGAAGGTTGTTGGCAAGCATGTTATTGGTCTGTAGTTTTCAGGTGTTGTTCCTTTAGTTGCATCTTTCTGAATCAAGTATTTTTTTTTCAGTTGTCAACCATTCATCAATTTGGCCCTTTTGTAAAATTTCATTCAATTTTCTGGCCAATATTGCATGTAAACTGGTTAGATATTTGAGCCAGAAACTATGTAATTGGTCCTTTCCAGGTGATGTCCAATTCTTTACCCTTTTTACTCAATTTTTGACCATCTCAGTTGTTATTTCTAATACTTGCATTTGTTTGTTGCCAATGCTTTTTTCAAAGTCACGTATCCACTTATTCCTTATTGTAGTCCTTTGCATTTTCCCACAATTCTTTCCAGAATTCAACTGTGGCCTGTTTTTCTGGTTTTTCACTTTTGGTGTCACCATTCACATTAAGACTTTGATAAAAACACCGTTGGTCTGTTCGAAATTGCTGATTTTGTTTATATTGGATAATTTGTGCCTCATATCTTTCAATTAATTAATTAATTAATTAATTCTATTATTATTATTATTATTATTATTATTATTATTATTATTATTATTGCTCTTGCTATTGTTACTGTTGTACTATTATTTACAGTATACTATTTACTATTATTACTATTATTAAATTTATATTTAAGACTTCTATTCATGCTGTACTCTGAGGAAATACAAAACTGGCCTCAAAAATAATGTAATTTATATGAATTTAATTCATATAGTGAATTAATATGAGAGTTTCATATCTGGAAATGAGCCATTTAAACAAGGTGTTGGACTAGGATAAGAGAGACGTCAGCCATGGAGGTTTACAAGTGATTTTGGGCCAGGATTTCAATCCACTCTATCCTGCAGAACTGTAGGGAAAAATCTGGAATGTTGAATAAACTGGCATGTAAATCTAATGAAGGAATAAAATAAGGAAATGAATATTTATCTTTTAACTTGCTGAGGGATTTAGATAGGGGATAAATGGTATTCCTGAACACAAATAATATTCCTGTCAATTTTCACTTTTTATCTGTAGCTGACTTGTATATTTACAATTTACTTTTGCAAAAGCAATCTAAAACCCTCGCTCCCCCCTCCCTTCTTTTCTTCCTGTTACATTTCTACAATTATCCTTTGCAGAAGGACCACTAGAGAGATTATTTTCCTATGAAAAATAGTACATTCACCCCAAAGCTCAACTTCCTTGTAGCTTGAAAAAGAAATAAAACTTCCCCATTCCCACCCTGAAAATACTTAAGGAGAACTGCTTTAGAAAATGGAGTTTTTTGGCAAATTCTCTAAAATACAGACAGGAAGGCAGATACAGAGTAGTGGTCAAATGATTTAACAACTGGTTCTCTTCCCTAATGACCAGCTGGGTAGGCCTAGCTCAGTGGTCATGTGATTGGGTGGGCGTGGCCAGCTCAATGTCATTCATGTCGATGGGCGCTCCACCTTAACTGTTACAATATAATAAGGGTTTACCGGAGAGGCAGTTTCTCTAAGCAGGGCAATAAAGATTAGGCTAGAAACAACACCAGAAGGTTTCCTTCCTGCCTTCCTTACAGGATTAGCCCTGTAAAGTGGGTGAAAAATACAAAAGGAGATTTCTTCCAACAACAGGTTCTCCGAACTGCTTAGAAAGTTAACAACCAGTTCTCCCGAATAGGTGCGAACTGGTACTGAGGGGAGGGAGGAAGAGACAGAGACAGACAGGGAGGGAGGGAGGGAGAGAGTGGGAGAGAGAGATTGACACACACACACACACACACACACAGAAAGACAGAGAGAGAGAGAGAGAGAGAGAGAGGGAGAGGGAGAGGGAGAGGGAGAGGGAGAGGGAGAGGGAGAGAGTGAGTTCTCAGAAGTGAAGAACAGTCATTGACTCCTTTGGGGGGAAAAAGCTGGATTTAGGAAAACCTTGTTTCTATCTCCTATAGCTCAGAACTGCCTTTGAAAGAGACGAACCATTAGCCTCCCCATGGAACATGGCGAGGGAACAAAAGTGACATATTTTATACAACTCCCAGTAGACAAACATGAGCAAAGGGGAGGGGAATGCAATTATGATCTGAAAGAGAAAAGTAGAATTTGATTAGCATAGGTTATAAATAGCAATTTAAAACCACAGGGTAAAATCAATTCTGTTAAATAGCAATCCCTCTGTATTATGTTTACTTTCCACTTAATCTGTCATCCAATATTTTCCACTCTTAGAAAATAGGAAAAGGAACGTCGTTATATTGTTCTTTGATTTCCAAAAAAAAAAAGCTTTTTGCCTTCTAGCTATAGAAGGTATAATCTATGTGCAGAAGTTTTAATGAAAAAAGGAGAGAAATTGTGTAAGTATCAAAGCTATCTTATGCTCTAATTGACCAACTGAACTACAAAAGTGGATTTGGGATAAGCCCGCCTGTACACATTTCATCTTCACCCACAGATGTACTATTCCTCCAGTACACTACTGTAGTAGAGATGCACCAAAGCTGGTGCAGAATTACTATGGGCTGTGGATCCCAGGAATTCCTTCCTATCTGTAATGATACTGAAATGAGGAGTGATCACTTCTAGTGCAAATTCACTAAAAGTTTCATCCTTTTCTATTTCCACCCAGCTAACATGTGCAAGCGGAAAATTTCTGTTGCTAATTGAGACATTTGTTAAGTGAATTTTGCCCCATTCGATGACCTTTCTTGCCACCATTGTTAAGTGAATCATGGTTCACTTATCAACATGGTTGTTACACGAATCTGGCTTTCCCATTGACTTTGCTCATCAGGTGTTCTCAAAAGAGGATCACATGACCCCAAGTCACTGCAACCGCTATAAATGTGAGTCAGTTCGTAAGTGTCTTAATTTTCCTCATGTGATTATAGGGATGCTGCAATGGTCATAAGTGTGAACAATGGTCATAACTCACTTTTTCCAGTGCCTTTGTAACTTTGAACTAAATGAACTGTTAGATGAGGACAACCTACATGCAATGGGTGGAAATTATGTTGTGATGAAACATATTTTGTCATTTGGCCAACTCTGCAGATGCCTATGCTTTGGATAATAAAGAGAATTAAGTAAACATAGTTTTTCTCCTTCACAACTTAAGGATGCTCTTCACTGTACGAAGAATATTACATCAGCAGAGATAGAATTTGATGGAAAAAGAGAAATAAGAAATGACCATCTTGGTCTCAATTATTCTCCAATTGACCAACTAAACTATTACCAACTTCATCCTTATCATCACAACAGAGAATAGGATATGTCTAGAACAGTTTGTGTGAACAGCAAACCATGACCAATCTTCACGGACTCTGAAATTACTACCTGCATCTAGTTCTAAATGTAAAGTTGTAAATGTTTATTATTTTTCATTGGTTCATTTTCCACTTTAAGCTAATGGATAGACATTCAAAAACAAGGATTTATGTAATGGGGTTATGATTAGGAAAAACTACTACAAATGAGCTAGAGAAGCACAGTTAATATATTTTTGTAACTTCTGCTAGAGAAGGACTAAAAATCTCTCAACATGACTGGATTGTCCCAAGTGATGCTTTGTATACTACAATTAATGAAGTGCCCAACAATTACTTTTAACTCTCTTACACCAGTCAACCATTAAAAATAATGCCCTTGCCCATCCTAGTAAAACAGAGGGGAAGAAATTGAAGCTTAAACAAATGTTGTTTAGCACCTAGAAGATGTCAAAATCCATTCTAATCAGGATTGTACTAATCAATAACAAAGCACTTTCTTATTTCTGAGGTTTAGAGAAATCACTGCATGTGTCTTCTACAGAAATGAGTCTCATTTAGTTCAATAGAGTGATCCTTTTGTAAAACGTGAATGGGATTGAATCTGTAATCTTTCATAAAGCTATTATTGATTAGAATGCTCCTACAGCTTGTTATTTTCAGTTTGTTAGGGCTGCCTCTGCTGAAGCCTTGGGAAAGAAAACCACTTGACTCCATAGATTAGAGAAAAGGTACTTTTACTAGGAACGAACTGAATACAGCAAAGGTCAGGCAAGATCTGAAGAAAATTTGTGCAAAGAAACAAACTGAAGCAAACCCCAGAGCCCACCCAGTAGCCAGGCAACCAATTATCAGCCAGAAGTATGTTTTGGGAAAGTCTCTAGTCCAGATATACCTTCAATGGTTGGCCTTGAACATTTTAAACAGCCAAACTGGCCTCCCTGAGATCAGATCTCCACACCACTTCTCAGAAATTTCATTTACACCTCCTCCATTCCCCCCCCCAAATATCCAGTGCTTCCCTCTCCCACCGTTTCCATGGCAGCTGGCAGCCATCTTGTAAGAAAGTAATGATGGAGGCTCACACTGTTAGTTATCTTTTTAAAGTGAAATGGACACACACACACACAGATATATATATATATATATATATATATATATATATATATATATATATATATATATATATATATATATATATATATATATATATATATATATATATATATATATATATATATATATATATATATATATATATATATATATATATTTATTTCACGGCTGTAGGTATGCTGGTCTTGTTGTATTCAGGTCTTTTCCCATGTAAGATTGAGATTGTCTTGGCAACATTTCAGGGAGGTCTCACTCACCATCATATGTTTGTGTGTGTGTGTGTGTGTGTGTGTGTGTGTGTGTGTGTGTGTGTGTGTGTGTGTGTGTGTCTAAGATTCTGAATACTAATTCATACCATTTGTGGTATTTTATAGGCACATGCCAGTTTCTATCCCCTCCATCTGAAAATCAGGCCCAATTAAAATGGAAAATGACTGTAGCATGGCTGCTTGGAATAAATGATGAAGGCTCCAATTACATTACAGAATTTGCAAGCACTGCAGAGCTTGACTGCCTAACTGATGTCCTGATAATGTTCCCATAATTACTTTGATGGGTTTAATTTTGCTTAAACATGCACAATGTTGGCCTCTGGTGCTAAAGATAAGCTCTGGTAAAGGTTGGTTATCTAACCTACACAGCAATTTTACTGTCTGGGGCAGCGGATTCCTACACGGAAGCTTTTGAAGAATTCAGTGCTCTGCTGGGTTGATGCCAGCAAGATGGACGAGGGGAAAGCAGAGAGTGCGGGGTGGGGGTTCGTTTCGTTTTATTCTAGTTGTCCTTGGCATTTCTTTTCCCAGAAAGAAAACGGAGCAGAGAGCTCTCAGATGATTTCATAATGTAATCCCTCTTTTTCTTTTCAAGGGGCAGATAACAAGGAAGGTGAAGACTGTAGATAGTACAAACCTAGAGAGTTGTCTATCATGAAGAACACAATTTGCCTATCTCCCCCAGAAAACATCAGTAAGACCTCTTGAGATTTTTTTGCAAGGAGAAAAAGGGCAATTGAAATGTGATATCTGTTTTCATTCCAAAGATAGGGTGTACTCTTCTTGAATGCCATTGGATTAAAATCCTAGAAAGTAAATATCTATCAAACATTGTCCAGGTTTCAGCTGATATCTATAGTGTATACCTGTGACGGCGAATGTATGGCACATGTGCACAAAGTGGCACGTGGAGCCATGTCGTCTGGCATACGCAGCATCAACCATTCCTCTTCCAGGTTTCTGGCACGCCTGCGCATGCTTCGAGCAGCTGGCCTTTGTACATGCAGCAGTGCCAGAAACTGGAAGAGCTGGCCCTCTGTTTTCCGGCGTGAGCATGCGTGCCAGCCAGCTGATTGTCGCACCCACCTGCGCGCCAGTAACCGGAAGACTAGCTGGCCAGTGGTCATGTGCATGCCGGAAACTGGAAGTTCATTTTCCAGCCCACGCTCCCTTTTTGGCACTTGGTGCTAAAAAACTTCACCATCACTGGTCTATACTAAACTATAGTCCAGGGATGACTATAGTTTGCCCAAGAATAGAAATTAGGGCATACCTATTTGGTAACATATGAAACAGGAAGGCTATGCTAAAGAAAGCATATGATACGTTCAAAGAAACTTTGATTACATGGCAAGGGAAGTACAGAAGAATCTTGATCTCACTCATCTATAAACAAGGAACAGGAGTTTGATTGCAGTTTTGATCGCCATCTTGATTTTTTTAGCTCCCACCCCCACCCCTTGTGGATACATCTGATCTCATTGAATCAATCAAAAAGCTTTAAATCAGGATGGGCAACCTTTTGATGCACTGGCTGCATTGATGAAGCCATGGCGCAAATTGGTGTGGTTGTGTCAATCATTTGGAATGGACTTTTACCTATTTATTTTTTTTAAAAAAAATATGTTTCTTTGCGTAAATAACACTTTTGGTGATGTTTTTATTAATTTGTATTAAAACCCATTTGGTACTTTTCCAAATGTTTTCTTAGAATAGGAATATGTGCTTTGACAATCAATAACTCAGTTGGTGAATTTTTGGGATTCGGTTCGAGTGCTTTTCCTACAAGTGACTTAATTAAGCAATACTAAAAGACTGCTGCCTTTGTCTTTTTTTTTTTTTAGCAAGGAGATCTTTGTGGCACTTTTCCCTTTTATACTTCTCCTTATTTAATTGCACGACATGCTATTTGCAGTTTGAACTAGTAATAGCTTTAATTTGTTATTACTGATATTGTTAATTGCCTTGGAATTCATTACAGGAGAGAAAGGTGGAAAAGAAATCTCCTAATTGATGCAAGGATGGGAGAATAATGATTTGCCTAAGGCCACATATGAATTCATGGCTCAAATGAGATTTAAATTACTATGCTACACAATCCTCTTGTTCCATTTACAGGAACTGCATTATGGAATAGCCAGAATCATCATCCCCAGATCAGAAGTGACTGATCACCTTAAACCATCCATTTAAGTTTACATAAGAGTTGGAAGAGTTGTCCTTCAAAGCTTATGAAAGACTGCCCTGACTTTTCTTTCTCCTCTTAAAATAATAATAATAATTGCAAGGCTTAAGCTCTGTTTTAGCCAATATCATAAAAAAATCCAGCTTAATGTTTTTCAGCTGAGCACTTAATTCTGCACTACGCAGCACAGTCAATGTTTTTAAAACACACATTTTCCTCAGATAGAATGGTGATTTCCTGAGAATCTGTCTTCTCCTTATTGTTCAAAATGCAGCATGCCTGATAAGTGGCCAAGATAGAGCTATTGATCAAGTCAGTACATGTTCTCATTACAAAACAGATTGATTCTTTCCTTTTATAGATCCTATCATAGAAAGTTGCTGCCTAATCTTTTTGTAAGTTTCAAAAGAGAGCAAGTATACACTCAAATGTCAGAGCTCTTTCGCCAACAACTTCATTTTTAGTCTGTTTCAACGATCTGGCATGCTGAGAAGTAACAGAGGTGAATTTAAAAAAGGATAGAATTCTATATTTGGACTTAAGTGGAAAATTAGATATTAAGTACTATCTAGCAAGAGGGATGTGGTGGCTCAGTGGCTAAGACACTGAGCTTGTTGATCAGAAAGATCAGAAATTCGCCTGTTTGAATACCTAACGCCGCATAACTCCCAGCTTCTGCCAACCTAGCAGTTTGAAAGCATGTAAAAATGCAAGTAGAAAAATAGGAACCACCTTTGGTGGGAAGGTAACAGTGTTCTGTGCATCTTCAGCATTTAGTCATGCCCACCAAATGACCATGCAGACATCTTCAGACAGCGCTGGCTCTTCAGTTTTGAAATGGAGATGAGCACTGCCCCCTAAAGTCAGGAACAACTAGCACATATGTGCGAGGGGAACCTTTACCTTCACCTTACTATCTAGCAAGGTGGATTTGTGAATTCTACATTGCAGATGGGAAATTAATCTCAATAAGGATGGGATAAGTAGGAGTGGCATATAGGATGAAATGCAAATAAAGCTTTCAGGGAAACACAGTTAAGCTCAAAATTCTTGCTCATAACATCTGTATAGAAAAGAAATACAGAGTAATATTGTATGAATTGAAGGGAAAGAGGATACTAGATTGGAAGCCTTTTTGCATTGAAAATGCCCCATGGAAAATTGATATAATAGCTTTGAACAATTTGAAAACTAAACATATAAAGACTAAAACATATGAAAAAAACAGTTTCAGGAATTGGGTATACCTAGTCTAGTGACAAGAAGGACTAGGGGTGACATGACAGCAGTGTTCTAATATTTGAGGGGCTGTCACAAAAAAGAGGGGGTTCAACCTTTTTTTTCAAAGCACCAGAAGGCAAAAGAAGAACAAATGGATGGAAACTAATCAAGCAGTGAAGCAATGACATGCAGTCAGGGGAGGCAGGGCCTCACCACTGTCATCATGAAAAGAAAAAAAAATTAAAAGGAGAAAGGCTGAGGTAGTTGCTGCCAGAGTCACAGTGGATGACTCTGCTTAGTGTTTAACTGTTTAAAAAAGCCTCTTAAAAAGTGCCCTCTACAGGAGGAGGCGGGAGAACCATGTGCCTCATTTAGTCTATGATCACTCGAGCAGAGTTTAGCAAGGGTTAAAAGCCGAAAAATTCCTTATGTAGATGAGACACGTGGTTCTCTCACCTCCTCCTGTAGAGGGCACTTTTTAGAGGCTTTTTTAAACAGTTAAGCAGAGTCATCCATTGGAGGCTCTGGCAGCAGCTAACCCAGCCTGTCCTCAGCAGCTTTTGCCTTTTTCTTTTTACATTTTCATCATGGCAGACAAGAGGAGAGTTGAAATCCTCTGTGACACAGCTGGAAAAGGTATGTGGGTCGGAGGGAGGGGGGAGGAATTCAAAATTAATGTAATTTGTAAGTAATTGTATTATTGTAAGTTGTGAGTGTGTGTGTGTGTGTGTGTGTTACCCACCTCTGCTGGTGCATGGGCTGGCACTTTATTTTTTATGTCGGACATAGCGGCAGGGCTTTTGGACATAGCGGCAGGGCTTTTGGACATAGCGGCAGGGTGGCTTTTGCCTCTAGCGCCGGGGCAGCAGGGCGGCTTTGGTTCCATCCAGCATTGATTCTTTGAAGCTTTCCATAGGTCCTCTCTGCTTTTAAAATGTTCTGTTGGTCTAAGGAAGTTTTTCCTCTATGGCGGACACAGCGCCGGGGTGGCAGGGTGGCTTTTGTCTCTTGAAAGCTCTTGAAAGCTCTGCTGCGGGCGAAAGAAAGCGCTTTAATCAGTGGGGTGCCAGGAGAGAGGAGAGAATGCTCAGGCATTCTCTCCTCTTCCCCCTGGCATGCACCCCACTGACTAAAGCGCTTCCTTTCACCCACCTGAGCTCTGCTGCGAGCAAAAGAAAGCGCTTTAATCAGTGGGGTGCCGGGGGAGAGGACTGCCTCACCAGCCATAAACTTCACCACACGTCACTGGAGTGAAGCAACCTAGGTCTAAGGGGAAATTTCCTAACAGTGAGAACAATTAACCAGTGGAACAGCTTGCCTTCAGAAGTTGTGGGTGTTTCATTGCCAGAGGCTTTCAAGAAGAGATTGGACAGCACTTGTCTGAATTGGGAATTGGACTGAAGGGAATTGGATTTGATGAACTTCCAAATCTGTTATTCTATGAACTCTATGAACTATTTTCTTTCATCCTAGGCATATTGAACAGAAATGAAAGCCAGATAACCTTAAGGCAGTGTTGTTCAGCTTCAGGAACTATTTCTTTTTTCTTTTGAGTAGCATGCTAGGGTTTGCATTTGAAGAAAAGAAAACCAGTGGGATCGGACAAAATAGGGAGCAGGAACAAGACAAATTTGAAAGCTTGTGCAAAGCTTCAGAAAGATACTTGAATTTGAAGCAACATTAGTCAAAACATCCCACGGAAGCAATTCTGTGAATCAAAGTGAGGATCCAGTTGTGAGAAGCCACAATTTGAAGCAGGTGATGATGAAGCTCTTTCCAGCCTTGTGAATAGATTCAGTGTGGGTTGTGTTTTTTTCCCTGCTGCTCATAGGTCTGTTACAGATATTGTGTTGTATTGCAATTTCACTCTCATATCCAGGGAATGCTGAGAGGGGTAGAGTAGCATAACCAGTTCTCAGTCATTGACAGGAGCAGTCAGCCAATGAGATTTATCACCTCATTAAACACTCTGCCTACTGAGCACTTTTGAAGTAACCAAGCTAACATTACTTTAGGTTTGTTCACTTTTTCAGCACTCAACTTCAAATAGAATATATTTACAATGAAGTCCTTAGTGTTCTCTGAGATTATTTGTTTGCTTGCAGATGTTTCATTATCCAAATAGGTAACATCAAGATGATGATGATGATGATGATGATGATGATGATGATGATGGTGGTGGTGGTGGTGGTGGTGGTGGTGGTGGTGGTGGTGGTGATGGTGATGGTGGTGGTGGTGGTGGTGGTGGTGGTGATGACTTGCATTGATGATGTTATTTAGTTGGGCAAAGAAACATCTGCAAGCAAACAACCAAGATCAGACTACTAAGGACACCACAGTTTTCATTTTCTTTAATGTGGCCAACCAGAGCCCTTAGCTTTACTCTCTCTTATGCTCATTGATTGATAGACTTTTGTCCTGATCTTATCAATGAATCTAGGAATTCAATAGGTCTCAGCATTCTGAAATGGGATCAAGGCTGATCAGTTTAGTATGTACTCTTGGGTTAACTCTTGATTGGGACAGATTTAAAGCATTCAGCGAATGGGTATAGGCCATGGGTGAAATGCTATTAGTTTGGACCAGTTCACCTAAAACTGGTAGTAAAAAATGCTACCGGTTCGGGCAAACCAGTATTTCTGACAATTAGCTGGGTGACAATCAGCTGTGACATGCAATTTATATTAGCTAGAATTGTCTAGGTAATCTAAATCATATGGCACAGCGGACTCCCCCCCCTCGCTGTTCTACTTATCTTTGCAGACTCAGAAGGCTTCAAAATGTTCCTTTTTTAGTGCTGTAGGGTCTCGCCTCAGGTGCGCATGTATGTGCAAAACATGCGCTCAGTAGCAGACTCATCGGTAGCAGACTTCAGAGGATTACACCGCTGGTATAGGTTAATGCTTGCCAGGCATTGACCTACACATTTCCCGTTCCTAAGCATATAAATGTCAGTTCTCCTGTGCCAGTCTCATATTATGAGGCCTGCCTATCTTCATTGCACATCATCTCATGAACTAAATTAATTAAGAGAGTATTTCCAGCATGCCACAAACCTGGCACAGCCAAGGCCTGTCAAAGTTGATGGTGTCCTTCGAAGACAACAATCTTGCCAACTAGTGATAACCCAATAATCAATGGTAGGAAAGCTATACTCCATAGAGACAAGCCTATAATAATTCTTCCAAACCCAAAAGTCTGCCAATGTAATTAGGCCAGCATAGAATTCAATGAAGCTAGAGATGAGGGCTCTTCCAGGTGGTCTTCCACATTTGACAGTCAGTTATAGTCATCATGACATGTGAGAAGCATAGTGATCAGAGGCAGCAAAGCATCCCACACCATGGGACCATATCAATGCTTATTTTATCTCCTGCCAAGCTTGGCACTTCAGGAAAACAAACATACAAACAAAGGGTAAGACCTTATTTTTACAAAGGTTTTGGACTGTTCTTTTCAAAGTAGATTAGAATCTGTTCTGCAGGGCAGTTTATTGAATTACAATTATAGGTCCACTCAAAATAAATTCAAAATAAAAAGTGGAATTCCCAATAGTGAGTCGTGAAAACAAATAATATTGTACAAATCTTTGAAACCTATATATGGCTGCTTATTGATATATTAAGGCAAATGCTACAGGTAAAAAAAGCAATGTTTAGCAATGGATTCCTTGAGACACAATCAGATTGCTTAGACGGCATTTTATGTAGATAAAAATGAATCTGAACAACCGGGATATTTGCCTAACAGCAGAGCATTTTCTGCATTGATTTAGATAACTTAGGGCATGTCAACTCTGTTCACGGCCTAAGTTCAGCCTTCTTAAATTAAATGTATATATAAAACATCAACATGCATTTAATCAAAATATTTTAACAATTCCTTAAAAAAATAAGCCTGCCCTCTTGCTTTTAAATGTGTCTTTCAGAGCTATCATCATGATGGAAGCTGTAATAGTAGAATGGTTTTATTTGTTTTGTAAATATATTGCTGCTGATTTGAAACTTGAGAGTTACCTTTCTTTTTTTCTTTCCCTGGGTTTTGAGCCTCTTCCAGTCACTAACCAATGGAGTATTTGGGAACTGGAGAGGAAACCCTTCTATCTCAAATTACTAGGAAAATGGTAAAACAATACATTGCCAATCTTCCTATTGAAGGGGATGGGGAAATCTGAAGTGTCCATTAAACATAAAATATATATATATTTCAACAGCATCTTTGAAGACATGAAAGATAGAAATAAACACAGAAAAACAAAGAAAGTCTATCAAAATGTCTCCAGATGAAAGAGAAGGTCATGGTCAAATTAAGATGGAAAGAGTGTACTGAAATTATGCACAATTGGGTTGCAAAGTTAAGGTTAGAAAATATTTCTAATCTTATATCTAATCTTATAATATATCACTACCAGTGAACATGCACAGAAGACATTTTTGGTGTGCAGTGAATCGTTGGTAAAATGTTGTGAAACCCACCTCTGGTCTTCTCTTTGCTAATTTGGAGTCATTCTATTTTATCATGTTCTGTCTGAACTATGGCTATGGTTTCCTGACTTATACACAAGTTTCTCCTGAGGAGAATGAGATGATCTGGGATTTCCATTTTTTTGAGTACTTCTAGTTTGCCTTGATTGATAAAAAGGCTTTTCTATCATCAATTAACCCAATACTGCTTTTGTTTTGGTATTCTTTGGCTTTTCATTACAGTCTGGATAGACCATAGCAAAGCAGACTGGTTCTAGGGGAGCAAAGTAATGAGTTAAGGCTATGTATTCTCCCTTATTAATTCAACCTATATCTTGCATACATATTGGTGGAGATTAGTTTAGAACATGAGCATGGTTTTAAAACTGAAGGGAGAAACATCAATCATTTGGGTTATGCTGATGACACCACTCTAATAGCTTAAAATGCAAATAATATGAAAGCTCTAGTAATGAAAGTCAAAGAGCACAGGGAAAATGTCATTAAATATAAAGAAGACCAAAGTAATGACAACACCAGCTACCAGCCTTAGAATTTATAATGAAGATATTGAAGTTGTGGTTAGCAGCTGCCTTTTAGAATCAATTATCAACAGCAAAAGAGCCAGCAATCAAGAGGTATGCTACAAACCAATAGGATACTTATTGAAAGCTTTGGAAAAAGATATTCAAAAGTTGTGATGTTTCTGCACTTACACAGATCAAAACTGTGGGGAAAGTTGGGCTTTGAAGAAGCAGTAGGGCAAGGTGTCAAACTTGATTTCATTGAGGGCCACATCAGGTTTATGTTTGACCTCAGAACAGTGGTGGGTTTCAAAAATTTTTAGAACCTCTTCTGTGCTTTGTGGGAGTGGCTTGCCAGCCATGTGACCAAGTGGGAGTGGCTTGGCAGTCATGTGACTGGGTGGGCAGGGCCAACTTGTAAAATGTGGTGAAACTCACTTAACAACGCTCTTGCTCAGCAACCAAAATGTTGGCTCAGAAACGCTGGCATTTGAAGCACACAAGTCTTAAAGCTGTCAAGTTACAAGACCCTTGCACCCCTAACCCTTTAGAAAAAAAACCCAGGGGTGTTGAAACCTGACAGCTTTAAGACTTGTGGACTTCAACTCTCAGAATTCCTCCTCTCACTCTTCATCCTGATGATGTGCAGATGGGCTGGGGGAGGGAGCTGGAACCTGTTCTAAATAGCACTGTAGATTTGTGGAACCTCTTCTATAGAAGAGGTTAGAACTGGCAGGAACCCACCCCTGCCTCAGGGGGTCAGAGTAGGCATGGCCAGGGTGGGTGTGGCCCGCTCAAAGTCACTTGTGTAGGGGGCATACGGCCCTCCCAAGCTCCGTTTTCACTGGCAGAGGCACCAAGAGCCAGTCCTTCACTGTTTTCAGAACAGCCCTGTGGGCCAGATCTAAGCACCCTGTGGGCCAGATGTGGTCCCCATGCTGTGAGTTTGACATCCCTGCAGTAGGGAAAAAGAGTGTTGACATATTTTGAACTTTGCTGTTGGATAAGGCACCTATGATTGCCAAGGATAGTCAAATAGAACATAGAACAAATCAGTCCCAGAATTCTCACTTGAGGCACAAATGGCCAAGCTGAAATGATTGTATTTTGGACACATCAAATGAAGACTTAGCTCTTTTGAAGTTCATAATGCCAAGAAAGGTGAAAAAAAAAGAAGAAGACAATTAAGAACATGGTAGATAAACCTGATCACATTGGTGATACATATACTGTTGGAACACCTGAAGGACCAAGTTGGAGGCAGATCATCATTGGAAATTCTACCTATGTGTTGCTAACAGGTAACTCCAACTTGGTGGCACATAATCAATTAAAAATCAGTAACATATCTAGTAATATTTAACCAGGGGTGAAATACTCTGCAGCCTGCTACCAATTTGCTTCGTGCGCATGTGCGCCAAACACATGCTTCGTGGGCATACACAACACAGGTGCTTAAAAAGCATTTTCTGAGTCTGCAAACGTAAGTAGAACAGCTGGGGGGAGGAACAGCTGTGCCTCGTGATTTACATTAGCTACAAAGCAGGATTTCCTGCTTTTTAGCAAATATAAATTATGCAGCACAGCTGATTGCTGCACAGCTGATTATCAGAACTTTTAAAAAATGCATTTTTTAATACCAGTTCTGGCTAATAGGTAGTAAAAAAATGCTTTAAAAAGTTTTTAAAAAGTTCTGACAATCAGCTATGTTGCACAATTTTGAGCGAATATAAATTGCACAGCACAGCTGATTGCCCCTCAGCTGACTTCACTTGAACCGGTAGCATTTTTTTTTACTACCAGTTCGGACAAACTGGCCCAAACCGATAGCATTTCACCCCTGCATTTAACTATTGATTTGTTAATACAGGTGGTCCTTGACTTACAACCATTCATTTAGTGTCTGTTTGAAGTTACAATGGTACTGAAAAAAGTATTTTTTGACCAGTTTTCACACAGAAAAGTGCAGCATTCCCCTGATTAGAGGATCAAAACTCAGGAGCTTGGCAACTGGCGTGTATTTATAATTGCACTGTCCCAGGCTCATGTGATCACCATTTGTAACCTTCCCAACTGGCTTCCAACAAGCAAGTCAATAGGGGAAGCCAGATTCACTTAACAGCTATCTATTAACTTAAAAGCTGCAGTAATTTGCTTAACAATCGTGGCCAAAACGGTCATAAAATAGGGCAAAACTCACATAACCGCTGCCTTTCTTTGCAACATAAATATTGTGCTCAATTGTGGTTGTAAATTGAAGACTACCTGTATGGACTATTGAATAAATATATATATATATATATATATATATATATATATATATATATATATATATATATATATATATATATATATATATATATATATATATATATATATATATATATATATATATATATATATATATATATAATATATATATTATAAAGTTCTCATAAATAATGTCCATCTTTAAAATATATATTAATTGCTATAAGATTTACTGTAGGTTAAGAAGTAACCAAAATGCATTTTAGTGCTGATAGTAATTTAGGAGTTTTAGTTACTGCTGGTGTGCCTGAATCAAACTGCGAAAGCACAAGATGATTAAACTGAACATATTTCCATTCTGCGGTTTCAAGCAATCCAAATTCTTCTTGCAGTAGTTAAACAATTTAAATATTTGATTGCCAATTAATTTATCTAATGTATTATTGGCCCTGCTAGCCCATGATTATTCCAAAATAAAACTTTGTTATGAGTATAACGTTTAAAGTTATGTTTCATCTCACATCTTCCAAATATCCACTATAGCCTTTAAGGCTAAAAATATAGTATTATTGTAACTTTTTAAAAAGGAACCAAGACCCTAACATAATGTCACAGAAAAACACTTTATAAGTTTCTATTTGTGCCATATCCTTTACATTCCATTTTAATGATCTTATCTGCTCAATTAAATGCAAGATACAGTATGAGCCCGTAACCTATATCCTAGAAGTGTCAGTGCAATAACACTCATTTTCTTTACTGAATGGGAACAGAAACTTATATTAAGTAGATTAATCTCAGTATGCATTGTAGCTGCAGTGAAAAAAAAATATCCTCACATATAAATTTTCCCATTAAAAACTGCTATTGACAGACCTTTCTCAATATTACATGGAATATTTAAAAATCATAAATTATTTCTAGGAAACAGGCCCTGAGGACCAATCACTTCAGCCTGCACATCTCTGTTTATTTCCAGCACTGTTTCAGAATCTGTGGAACATTGTCAGAATTTTCAAGCTCAAAATTATTTTTTTCATGTGAATCAGTCAATAAGGCTTTTATCTCTGCTGTTGTCTGATCTCCAAAAAGTATTGTTTCATCACACCATTGTGGTTTGTTTAGTGGGATGAATGTAGTCATTCTAAAAGACTAAATCACAAGAGCAAGCCACTCCAAGTCACTACTCTGTAGTTTCTCTCTTTTGGATCAGGAATAAATCCAGCTTTTCTTCTTTTAAAAAAAATATTTTTTATTCAACACTTTTTAAACAATAAAATCACAGTTAGCCTTTTACAGCTTTCCGTTATTGGTATTTTCTTCTAATTTCGAATTTTCCATTCTAAGGCCTATTGTTTTATACATATAACTCATTATTTCATAGTTACTCATTTATATGTATATAATTATACAACATTTACACCACTGATACTCTCTAAATATATACCATTTCCTTTTGTTATACTTTCTATGAATTCATTAGAGACATGATAGCAGTGTTCTAATATCTCAGGGGTTGCCACAAAGAAGAGGGAGTCAAACTATTTTCCAAGGCACCTGAATGTAGAACAAGAAGCAATGGGTGGAAACTAATGAAGGAGAGAAGCAATTTAGAACTGAGGAGAAATTTCCTGACAGTTAGAACAATTAATCAGTGTGTGGGAATCGGCAAGATATCTAAATGACCTGATCTCTCCAAAACAAAGAATAGCTTTCTTCAGAGCCAGATTTAACATTCTTCCTTCAGCACTCCTCCAGGGCAGGTATAAGAGAACACCTATAGCCGAACGCGTTTGTATCAGTGACGTGCGGTGACGGTTACCGTTGGTGAGGCAAGACCACAGCAGCAGCGAGAAGCAACATCCCTGGCACTGTGTCTGACAGGCGTCTCGCATTTATGGCGGACATAAACGCGAGACGCCTGTCGGACACAGTGGCGGGGGTGTTGCTTCTCGCTGCCGTTGCGCTCCACCACCTTGCGCCCCGCCTCCTCCGATGAACAATCCTGCTGCCCCGGCCTGCAGCCAGCCCAGCACCAAGCCTGGACTCACCGCTCTTTTCCTCCTCCTCCTCCTCATCCCCGCTCGGTGCTGGGCTGGCTGCAGGCCGGGGCATCAGGATTGTTTGTCGGAGGAGGCGGGGGCAAGGCAGTGGAGCGCGACAGTGGCGAGAAGCATCTCAGATGGAGCCGGGACACCCGGAAGGCAAGCCGGCACTTCGGCATGCCTTTAAGTGCCGGCTTGTCTTCCGCGTGTCCCGCATCCATCTGAGATGCTTCTCGCCACTGTCGCGTTCCACCACCTTGCCCCCCTACCTCCTCATACGGACAATCACAATCCTGCTGCCCCAGCCTGCAGCCAGCTCGCCCGACCTGCTCCCTGCCTGGACTCACCGCTCTCCTCCTCCTCCTCCTCCCCGCTCGGTGCTGGGCTTTAAAGGGGTCTCCCCTCCCCAGCCAGCCAGCCCACCCAGCCAATTCCTCCCACCACCACCACTGTGTCCAACAGGCCAGGTGTCTCGCGTTTATGGCAGACATAAATGCGAGACGCCTGGCCTGTTGAAACACAGTGGCGAGAACGTCCCTGCCGCTTCCGTGCTCCGCCGCCTCGCCCCCCCTGCCTCCTCCGACCCTACCGCTGTGAAGAAAGAAAAAAAAACCACACACAAACCTCACAATAAAAAATTAATTTTTTTATTAAATTACAAATTACAAATTAAATTACAATAAATTTGAACCCCCCTCCCTCCGTCTGATCCACCTTTTCCAGCTGTGGAAACTCTCTCAACTCTCCTCTTGTCCGCCCAACGTAAGCGTGCTCAACGTAAGCTCATAAGGCATGACTCGCTGCTCCCCGATCAGGAGGCGGGAGAATCAGTGCCTCTTTTGCATATGAAAGTGTTCGCTTGTTAACTCCTCCTTAACTTTTAAAAGGCGAACAATTCCTTAGGCAAAAGAGGCCCCGAGTTCTCTGGCCTCCTCCCATAGTTAACACTGAGAGCAGACACCAAGCCACTGTGACTTTGAATCTGATAGCAACTACCCTGGCTTTAATTATTTAAAAAAAAATATTTAAAATTCTTCCTTTCCCTCAGGAGACTGGTGAGGCCCCGCCTCCCCTGCCTCTAGTGACTGCACGTCCCTGGTTTGTATATGTGGTAAAGGAGAAGTGGAAGATAATTCACATGTACTATTACAGTGTGAGCTATACAGAGTTTGTAGGGCTGCATATATTCTCCCCTTATTAGAGAGATTGCCAGGGAGGGCAGACAATTTTTATCTAGGCTTTCTCCTCCAGGACACTAACCCGCTTACCATGTTTGCAGCGGCAAAGTTCTGTGCTGCTGCAATGTCCATAAGAAAAAAATTGGCTACAGTATAGTACCATCTTGTACCAATTATCTGGACATACTTTTAACAATCTTTGGACCATAATGTTATTATCCACTTTTAATGTAAATACTTTTAATTATATTTTAATGTTAGTATTTTTAATATAGTGTAAAGATAAATGTACATTGCTGGTCTTTGACCATAATAAAGATCTTACTTACTTACTAGAACAATTAATCAGTGGAATAGCTTGCCTCCAGAAGTTGTGAATGCTCCAACATCAGATGTCTTTAAGAAGATGTTGGATAGCCATTTGTTTGGAACGGTATAAGGTTTCCTGCCTAGGCAGGGGGTTGGACTAGAAGACCTCCAAGGTCCGTTCCAACTCTGCTATTATATTATTATGTATTGATTTTACATCTCTTTTCTAACCAATTATACCACCTATTCCATGTCTTACAATACTCTGTTCCCTCTCCATCTCTTAGTTCCATCATTAATTTATCCATTTCCGCACAATCTTGCACCTTTTTTATGATCTCAAACAAAACTTGTTTCCAGTTTTGGGCAAATATAATTCTGGCTGTGATAATTATGTGGTGCATAATATACTGAATTTCTTTACTTATATTTCCTTTTATTATTCCCAGAAGCAACAGCTCTGGCTTCATATTTTTTTATTGTTCCGTTATTTCTGCGAACAATTTTTGGATTTTTATCCAATACTCCCTAGCTTTGGAATATGTCCACCACATGTGACAGAAGGTCCCTTGTTGATGGTTGCATTTCCAACAATTTTGGGGGTCTGTTGTGGAACATTTTGGCTAATCTCTCCAGAGATAAATGCTACCTATAAAACATTTTGTAGATGTTCTCCTTGTACGTGGCTAAAATCCTCAATTTATAAATTTTCCCCCATAATTTTTCTCAATGTTCCAATTCAATGTTGTACCCAAAAATTTTAGCCCAAATTACCATTGTTTCCTTCACAGTTTCCTCCTCCATTTTGAATTTTAAAAGGAAGTTATACGTTTTAGTAATCATTTTTTTCTTCTGTCCCTGTCAGTATTTTACCAATTCTTGTTGTTCATTTTGGAACCGGTATTGTTCTAAATCCTTTTTGTACCTTGTTTGAATCTGTATATATGGCCACCAGTCTATTTCAATTCCCTGCAATTTTAACTCTTGATTTAATTTTAGTTTCCCTTCCCCATCCAATAACTTTTTGTAAGTCACTATCCTGTTCAGATCTATTACGTTGGGATAAATCATTGCTCCCATGGTTGATATTCATTTAGGAATTTTTCTCTTTTGGATCAGGAATAATTCCAGCTTTTCTTATTTTTCAGCTTCACTTCTGAGAATCTGATAGCCATGTTCCAATATCTTAGGGGCTGCCACAAAAAGAGGGGGTGTAATAAAATAGACAAATTATTTTCTTTCCAGAAAGACATACAGTAAATGATGGTTTTATATTTAGAGTTGGTCTATCTTTGGACAATTCTCAAAAGAGGTAAGCAATATCTCAGAATTGACATTGTACTATATGCTTCAGTAGATTAAAAATAAATACTTTCAGGTTTTGTTTAAGAAAGAGAAACAACATGTATAAGTCAAGAAGAGATACTGACAGCCTTTTGCTACTCTTCCTCAACACATCAGGTTGTACTCTTTACAAAGAAAATGTAGGCAATTGCATTTGCAGCTGAACAAGGTTGGTTTCATATATCAACCCATGCAAGGTTATATGGTTATATCATAGCTGTCTATGAAATAGGAAAGAAAGGAGTGACAGGGGAGAGAAGGAGAGAGAGAGAGAAGGAGGAGGAGGAATGAAAACGATCTGGAAAAATGAGTGAGACAAATCAAGAAAAGGAGAGCAGATTGAGAGAAAAGAAAAAGACGTAACAGGGTCTATTTAAGGGAGATAAATGGTCCATTGATGAATAGAATTGAATAGAATAGAATAGAATAGAAAAAACAGAGTTGGAAGGGATCTTGGAAGTCTTCTAGTCCATGTCCCTGCTTAAACAGGAAACCCTTTACCATTTCAGACAAATGGTTATTCAATCTCTTCTTTAAAAACTTCCAATGTTGGAGCATTCACAACTTCTGGAGGCATGACAAAGTTGTTATGGAGGAAAGACTAAGGCATGAGACATAATAATAACAGAATAACAGAATAATAGAGTTGAAAGGATCTTGGAGGTCTTCTAATCCAATTCCCTGATGAAGCAGGAGATTTTACACCATTCCAGACAAATGATTGTCCAGTCTCTTATTAAAAGCCTCCAGTGATGGTGCACCCACAACTTCTGAAGGCAAGCCAAAGTTGTTATGGAGGAAATAAATAGGAGACTGATGTCTCAGGAAGGCCTGAAAAAATAGAGGGCTTCACTAGAAAGATATGAGCGGATTCTGGATTCATAAAAACAAACTCCTTAGGAACTTTTGTTAAAATTTCAAATTTCAAATTAAAAGTACAACAATTTAAATTCACTTAATCTGTCAAAACTCAGATCCCAGCCTTGATTAGAGAAATTTGGAGCAGATTTTCCTTTCTCTGGAGTAAAACACATGGCTCTAAACACTCTACTTCAGTCCCAATAATTTTCTTTAATTATTTATTCATTATATAGATTTATCTAGTTGCCCGTTTTTTTCAATTATGACACATTTTGAAGGTTAGAGAGGATAGCAATGCAGCAAATAGCAAAAAAAAAAAAGTTTTCATTCTTAAGTAAAATGTCAAGTAACGAGAGACAGAAGGAAAAATATCACATTTGGTAGCTTACAGTTCTCCATTCAAACCAGAATAACCTTTTAAATAGGGCCAGCATTTTAGGAAATTGAAGGAGACAATTAGCCAAACTGGGTAATATCTAGGGCTGTGCAAGACATCTAGGCAGCTGGGTCTTTTGGAAGACTTAATTCTGCATATTGTCTTCACATAGTAATAACACTTAGACTTATACACACTTCATAGTGTTCTACAGCCCTTTCTAAGCGGTTTTATAGAGTCAGCATATTGTCCCCAACAATCTGGGTCCTCATTTTATTGACCTCAGAAGGATGGAAAGCTGAGTCAACCTTGAACTGGTCAGAATCAAACTGCTGGCAGTCGACAGAACCAGCCTGCAATACTGCATTTCAACCACAGCGTCATCATGGCTCTTGAATTCACAGCAAGCACTTCCAATGGGTTGGAATGGAAAAATGTGACTGTGTACAGATCCCTTTTGAACTGGGAAAATCCCTGTCCTCCACACTTTGAGGAAAGTGACTATGCTTCTGCTACCATATTTTGTGAAATTTGTTAGCCTTTTCACAAACCCTTCTAATGATAGACTAGCATTGAAAATGGTACTTTGTTAAGTTGCAAACCAAAGTTGTATGGATGTGTTTTTTAAAAAAAAAAATCATGTATCTCAGATATATATTTATAAAAGCCAAGCACACTGAAAATTCATTCCATAATGGTCAAAACAAAACAATTTTAGCTGATCTCTCCCTCCCCCCAGTCTAGGCATGAAGTTGGGTTGAGTCATTTCAAATCAACTTGAGCTATTTGACTGGTTGCTAAACCTTATAGATTTTCTGAACAAGCAGAAATTTGTAAAGAGTATTAGCTCTTGCAGTCACAATGTTGGACTTGCATTGGGAAAATAAAATTAGGTGGAAGTCCACTGTTTGCTGTGGAAGCTAATCAGGTGACTCTGGCCCATTCATTTTTTCTCAACCTACCCCATAGGGTAGTTATTCAGGAAAAAATAGAGAAACGTACATTATATATGCTGCTTTGAGCTCGTGAAAAAAATGTAAAATAGCAATCTAGTTAATAAATGATAAATGATAGGAAATAATATTATGGCCCGGTAGGAAATCCTACAAGTAATTCTGAAGATGAATCTTGAAAGTCTGTTGGACTTTAAGCTGGTCATCCTCTGATTATTGATTTGACATCAATCCAATTGAGAATCACAGGTACTGTCAGACGTAAATTACCAGGAGTATTTGCGGAGTTCAAAGCACGGATGAGTTTATTACTGCTAATTATACATAAGAATCTAGTCAATTAATTGTAAAAGTTAAATTGGCACTAGATAAGAGTCAACAGAAATCAAGGGGAGGTTGGATTTATGGCAACACCATGAGTCTAAACTAATGACATGTTTAATTCCACCTTCTAGCTCAGCCTGCTCATTTCCTATAGGTATTTGCCAATTAGCTTCAGTTGTATTTCCAGAATATAATACATAGCTGAAAGATGCACTGAAAGTATGTCCTCTTAAGAACAAAAGAGAATGTATATAATCAATAGCTTTAATTCTTTGCAAAGCGTTTCAAATTGGGGAATTATAGCATCATAAAGTCAGGAAGTCTATCCATACTTTCCTTTACAATTTTTAGTGGGATTCGTCTCTATCCCTTTTTGTAGGCATCTTTGAAACCTTTCACTTGTTGCTTCAGAAAATAGAATGACAAACTGGAAGGAGTAATTTTTCCATGCCATTGTGATTCTGCAGCTACTTGTTCCCCAAATCCTGTGCATATAATAAAAGCAAAATGAAATGTAGATTTACCTGGATTATGAAAAGGAAAGCTATCTTGTGCATAACAAGAATAAGATAAGGACACTATTCCTGCTACTGATTAGCCTAATAGCCTTAACACAAACTGTTATCCCTTCTGGAAGGAATTTTCTTTTATTTTAGGTTTGCTCCAGCAATTCACAATGCAAACTGTGTATCTCTTTGCTTAATGCTACTTCCCCTCAGCTAGCCAATGCAGCTTCTAGCCTACCTATGACTCTGCCCTCCTCCCCCTTGATATTTTCTCAAGTGAACAGCTGAGTAACTGTTTCACCAACAATTTATAATCACCATTATTACCAACTCATTATTACAGTCCATTGGACTGAGATGGGCTGCTATTGAAATGGAATACATAAATAAAATCATGGTCTTCTAATTCATTGGCTTATAATTGATCCAGACTAATGTAAACTGTTACATTAGTTGGGCTGCAATCATGAAGATATGAATCCTATCGCATAAAATAACATAGCTTCCACTCGTATGATAAAATGCTCTTATAAAGAAAGTAAAGAGGTTTTCATAAATATCTAGCTTGCACTTTTGCCCACAGAAAAACATAGATGCAAACATTTATACTGAATCTCCCAATAGTAGAATTAAGACCAATGGCTTCCTAAAACCTTGGGGAGAATCTGCATTCAAATAAACACTACTAAGCTATATCTAGGTGGGCAATTCTGCATTCTATTTTAGTCACTATGTCATTAAAAAGATGTTGAGACTTTGGAAAAAGAGCAGAGAAGAGCAACTAAGATGACCTGGTGACTAAAACATATGAAGAATGGTTGCAGGAACTGGGTAGTCTAGAGAAAAGAAGGACTAGGGGTGACATGGGGATAACTTATTTTCTAAAGCACTAGAAGGCAAGACAAGAAACAATGGGTGGAAACTAACCAAGGAGAGAAGCAACCTGGAATTAAGGATAAACTTCCTAACAATCAGAACAATTAATCAATGGAACAGCCTTCAAAAACTGTGGGTGCTTCATTGCTGGAGGTTTTTAAGAAGAGACTCAACACCACCTGTCTGCAATGGTCTCTCTTGTCCTGTCTCTCCTTCTTGAGCAGGGAGTTGGATTAAAAGACCTCCAAGGTACCTTTCAGCTGTATTTGGATCGAATGTTGGGAGACTGGGGGCTACAGTTCCATTTCCTGATATCTCAGAAGAGCACATAAATAGTTTGCTGGATTCACAGAACATGCACCAATTCTTCTTCAAACTTCTAAGGTCTCCCCCAAGCAACCTAAATCACAATCTTAGGACTCATTGGGGACATTTTTTCATCATTGAGGAGGTAAAGGTTCAGGATAGGAGAACTTTGTAAGAACTTTGTAACTTTCTTAGAAGCCTTCTATGCCCCTTCTTATTCTTAAAGGATGAAAAAGATGTCTAAGCAGCCATTTCTGGCTTGGAGAACTGCTTTAATGGTGATAAATGAAACCCTCCCAGGGCATTCCGCTCTCACTGCCTCTCCAAATTTTGAACAAAAAGGATCTGTGTGGCATGTGGTGGGATTGATTTTCAGCAGTGTGATCTTGAAATGTTAGGAGCTCTCCCTAGGCTAAATGGACACATGAAGTGCTTTATGTTACATGGCTGAGGAATCTCTAGCCCTGCAGGTGTTACTAAATTTCATAGCAGTCTAAGCCAGCATGATCAAGGTTTTCCAATACCTGGAGGACAACTCTTGGTTTTTGTATTCATGGATCTAATCTTGTCACTTCTAGAAGCTCAGGATATTGGTCCCCCACTGAAATAAAGTAAGACATTTCTATATCATACTTTTCGCTCAGAAGAGTCAGAATGGCTTTCACTGTCCCCATTTCTAACAATCATGGAAAATCGGTTTAGCAGGCTTGATGGAGTGATAGCAACTGGGCCAAAGAAAAGATCAAAAGACCCCTTCCCCTAAAACCTTCATCTCTGTGGGGAATTCTTATTTGCAGATATTATTTATTTACAATCAGTTGCTAGTGCATAAGGAGTAAAGAGCTTAGTCCAGTGATGGCTAACCTTTTTGTTGTTGGGTGCCAAAATTGTGAGGGCGCATGTGCAATAGAGCACACATGTGCTGTCTCCCATATTGCAAAGTGCATCCCCACGTGAGCATGCGCACACAACCCCACATGCTCCCCCCCACATGCGCCACACTACTCGTCTCCAAGCTGAATTTGGTGTTTATGAAAAGGGAATCTCTCTCTTTTAAAAAAATGTTTTTTTATTAAACATAGAATAAAACATTGGACACAGTATAACCGTCCTGGCAATATCTTTGCCATATATACTAAAATATAAAGTTAAGTATCATAACCACCTTGCTTATTTACATTTGATCTATTCCGTATTTACAACTACAGAGACATCTTACTTCCATCCATATTACTTTGATCTTGTCTTATACATTTTGTTTAACTCTGTTAAAGTTACATACCTAATTCTAATTTTCCATTCTATAGATCCTAGTCATTTTGAATTTTGGGTCTCTTTTATGTTCCAACCATCAATAAAATTTGTTCCAGATCTTGTAATATTCTGCTGCTGTTATAATATGTATTGTTAAGTAGCTCACCACCTTGTTATATTTGTTGTTTATAATTCCCAAAACAAATAATTCTGGTTTAAATTCTATTTCCTCTTCAGTTAACTCTATAACCACATTTGAATTTTCTGCCAATATTCTTTTGCTTTTTTACATGACCACCACATATGGTGCCTGATTCGTGATCGCATTTCCAACATTTTGGTGATAAATTTCTAAACATTTTTGCTAATCCCGCTGGCAGAAGATGTCACCTATAAAACATTTTAGATAAATTTTCTTTACATGGTATTGCCAATGTTATTTTTCTATTTATTTCCCATAATTCTTGCCATTTTTCCAGTTGTATATTGTAACCAAAGTTTATCGCCCATGCTACCATTGTTTCTTTAACCTGCTCTTCTTCCATCTTACAGTCAAATAAAAATTTGTAAATCTTCTTTACCAATTTATCATTTGTCCCCAAATAGAGCTTATCTATTGTCATTAACTCTCTATTAAACCTCCCCCCTCTCTATGTGTGTATGTAAAGGTTACACTCTCAGTTGTGTCTGACTCTAGGGCATGGTAGCCATTTTTTGGCTAAGGGAGACATCATTGTTCTAATACAATTTTCCATGTTCATGTGGCCAGCATGGCTATACACAAAAGGCATAGGGAAAGCTATTATCTTCCCACTGAAGTGGTACCTATTAATCTACTCACGTTTGCCTGCTTTTGAACTGTTAGGTGGGCAGGAACTGGGGCAAGTAACAGGAGCTCACCCTGTTGCCTGGATATCGGGTCTCAAACCTGGGCTGTGGTTTAATAACCACTGAGCCCCCTTTTCATACAGAGATAGAGATAGATATGATAGAGATAGATGATAGATAGATAGATAGATAGATAGATAGATAGATAGATAGATAGATAGAGTATGATTATTGAGCAGAATAATCAAGAATGTTTGCTCAGGTGAAACACCAGAACCCCATACATGTCATGGTTAACTTGGGAACCATGTGCTGATGACCATATGGTATGTTGCTTTCTTACTGAAATTAGGAACAAATGTGTTGATTGCTGCTACATAATGCTGATGTTAACTATGTAATATTGGTTAAACCTAGAGAAGGTCATGGGATGACCTAAAGAGGGTTGGCTTAAGGTGGGCTTATGGAAAAGCAGCTATCAAAACTGTACTACTGAAGGAATGGCCTTTAGACAGGCCCACTGGGAATGATCCCTGTAGAGTACAGGTAGCCCTTGACTTACAACAGTTCATTTAGTGACTATTTGAAATCACAACGACACTGAAAAAAGTGAGTTATGACCATTTTTTCACACTCAGGACCATTGCAACATCCCCATGGTCACATGATCAACATTCAGTTGCTTGGCCACTAACTCATATTTATGACGATTGCAGCATTCCAGAGTCATGTGATCCCTTTTTGACAAGTAAAGTCAATGGGGAAGTCAGATTCACTCTACAATCATGTTATTAACAACTGCAATGATTCCCCTAATAACTGTGGAAAGAAAGATCATAAAAATGGGGTAAAATTCACTTAATAAATATCTCACTCAGCAACAGACGTATGGCGAGCACTACCTGTAATGTCTTTTGTAATCTCCCCCTCAGTGTGTGCGTTGCACAATGGGCAGAATTGACTTTCTGGGGTATCAATCTCCCAGTGGTTTTCAGGTCTGAGAGTATAAATTTGAAGTGAGCTCTTTCCAGTATTAATCTAACTGTGATGGTACCATGCTGTGGGATATACCATCTGCCATATTCTCTGATTCTATAGATTGAGAAGAGAAGCAAAATGGCCATGCTTCACTATTACACTAAACATATAATGCTGAAAATAAAACAGACTTACCATTCTGGAGCCCTGATATATATTACCAGGGAAATAAATGGCTATCTACATATATAAAATTGGAAAGTTTGTTGGAATGCATCGTTAGTAGAAAAAAACATAATCACTTTTTTAACGATAAGAAAGGCAGAAATAGCAGGAGAATCTGAATTGTCAAAAAAGATTAAAGAAAAAAGACACTGTATGATAGAAGATATCCCAGTGGATAAAACATGAAAAAAATCAACTTAAAAACTGAATGAAAAAACAACTTTCATAGCAGAAAATAATAGTTACAGAGATTAGAGGAGAAATGCTACTATCAAAGAGATAAGTCTGAATACTTGAGGCTACGGATATACACAATTTAATAGCTGAAGTGTTGAAAAATCAACATTAATTATGTAGTAAGCAAATACAAAACTTAATCAGTTATTTTCTGAATACTGCTGAGGAATATATGTGTCAGATTAGAGGGAGATCAACAATAGATTGACTTATTTCAGCAGGAGCAAAAGTACATTACAGTTACAGAAAAGTCTTATGCATTCATTTTACAGAGGGAATGAAAACTAGTTTCTCTCAGTATATGACTTTTAGCTTTTGATGATAAGTTAAATATTGATCAATAGTCAGGTTTGAACGTGTAATGCCACGGGTGTTACAGCATTCTTTGTTTCCATCAAGCTGTGACAAAAAGTGTTACGCACAGGAAAACAGCTGTAATAGGAAAAATTTGTAATGCATCTGCTAATCCTATCCACATAGTGTAAGGACAGATGGTTCAAAGAACAAGTCGGTGCCAACATTCTCATTTTCACATCACTCTAAGTGCACCAATCAAAGTTATTTTCCTGAAACTTAGATACATTTTCAGTAACCTAGCTATGTCAGAAGCTTCACAAAGAACAGTCGATATAGTTGATAGATAAGCTGCTTTATTTCAGAGCCCTACCGGTAGGCCTCCACTTGCAATCATAATTGAACCTGGAATTATGGTCATAAGTCATGCCGGTTGTTAAGCAGATCATCATGAGACAGTGTCTGATTTTACACCTTTTTTGGCAATGGTTGATAAGTGAATTCATTTTCTGCAATGGGTGTTTTTTTGCTGGAAACTGGAATGAAATGCACACTTACAGCAAAAAGAAATAAATGTAAATTGTGGTGACATGACCAAATGGGTGTAAGAGAGGACTAGTTGCTCAGTGCTCAAAATGTAACTGCATGGGAGGGTGCAAACATCAGAATTTCAAGCTGGAGATGTAAATAGGTCTATTGTAACTTTGTTATACATAGATAAATTGCTTCACTGAGATGTTAATAAGCTGTACATAGGCAGAGCATTGAGATCAAATCCTATATATCTGCTCTAAGGTATTAATTGTAACACCTTTTTCTCCTAACATTTTTTTAGTTATCAAAAAATCAGCCATTCTCTTCTCAGCCTTGAGAAATACACTATATTGCCAAAAGTATTCACTCACCCATCCAAATAATCAGAATCAGGTGTTCCAATCACTTCCATGGCCACAGGTGTATAAAATCAAGTACCTAGGCATGCAGACTGTTTTTACAAACATTTGTGAAAGAATGGGTCGCTCTCAGGAGCTCAGTGAATTCCAGCGTGGAACTGTGATAGGATATCACCTGTGCAACAAATCCAGTCGTGAAATTTCCTCGCTCCTAAATATTCCACAGTCAACTGTCAGCTGTATTATAAGAACGTGGAAGTGTTTGGGAATGACAGCAACTCAGCCACGAAGTGGTAGGCCACGTAAACTCGTCCAACATCAGTGTGTGACCTCACAAATGCGCTTCTGGAAGAATGGTCAAAGATTTCCATAAACACACTCCTGAACCTTGTGGACAGCCTTCCCAGAAGAGTTGAAGCTGTTATAGCTGCAAAGGGTGGACTGACGTCATATTGACCCCTATGGATTAGGAATGGGATGTCACTTGCAGTAATTTCATATGCGAGTAAAGGCAGGTAAGCGAATACTTTTGGCAATATAGTGAATCTGTTCA